>NC_045715.1:28847224-29153397 GCF_009834535.1 Camelus ferus | reverse complement strand
CCTTTCTCTCCCCATCCACAAAGTCGGCTTCTTACCGAGGGTGCCCATCAATGTGACAACGCAGTGTGACCTGGGTCTGTGGCTGGATCTCAGCTTCTGAGGCTGGATGCTTCAGAACCACGGGACCGGTCTCAATCCCTGGAGCAGAGGCCATGGTTGCAGAGTGAGGGGCGGAACAGAGCAAGGGTGGGAGGGCAGAAGGGAAAGGATGGAACCTGGAGGCTCTGGAGCCAAGAGACAATTCAGGGAAACCCAGTGAAGCTGAGGCCAGGGATACTGATGGGGACACCAGAGATGGAGTGCCAGCCTGGTCCCCAGCAGGTCAAAGCTGACACTTTGCTGCATGGCTTCACTGCTCTTGCCATTTGCAAAAGAATCCAGCAGATCAATGGGTCCAAGACTTGAAGGGGAAAAAAATAACTTGGAAAAATTATAATGTTGAATTTTCTTTTATCAATCCAAGCCAAGAGCTAACCACAGCTACATTCTGCCCAATCCATTCAACTGGAAATGGGAGAAGCGGAGGGGAAGGAGGGATCCCGCAGGGCTCAGGAGCTGAGGGTCTAGCAGCGGGTGGGCACAGCCCCCTGGCTCTCACATTTGATGTTGAAGGAGGCGTTGGCACTGCGGGCCTCCTCGCTGGTGGAGTCATCCCGAGCCACACACTGGAAGGCACCCGAGTCCTGCAGCCGGTCCACAGCTGTGAAGCTCAGGCTGCTGCCCTGGGCGAAGCGCCGCTCCGTGTCCTGGACAGGGGCCCCATCCAGCAGCCAGTACACATGCACTGGGCCTGGGGCCTCGACCTCACAGCGGAGCAGCGCCCGACGCCCCTGCAGCGCATCCTGGGAGGACGGCTCCTTGATGAAGACAATGGCTGCCTGGGCACCTGCAGATGGGGACCGTGGGAGAGGCAGGGTCAGGGGGAGCTGCAGACACTGCCCTAACATAGGCCACCCATCACCCTGTGCACAGGAGGAGGAAAGGGGCTGTGTACACAGGGGGTGTCCAATAAGTGCAGGTGAGAAGGATCATGAGACCATAACTGCCAAGGGTCCATTGAGGAATGTTTACACTGTGTTGGGTGCTCCGCAGGATACGAAGATGCAGTACCCTCCAGGACTCTAGTCTGGAGGGAGACATAGGACAATTACACAGGACATGGCAAAGCTCGTGCTAAATGAACGGTGTGGGCATTCAGTGCCTCCAGAGCACCAAAGAGGGAGGAAGCCCCAAGGGCTGAGGGTGGGGAGGGGCTGAGATGGCACATGGAGCAGCTCCCTAGAGGAAGAAGGCCTTGGACCTCCAGGACCAGATCATAGGAGGTCCTAATGCCAGACTGAGGAGCAGGGGATATTGGCAAGCAACTCTCCCCACTATCTTCAGAATCCAGGATATTGAGCAAAGTTAAATCATGATCCACTGAGCTTCTTGGAAGGATTATGGCACTCACACACCCACTGACAGTCAAGCATCAGAGATGGCTTTGATCCTCCTATGGCAAAGGCCAGCTCTTCTGTGCTAAGTGAGAGGTGAGCCACATGGTCCTAGGTTTTCACCTGAATCCATTCCCCCTCCTGCACAGCTACAGTGCAGCTGTGGCCGGGAGCAGGGGGCACCCTCAGAGAAGGTGCCCCTGCAACGAACGGTGGAATCATAGCCAAACAAAGGGGAGAGTGAGAAGCCGGTGCCGTGCAGCAGATGGGCTCAGGAGGCGGAGGGCAGGGCCAGGCAGGTGGCATGGTTACAGGGCAGAATAACACCCTGGGCTTTGTTCCTGGCCTCTGTGGACGCCCTGCAGAGGCCTGGAGCTGCTGGGCCTGGAACACCAGCCACCATCGGGTGGGCAATGGCACAGAGGAGGCCGTGCCACCCCTCCAGGGAGAAGAAACAGGCCACCTGGGGCTGTTAGGTGAAGAAGCAGACTCTGCCTCTGCCCAAATTGGGCCCAGCAAGGGCAGGAAGGAAGAGGCCAGCGGAGTCCCATTTGTCCCCTCTCAAACCACTGGAGAATGATCTCGGCCCACAGAGCACCCTTCCAAGTCCCAGGGGTTGGGGAAGAAGAGTTGGTTCTTTAAGGCACAAGAACCAGTCTTCCATTAAGTCAGTGTCAAGATAAGTCCCAGATGCCCCAGGGCTGGGTCCAGAGGAGGGGCTGTCCCTGATGTTGGTCTGTCTCGCAACATTCGCAGAAGGGCCAGTCCAAAAGACACACGGAGCTGGAAGCAGCTCAGAGCACCTCCATTACTTCTCCCTGGAGTCCTGCCAGCTCTCTGCATAAGACAGTTCTCCAACATGCTGGGCTACCCCACCCACTGCACAAGTTAGCAAATCTGCCCCCAGTCACCCAGACAACAGTGTGTCAGAGTGTGGTCCTACCCCCGCTGAGCAACTTGGTACAACCCCTTTGTAGTACAGATGAGTAAACTGAAGTCTAGAGAGATGAGGGGATTGGCCTGAGATCAAACAGCTAATCTGTGGCAGAGCCAGGACCATGACCCAGGGAGGCCAACTCAGAGCCCAATGCTCTTCCCAGCCATGCCCAGGACCTCAAAACCAACCCCAGAAGTATCTGATCCCAGAATGGGTCTCACTCCCTTTCGGCCAGGTAGAGAGGTAGACACGCCTCGTGCAGACAATGCCAGGCGCACACAGGTGCTCAGTGAACACTGGCTGAACCGAGGTGACCTCAAAGGAAGTGTGGGGCAAGAGAAGGCAAACACAGCGGCGTCTGGAACACTTCCAGACGCCTGAGCTGACACAGATGGGCAGGCTCAGGCTGCAGCCCCATGGGCCTCTTTCAATGTGGATCTCCAAAATCTTGAGACCCTCAACCCAGAACTACAGATGCTCATCAAAGAGAGAGATCACCTGTGTCAAAATTTGACGAACCCCTACTTCCCCTCTCAGCTTCTCCAGACCCAGCGGGGAGCCAGGAGTCTCATCCTCGCACAGGAGCCTTAGCCCAGGGTTTGTGATCAGACAGGTGCAACTCAATCCTGGTTGTCCTGCTCAGTGTGCCTGAACTTGGGTAAGAAACACACACTGTGCCCCAGCTTCCTCTGCCTCTTCCATGCAGCTGTCAGGAGTCGCGAACTAGGGAGCGTGGGTGAGGTTCCTTGGAACAGCTGACTCGGGGCAGCTCCCGTGATTGTGACCATTATCACCCTTCCTGCCCAAGGACTCAAAAGGCTCCCCCAATGCAAGGCCCAGCACCACTCCCAGACCCAGAGCTGCCACAGCAGAGAAGTTCAAAGGAATAAGCAGGTAGAGGGGTGGGTAGGATGGAGGGAAAGGGGCTGTGGGGTTGCAGGAACCACAGACCACTTGCCACAGAATCCTGAGCTGGGAGAAGAGATGGCATGACTCAGAGGGACCCCAGCTCAACCCCCAGCATCCCATCCTGGAGCTGTGGCGAGATGCTGCATTCCCAGACTGCCACTCAGAGCCCCCTGCCCCCACGGACAGGGCCTGGGAAACATCAAAGCCAGCCCCGTGGGGCCCTGTGTCCTGACGTAAGCTCACAGCAGGTCCTGGTTAGTGCTTGGCTGGGGCAGACTTTAGATGTTACAAAAGGCAGGGAGGGCAGCCACCAGGACCCCTCCAAGACCCCAGCCCCTGCTCGGAGCCCCAGCCCTGGCCACCAGGGCCTGGCCCAGTGCCATGGCACCCAGGTTTACTGAGAAGACAGTGGGAGATGTGCCCAGTCCTGGCCATCTGCAAGGGCTGCAGGAGAGGTTGGTCTGTTGTTTTGTTTGCGGTGGGGTGGGGGGTGACGGAAAGACGAAGGAGCCCCTGGTAGAAATGCCAGACTCCAGACGAGGAGGGGCTGGGAGGAGAGGAACTCTTCAGAAGCTTTAGCTGAATGACAGAGGAGGAGGAAGGCTTGGGGATAGGGTGGTACCTGCCTTGAGGTGGCACGGCCCCCAGCACATCCCTGTCCCTGTATCACCTCTGATGTGAGGATGCCCCCTGGGCTGGGGTCTGGGGGAGGCCCACCCTGGAAGCACACTGGTCCTGGTCTTCCCAAAGCTGCCCCATTTCTCAGTCTGCCCTCCGTGCGTCATACATTCTATACACAGGCCCTCACAGAACACATGGCCCACGTGGCCCTCGAAGCAGCCGCTCAGTATACAGCAGCTTCCATGCTGCCTGGTGGTCCTCCTGCTCTGTGGCAAGGCCACCTTAGCTGGTCTCTTTGGACCCCTTCCCTTGCCATGAAACGAGGACCCCACCCCTACCACTAGGGCTGTGTGAAGCTAAGTGGGTTCACACGTGCAAAGCCCAGAGCAAAGCCCGGAGCACATGGTGGGTTCAGGGTGCCCCCCGCCCCCACGACTGGCAGACAGAGCCATCTGCCCACACCAAGCACGATCCCAACAAAGCTGGAGCAGCAAATACCCAATAAGGACATTTTCCAAGCCATTTCCTTGGCTCCCCAACAGCCATCTATATGCAGACACTCACTCTGCCTGCGCCCTGGCCCCAGCTCCTTGAGAATGGGCTGTGTGGGCAGCGGCCCAACTCCTGCTCCCCACACACCCGCCCCTCAAGCTCCTGGTCTGGTGCCCACCCTCCTTGCTGCTCTCTGGGCCCCAGGCCCAGTCGACCCATGTGTATAAACTGTGTGCATGTGTGCACACACATATGTGTAAACATGATTTTATGGAGCGCCGAGAGCAGCAGGAAGTTTTTCTGCTCTGAAGTAATTTTAGCTACTCCAGGCCAAGTACCCATCTGGGCCACTCAACAACCCATCTCGTGGGGGCTAGTCCTCTTGGTTGAGGAAAAACACCCCCTGGACCAGTACAGATCCCAGAACCTGACCAGGTGATTCCATCCACTTTCTCTCTCTCTTACTAAAGAAATTTCACCCTTTGGACAGCTGCCTGGGGACCAAGCCAAGGTACCAAGATGACCCTGGCTGGCTCTGGCACAGGCATTTTGCACAGGTATGCGTGGTCACAAGTGACTGTGACCCCTCCCATGCACCAGGCCAACCAGCCAGGGGCAGGAGGCTGACTCCTCCATGCCTAAGACTCAGTCCCTGGCTTCAGGGCCCATATTCCTAGGGGGACATCCTGCCTCCCAGGTGACCCTGAGAGCCCAGGCCAACGCGGCACCTACTGGGGCACATGGACCCCTGAGGGAGAGGTTTGCCAACTTCCTTCATCCTGCCTGGGGCAACACCATCAGGACATAGGCCAAGAGAAGTAGTCCTCAACACAAGAGGCACAAATGCTCTGTTCCAGGAAAGAGAGTGGTCCCCACGCCTTCTCACCCACACGAGGTCAGCCCTGCTACAAGTCCCCTCCATCCAGAAACTCTAAGGGCACCAAGTGAAAGGTCCCAGGGGTCCCAAGGTCCCTGCCCCACACCACCTCCCCCAGGGGCCCTTAGCCTCCCGAGGTTTAACTGGCACACTTTCAGCTGCTCTGGGGCGCTCCAAAGATCCATGGTCCATAAGAATTAGTCTCTTTTTTTGAGGAACAAATCTCAATCTCTGCAGGAGTAATTCGCTTGGATGAACAGCAAGTCCAGTCATCCCCTGGTTTACCTGGGCTGGCAGAAACTCAGAATGCTGCAGTGGGACTTGTGAGTCAAGGGGTCTGGAGTGGCCCCCTCAACTACCACCAGTCCACCACTAGTGTTCCACACGTGGTTCTAGCACCAACAAGCCTGTCTGAGGATAAGCCCAGAACGTGAGAGCTCAGAGGGTTGCTGAACATTGTCCACAGCTGACTCCGAGACCCAGAGGCAGAGCACAAAGTTCCATTCCCCTCCTGTGTCCCCAGTGTCCACCAAAGGCCCCGGACTTGCTGCCAGGAGCCCCGCAGCCCACCACAAGCCATCACAGCCCTGGCTCGGAGCTGTGCAGGAGGGAGCAGAGCCAGCGAACCAGCTGAGTTTTCCTGCCCTGGGATTTAACTGTAAATATCTGGAGAGGCTCCCACATCCGGATTAGAGAAACAAAACAAAATCACCAGGGATTAGGGCCGAAACAACCGAGCAGGCCAGCTCTTCCACCTTAGATGAAAACCACAACTCGGCCCTGCCCGCTCCTTGGAGGCCCTGGAGGGGGCAGATCAACCTCTAACGGCAGCAGCGGGTCCTCGTGTCCAGTATCACATGGCATCTGAGCCCAGAGGGGCAAACACACCGGTCCGAGGTGTGGTTTAAGAAGCTCCTCAGCCAGCAGCCACGCCACCTGACCCTGGAACCAGCCTGTCTTCTGCTGGGGCTCAGAGGGCCATACCATGCCCAGGACACGTCTCTCATCCTTAAATGGCTACGATGTCTCCAATGAAGCAGCAACGAATTAAAAACCCAGCCAGAGTGAGGCAGTGTGATCAGGCAAAAGGAGCTTGGGGTAGAGAGACCTGGTTTCCAGTCTTAACACAACCTATAACAAGTAGGGTGACCCTAACTAATCACCACCCCACTGCCAGGCACTAAATTAGAGCATTGAGAGTATGTGGCTGAATAGTCACCAAGACCTAGCCCAGAATTCGCTGCGATGAGCCTCAGAGGCAGTTTCAGAAACAAAGGGCTCGCTCCCCAGAGTCCTCTCCCTGCCCCCAAGCCTCCAGCCACATAGCCAACTCCTAGAGTCCACGCACCACATGGAGGGCCAGCCTGGGAGGGATTAAGAATGATGCTATAAATGGCAGGTGTGCGGTTGGAGGCAGCTGGGGTTGCAAACTGGGACCTGGCATCACTGCTGACAAGCTGCTCCCGTTCCCGAGGCTCAGCTTGCATCCTGCCTCCCAGGAGATCCCGCTTCTGCCTTGGCCACACACTTGCACTGATAGCTCACTGCCTGCAACACTCCTGATATTCACGCCTGTGCTGTGACTGAGAGCAGTTCCTCCTAAGCCAGACAGTAAGCTCAAGGGGAAGGGAAACGTGCATGCACAACATGGTATGCTGCGCCCCTCCAGAGTGCCTGGGCCACAGGAAGAACACCCCAGAAGCATTTGTGGGGGGACAAAGGACCTGAAATCTTGTCCTACCTCTACCTTTATCCAATCTTAGCCAACTTAATTTTCCTCTCTGGGTCTGTTTCCTCATGGGATTTTAGTGATTCTTTTCAGGTCCCTAAAATATTCAAATTAAATCCACATTAGGTATAGACACACAAAAGTTGGCATATTTTTCACAGAAGTAAAAAACCCCAGAAGTTCTAGGGAGCTGTGGACCCCAAATGAAAATGTTCTGGGTAAGGTGATCCCTGGGGAGTCCAAAGTCCTGGTGAATGGAAGGAGGCGGACGGCTGGAACAGAACCACCAGGAGGAAGCAGGCGTTCTCTGCACCCTCTATGCCCATTCTCAGCCCCAAGGGGAGAGAGAGAGAGAGAGACAGCAGCCAGCTATCCTGAAGACGCCAGTGAGGGGCCCACGGAAATAATATACATTGCAGGGAAGGCAATGGGGCTGCTGGGCCAAGAGCCTGGGAAGTGAGCCAGGAGCTCAAGCCCAGGAAGTTCTCAAGGATGCTCAGCTGGTGTGCTCCGGGACCGCAGAGGGGACAAAGAATCCGCCCTCACCACCCAGAGAAGATGGAAAGGGACTCGCTGCAGGCCCAGACCTGGGGCCCAACCAGGTCTGACTCCCAGCTGCAGCAGGGAGGGGCTCTGGGGGACCACAGCGAGAAAGGCGCTGGGGTGAACCTGGAAGTGAGCTTCCACGGTCTTTCCTATGGAAGCAGAGGGCAAACTAACTGACAGCCTGAGGATCACTGGGAGTGACTGGACCGAAACTTCGTCCACTGATTTTCAAAACAGGCTCAGAAAACTCTGGGAGACTCCGTTTTCTGCTTTCTTTTTACCCATCTCTAAGGCAGTAAGCACACACCATACAGCCAGCCAGAGTGGCCTCCGCATTTCACTCCAAGTTCCCTGTTGTGGGGGGAGACATGATTCCCTGCCCTTTAGGTGGGGTGGTCTCAACTCCACTCAAGGAGGAAAGTCCTCTCTGGCTCCTGAAGGAGTCAAAATCTCTTCCACCCACTCTGTCCAATATGGCAGCCACCAGCCACCTGGGGCTATTCAAATGCAACTTAATTAAAATGAAAATTCATTTCCTTGGTCACACTAGGAAGTACCTGGGAGCTGCCTGTGGCTAGGCAGCCACCATACTGAACAGCACAGACATAGAAGAGTTCAGTCCCTGTACGTTCCATAAGTCAGCACTGCCTTAGCTCCTCTGACTGTCTGCTTCTTGCCGGCCCTCATCGCACAGACACATCATTTCTCATCCAAAGAACCCTCCACGTGGTTCAGCCTCATTGCACAGAGGAGGAGACTTGGGTCAAAGCTGTCCCCGTAAATGGTGGGGCCGTTCCCCTGGATCTGTCTGGCTCCCATGTCTGTGTTCTTCCCACGCTGGCTACTCTTCATTTCTTTTACTTTATTTCCTTTTATCCAAATCCCCCCCAACCACCATTCTATCCTGTTTAATGTAAACCCTCCCTTTGTCCGTGCTCTGCTCAAATGTGTTGCTGCTTCACGTGGGCCTATTTTGAACCCCTACAAACGGTCTTGCATCATCTCTCTGCTTCTCACTTTATTTCATTTAGCACTACGTTTTGAAACGCCTTCCTGATGGGCATCACTTACATCCTGCCTTTCTCCCCAGCAGAGGAACATACCGCTGGGCCTGGGGAGGGAGATGAAAATGAAATTTTTTTAAACAAGTAAGTGGCTGAACATAGCTGCCCACAGTTTAAAAATCACTCTTTGAGTCTACACCCTCCTCTCCATGTACCCCCAGCACCCTGCCTGGGCCTCTATCCCTGCACCCAGCCCCTCTCTGTTTGCCCCACACATCTGGGTACCATCAGCGCCAGGGAAACACACACGCAGGCGCACCCGTGCACACACACACACGAACACCAGCTTCTCCTGTGCCCCTTCCCCCTCCCCACAAACCCAGAAAGTGACTAAAGAGACTGGCCCTCAGCTGGTTTCAAAGGGTAAGAGAAAGACGCGGTCTCATACTTTTATATTTAGACGGGCTCTGCAAACCACTTCCCGGAGCAGACAAGAGTGGGGAATGTGAGGAAATCGCTCTGCTATGTGTGATGTGGAAAGCACGAGCCACACAGGGCCTGCAGCAATGGGCTGCATTTGCCACACACTTGATGACACGTGGCGATGCCCGACACACGTGCAAGAGACGCACGCGGCCCTCGGCAGCCTGGCCATCCCCTCCGGGGCCAGGGGCAAGGCAGGCCCAGAAGTTGAAGCTGGGCCCTGTCCTCCAAGCACCCCTCCCCCAGCCTTCCTTTCTTCCGCTCCCCATCTGTCTGACCAACAGCTGCTTCTGGAAACCCACCCTTCTCTCCAGGGAAAGGGATGCTCCAGGCTTTAAGCCTCAATCCGAAACACAAAGAGAAGAATCCAGACTGAGGGAGGAGGCTGGGAAGAGCCGCTGGCTCTTGAAGAGGCAAGGGTGCCCTCCTGGCATCTAGGCTGCCAGGGAGAGGAGTGGGGGGCTGCCTCCTTCCGAAGACAGATCTGCTTCTGCCATCAAAAGCCCTCCTCTCAGCCCCAGCTGCTACCCCGCGTGGTTGGGAAAAAGGAGGGGGAAGCTCTCTTGTGGTGGTCAACCACTGCGGCCACGACCACAGCTCCAACATTACCCAGACGAAACGGAGTCTGGCCCAGTTAGGTGGGGTGGTCGGGAAACAGTGGGGAGGGGAAGGCAGGCCAGCTGCTTAATTAGAGTCAAAGCATCAGACACTTCTGTACTCCTTATAAACTTCACTTTACGGCTTCAAATATAAACTCTCCAACAAGGCAAAACTAATTGTATTGTTTTATTTCTTAACTGTATTACTGATGATTTGTTCCTTTATTTTTTCAGGACAATAACCAAAAAAAGAGTCAATTTTGAAAAATCAGCTGTTTTGAAAAAGCATTTTGGCTAAAGATGGCAAAATGCGTATTTCAATCTCCAAATCAATAACAACAGCTGAAAAAAATACAAACTGATGAATAATGGGACAGAAACAATTCCTTGTAAGTTATTTTTAAAAGCACCAAAAACTTGCAACTCATTACCAGATGCTTAAAGCCTAGGGATTGCTGACTTTCGGGGGAGGGGATGCTTTAAAACATAAAGCACACACACACAAAATAACTGAACGGGAAAAAAAAAAAGAGTGGCTGATGCAATAACTGAATAGCCAAAAAAATGACAAAGACTTAAAGTTTATTTTATGTCTACTCTGTCGATCTTTAAGGCACCAAGATCTGGCTTCACTTAAGTCTGGAACTGGCTGTCCCTCCATCCCAGGAGGTGCCTCTTACAGGCCTCTAAAGTCACGCAGAGAGAGAGAGAGAAGCAGACACTGACGAAGAGAGACAGATGGAGACAGGAAGATGAAATAAAGGGGCTGGAGACTGACAGAGAGCAAAAAAGGGAGAGAGAGAGAAGGGGGGGCAGGGAGAGGGAAGGAGGTAGAGACAAAAGAGGGAGAGAGACAAAGAGAGACCCAGATCCAGACAGAGGGGGACAGTGACAGATCAACAGGTAGAGGGACACGGACAGAGACAAACTGAGAGACAGAGTCACAGAAAGACCCAGAGAAAGAGACAAGAAAAACAAAAGACACAGAGCACACAAATGTGCACACAGAAGCACACATAGGGCTCCCTACGCCTGTAAAGCAAGGCCCCAGCCCCACATTTACCCCAGCTTCCCTCCTGCCAAGGAAACCCCCACAGGGCTGTCCCTGTGTCTCCAGTGGGTTGGTCCCCACCACCCACTCCTGCTACCCTCCCCAGTGGCCACAGGGACTTCAAACTCAGAGTTCCTGGCTACAGGCCACAGGGCTACCCAGTATAACACTGGACCCAAAAGGTTACAGCTGATCTGTATCTGGGAGACCGGGGAGTGAGAGGAGACAGGAGGGGGTTCTAGCTATACCTGATTCAGACCACTTATAATGGAGAGCCCTCAAATTAGAGGCTCCTGGTAAATAATTCACCGGGAAAAGCACAGTACCTTCCTCAGGCTCATCTATTATTCACCAAGATAAATGTACCATATTGTTACACTTCCTGACATCTAAAAATGGTCGGAGCCATTAGGCCAGGAGCAAGAAGATAGCGGGGCATTTTCCACCCAACTTTTCCAGAACTCCTGACCCAGCAGTCCTGCTGCTCTTGGAACTCAGTCTGCTGTTCCTCACCCAAGGGCAAAGAATTCATCTTCCAGAAAGGGCCAAACTGGGCTCAGACCAGGAGATCCCGAAAACAGGCCTCCACACAGCCCTCAAGAGCCCGGTGCCAGAAGGTCAGAGCTGTGCCCAGGAAATTCCTGGGTTAAGACCAGCCCCTCCCAGTTTACCAGACCCCAGAGATTTGGGCCCTCTCAAAGGGAAGAGGCAAGCACTATTTCCATCTGTCTGAGGGCACTTCTGTTCCCAGTTCAGAGAGCCTGACTGTGACACCACATGAGTGTCACTACCAAGTGCAGAAAGACCTGCATATGAGTCGTGTTGATGGCTCTGAGCAAGTCAGTCTGTTCTTCAGGCCTCAGTTCCCCCATCTGTAAAACCAGCTGCTCCTTCCCCTGATGAAGTGCCCTCTGGAAAGTCTTAAGAGGAGCACCACTTTGAGACCCCAGCCCACAGTGTACAGACCGGATGGAGATGGGGCAAGAGCTCAGAGTCTGGAGTCAGACTGTCTGCACTTCAATTCTCCTCTCCCACTTACCGAGTATATGACCTTGGGGCAAGCTGTTTATCCTCTCGGTGTCTCCATTTTCTGTAGCTATAAAATGGTGCTAATAACAGTATCCACCTTCTAGGCTTGTGAAAAGTAAATTCACATGGTAACCAACGCAGCCTGTTTGGAACAGTGCCTGGCACATATTAAGTATCATGTGAGTTTGGGCTCTTAGCCATGATTTCTTGTCATTATTATGTTCAAGATTCTTTAAAAAAATCTTTTAGGAACTCCATCCCATCACAACCATCTCTTACCCCGCACAGGCCTCTGTTGGCATTCCTCTCATGCAGACCATTTGGAGCTGCCAGGTGCCCTGTCTAACATGCCACCCACCCAATGTCCGCTATCTGGACGTTGAGGTTTTCTCTGAACAGACCCTGAGGTCTCAAACTTGGCCCCACGGCTGCCTGATAGAGCCTAGGAGCCAGCTGGTCACAGCACACACAGCGCAGGGCTCCGCTGGGAAGCTGCTGACTGCGGGGAACTTCGCACTCTGTTGCCCGCGGCCCTGGGAACCTCCAGGCAGTGCCCAGGTTAACAGCACCTTCAACATGAAGAAGAATCAGAGTGTGTCTGTCTGGGCAGAAATGGACCCAGACCACTCTGGAATGAGGCAGGCCTCTGGCCTCAAGGGACACAACTGTAGTTCGGTGAGGACAGCACAGCCAATGCTCAGGCATCAACTAATGCCTGGAGACAACTCTCAGCTTCAGCTTTCTGATCCTGTAAGGCCCCAAGGACAACGAGAGGGGACTGGAAAATTCCTTGCTTTGTAAAGGAAAACATCTGACTACATAAAATAGAAATTGTAAACAAGTCTCAAAGGCAAACAACGAATTAGGAAAATTATTTCTAGCAATTGACAGAAAAGGGATTGCTGGCCTTGATGCACAGTTACAATCAACCACAACAGCGACTAAGATTCGAATAGAGATGTGGTCAAAACAACAGGAAGAGTTCTCAAAACAAATGTACATGATTAATAAATATAAGAAAACACTCCAACGCACCAGTAACCTGATGAATGCAAATGAGAACATAGATGCAAATAAGAAATGCAAATTATTCCGCCCTCCCAAATGAATGCCAAGTTCTTTAAATAACACTCAATACTGGTTGAGTGCATGGAGAAAATGGTCATCATGCTTTGCTGATGGAAGTGTAAATTATATTAATTCCCTTCTGGAAAGTGGTTTGGTAATATTGTACTGATATCCTAAAAAAGTCATGCCCTTCCTCCTTGGAGAAGTACTTGACTCCAGGTCTGGGGCAGGAGATGTGCAGGGTGAACCTGGAACATCTTCTCATTGAAAGAAACGAGCAAGATGAAAAGGGTCACATCAAAAGGTTCAGACCCAGCTTGACGAGGCTTCCAACAGACAAAGAAGGGACCATTTAAGCACTCAACAGGGTAAGAACTACATGGCCTTAACAAATTGGATAAGTTTTAAATCCATGAGTTCATAATAAGTGTTTTAAAAAAAAAAAAGGTCCAAAGCCCTCCACTGGCCACCTCTGAAGGATGCTAGAAAACTAACTCACTATTTTTAAAACTGGTCAAGAAGCATTTACTTTCCCTTTCTTGAACAGCTATACCTCAGGGTGAACCAACGGTTAATGAGGAGAGGTTTATCTTTATAGAAGTCTCCAGCTGATAAACAGAATTTCACCATTTTACAAACCCTAATGAAATAATGCATCTAGCAATGATTACTGATGGCTGCTAATTCCAGAGAGACAACCAGATGTCATGTGCCTACTGATGAAAGTATACATGAAAAAAAAATCAAATCTGAACATGACGACGCCTCTAGATCTACGTTTTACGATTAGAACAAATATGGAAAACAAAGATCCAACTAGTTCACTGTGAATGCACATTCTCTGTATCCTCTTTTGCTCCCACAAACAGTTATTAAGACCTAATATTGCTGTTGTTAACATTTCATGGGCTTCAACTCTCTTCCCCACCAGATTCTCAGCTCCATGAGGACAGGGGCTGGTCTTCACTCTTTCATCCCTTCACTGCGGATGCCTGGCCCATTGGAGGTGCTCAGGAAACACCAGCTGATCCGGCCCCTGTGTGATGTGGAACCAGCAGAGGGTCAAAGCCCAATATGGGATCCTGGTAGACAATTATATTAATTACCATCATTAATTCAACAAACATTTATTTAGCACCTACCATGTGCCAAGTACTCTGCAAGACACTGGGGACTGTGAGAGAAAAACACAATTACTGCCTTTAAGTATCTCCGTTTAGTAGGGGAGTCAGAGAAGTAAACATGTAATTATTACAAAAGCGAATGCTTACTGACCACTTATATTTGCCAGGCACTGTTCCAAGAGCTTTAGCCACATTAGCTTGTTAATGCTTATGACCCAGTTAGGTACTGTGATCCCCATTATGCAGATGAGGAAACTGAGGCACAGAGAGGCAATGTCACACGCCCAAGGTCACACAGCTAGTAAGTGACAAATGCAGGATTCAATTCTCTGGTCGTATGGCTCCAGAGGAAAGCCTCCTGTAATCACTAGGCTTTACTGCATCATCACACAGTGTGGTGGGTGGGTGCACAAGACAAGCTTTTAACTCAGAGTTGGGGTATAAGGGGGTGCGGAAGAATCCTGGAAAAAGGCCCTTCAAAACAAGGTTTTCAGAAGGAATTGGGGCTTGGCAAGACAGAAGCACAAAGACAAAGCATGAACTCGGGGAAATTTAGGATGCTTAGAGTTTAAGGGATGATGAGGGGGTACACAGCAAAAGGCCGCTGGAACACTGGTTTGTGGGGAGTGGAGGAAGCAGAGGAGGTGAAACACAAATTTACCTGGCTCAGGCTAACCCCTGACCAAAAAATCACCAAAACAGGGAGTCCGTGTTTCCAAGGAGGTGGCTGTTAAGGTAGAAAGTGGACTGAAGAAGCTCTTTGTCAGGGAGACAGCAGCAGGCGCACACACAGAAGGCGTGACTACGGGATAGCGCCATACCTGTTATATTCGGTTCTTAGGGCGGCCGGAACAAATCACCACAGCTGGGTGCCTTAAAACAACGGAAGCTTATTCTCTCACAATTCTGGAAGCCAGAAGTGCAAAATCAAGGTGTTGGCAAGCTTGGTTCCTTCTGGAAGCTCCAGGAAGAGTCTGTTTTGCACTCTCTCCCTGCTTCTGGTGGCTGCTGGCAATCCTTGGCGTCCCTTGGCTTGTTGCATCTCTCCAGTCTCTGCCTCCACACCACATGGCCGTCTTCACCGTGAGTGTCTGTGTCTCTTCTCTTCTTGTAAGGACACCACCAGTCATGCAGGATTAGAGCCCACCCCAATTAGGCTTCTCTTAACTCGATTACATCTGCAAAGACCCTATTTCCAAATAAGGTCATGTTTACAGGTCCCGGGAGTTAGGACTTGAACATAACCTTTTAGGAGACACCCTTCAACTCATGCCACCTGCTGCTATTCTGCAAAGGGCTTTTTTTTTTTCCTGCTCTGTCGTTAACCAGATAGCTTTCCATGTCTGTCCAAATGGCTGTAGCCCATTCATTTCAACCACTGTGTATTATTTCACTGTACCAGTGACCCATAATCTATTTTTCTAATACCCTAATAATGGACATCCAGATGGTTTTAAATTTTTTGCCATTACAAACAATGTTCCAACTGAACCTTTCTGTACAGGCACCTATAAACATTGGCAATGAAAATGTTTCTTGTAGGATGACTTCCTAGAAACAGAACTCCCCTTGGACAAAAGAGAATACAATTTCAGGTTTTTGGCAAATGACAAAATGCTCTTTAAGAAGACTGTGCCAATGTATGCTTCCTTATCAATGCTGATACTTATTAATCTTTGCCAATTTGAAGGACGTAAAATAATACTTCGTTTTACTTTGCAATTCATTTGAGACATTTAGTTTGTCCTTAGCAACATAAAGCAATCTTTCCTATGTTTACTGTTCAGCTGAATTTTCTATTCAACTTCCTGTCTACCTTTTTCCTTGTTTATTTTTTACTGCTATCTTTTCCCTATTAATTTGTAATCAGTAAGACCACGAATATAAGGCCTTTTCTGCATTATGCATCCTACTTTCTCCCCCTGAAAATAGTTACTGAGTTACTGAGTGCCTGCGAAGTGCCAGGCATTTGTTCTAAGTGTTGGGAAGACAACAGTGAACAAGACAGTGAAGGTTTCTGTTCTAATGTTATTTAACTTCTCAGAAGAAAATGTGTATGGCCCATGATTGGGGGTGGGACATAGACAGGAAGTAAATCTTCACCATTGGGTGCAGAGCTGCCTTGGAATTAATTTAAATACTGTCCTGAGAGGAGGTGGGTGGGCAGGCAGGCCAGGAAAGAATATATACCTACTGTCCTGATGTGATTCATTTGAGAGTCTTCTGGGGAAAAATCTACTGTGTTCCCCAGGTGTCCTGGAAGCATCCACAAAGGAGCGGTGTGGTTAGTGGAGGTGGACGCAGGATCAGTGGACCGCTGCACCCTTTCTTTGAAAGGAAGAGCCACACCCCCAGGCACCTACACCCACCCCCAGAAGTCCAGGGCCTGTGAGTTCAGAGAGCAAAGGAAGTTTTAAGGGGAATAACTCCCTATTTCAGTAGAGTGGGTACCATCGGAGCCTGACTCCGCCGCCTCCCACAAGTTCCAGGGAGGGGTGATGTCTCACTGAGCTTGTTTGGCTGATCCTTCCTCCTCTACCCACTTGGGTTGGGGAAGGGATATATACCCCCTGCAGATCGGACACATTTTACATAGGTAGC
This sequence comes from Camelus ferus, assembly GCF_009834535.1. Lineage (NCBI taxonomy): Eukaryota > Metazoa > Chordata > Mammalia > Artiodactyla > Camelidae > Camelus > Camelus ferus. The sequence continues at coordinate 29,136,894 of NC_045715.1, read as the reverse complement.
CTACACATACACACACTCTAATTCAGGGATGAATCAGACAAGATTATTCTCCTCAGATTAAAACCTTGTTCCTCAACCTAGCCTTTATCAGTAATAAAAGATACACTAATTTCCATCTGTCTAATTCCTGTCTGTCTGTCTTTCCTTCTTCCCTGCCTTTACTGGTTTCAAATTCAGAGGGGAAAAAAGTGACAGTTACTGACTATTCTATTGCTTTATGCCTGAGTATTTTGGTTTTTGCTGTTGTTGATTTTGTGAATGGAATGAATGTTTCCATTTTATTTTCTAAAAGATTACCTGCTAGTAAATAGTGAAATTTCTGGGTTTTGTGTAGTTTTGTATTTGGCCAAATGACTCAACTCTTACTGATTCTAATGGTTTTCAGTTGATTCTTCAGTTACACACATTAAAAATGACACCCTCTGCAAAGAGCATTAACTTTGTTTTGACTTTTATTTTCTTATAGTATTATTTCTTCTACAGTTTCTAGAATAATATTAGCTAGTAGCAATTTTATTATTTTAAGGTAGTGACTTCTTTAAAGAGAACAGCATTATAATTTCATTTTAAAATACAATGTTAGCTGTGGTTTAAAGTAGAGAAAAAGGATATTAATTTGTATCTAATGTCATTTTTGCATCTGAGATAACTACATGACTCCTGACTTATTTTGATGAATTACGTGAGATTAAACCACCTGTGCATGTTTGGAGTAAGTCTTAATTGTTTACGGTACATTATCTTTAACATAGTATTAGATTTGCCAGTATTTAACCTTTGCCAGTGTTTACATTAGACTTTCACACCAATGTCTCTGCATCGTGCATTTCCCTTTTCTGAACTATCAGTCAGCATTTGGGAGCAAGGTTTTATAACTTTGTGACAGGGTAGCTGTCCATCTGTTCCTTGGCTCTGTGACAGCCTATAAAGGATTACAAGTCTCCATATTCCTTAATGTTTTTCTCAATTTCCCTTCAAGACTGGCTGATACAGCAGTTTGGTGGAGGACTTTTTTGTTTGTTTGTTTGTTTGACTATCTTTTAATTGTTTTTAATAGTTACTGGTCTAGTTAGTCATCCAAATGGCTCTTGAATAAATTTCAGTAATTTGTATTTTCCTAACAGAATTCTTAGCATAGCATTGTACACAGTAACCCTTGATAATTAAAAAATCTTTTCCATGGCAATTGCCACAACCGTATTATTATACACATTTTCAGGAGCCCTCCCCACTGAACAGTAAGCTCTATCTCATTCCCGGCTCTGTGTCCCCAGAATCTACCAGGTACCTAGTAGGTAGGTACCTAGTAGGTGCTCAAGAAATTGTTGTGAAGCCACAAATGAGGTTAAAGCCTCTTTTTCCCTTCTTGTTTTGCCTATTGACCTTTCTTCTCTTTTTCTTGATTGGATTTGCTTAAGTTGTATTTTTTATTATTTTTTAGAGCAATGGAACTCATCAATTCTATATTTTTATTTCAAATTTATTAATTTTAAAGTTGTATTCAGAATAAAATTAATAATCTGAAGTTATTTCCTAAAAGAATTAGCGAAATAAGTTAAGCCATCGGCCTTAAATTAGAAAAAGAATAAAACAGACTTTGTCAGTATCTTAGGTTTATCTCATGTAAAGAACATGAAATTTTTCTAACTCAATTTTAATTTTGTCTTAACTCAGTGGGAGACACATTCCACTGAAATGAATCATACTAACTGATATATCTGTCTTTGCTTTTGTTTGGTTTATGTTTCAAAACTCCAATTCTTCCTTTGTTGTATGTATTGTGTTTTATTTGCCTCTTACGACCTGCAAGGTATACTTCTTGCTTTTTAATTCTACTTGTATATCCTTTGTTTATTGCTTTTCAAAATCTTGAATCTATTTCTCTAATTATCATGTTTTTTCCATCATTTTCATCTCACTGGACATTCTCCCCTGGATCCCGGGAGCTCCTCCACGGCAGGACACTGATTAGATTACCTGTCCTTTTACTTCAGCTCCTTCCAGGCTGCACAGGAAACTCAGTTCCGCTACTGCACTTTCTGTCTCCTCCCTTCTTCAGTATCTCAGCCAGCCCCCTTTTTACTTCTCCACCTTTGTTGGTCAGCTTCCTTTTTATCTCAGTCCATTGCTTCTCATCTGATGTTTTTATCTCAAGTTTCATAAAGTGCATGTCTTCTTGACACTTTTGAGGGGGGCGGGAAAGGATGCTGCCTTCAAAAATTCACTTCTTTCCAGCAGTATTCCAAGGGAGAAATGCCAAGACCTTAACAAAGCCACAGACAATGGGACAGAAGGGGGAACAGGTACGAGAGCAATTAAGGGGGTGGTAATAAATGGAGAAGCGGAAAAAACAAATCTAGACAGCTAGCTGTGCCTTACGGGCCCCCAAGTCTATGTCAACGTGGGCCACTGTGAGTGTCCCCGAAGCCCACCTCCCACGAACAAAGGCAACACCATACCCCCCTACACAAACTTTCCTGCATTAGACCCTCACCACAGCTGTGCGAGGTGAAGATTATCATTTTCATCCTGCAGATTAAGAAATGGAACTCATAATACACTGCTTCCAGAACTCAAATCCAGGTCTTGGGAATCCAAGAACATCTTGGCCAACCCCTGAGCACCCAGGAAAATAGAGGTCAGGAATCTGACCCACCCTACTAGGCTCAGCATCAAGTTGAGAGCAACAAAAAGGACATGTCTGCAGAACAGAAAACAAAAAGAAGCAGGTAACTCAGAGCTACATGGTGCAGAAGAGAGAATACACAGGTCTCAGAGATCTGGGGGAAACTTACCAGAACAACCCTGGCTTATGCTGGTTGTTTTGGCGTAATTATTAATAATAATGCCCCAGGTTGGATGATACATTCTCCAGTCACCCTAGCAATGCCCCACATTTGAATCATGCTTACCAGTTTTCACACGTTAACCCGTGCGATTTTCGCAGGCCCACTGTACAGCAGTGGTTCAGAAATCTGATGAAAGCTATCAACTCCCTCCCCAGAAAAATAACATAAATACAGGACTGTGTACCCAACTTTGATATATTCCCACCCTTTGACAGACCAACTCCACTTCAGGGAATTTATCCTTCAGATACATGAGCACAAGGGCACGGATAGACACAAGGACATTTGCGGTGGCGTCATTTAAAAGAGCAAACCCTCGGAGACAGCCTGAAGTCCATCAGGAGAGACGGGGGTGGGTGGGGTGAATTTAGACAGCACTTGCTTTAGGCCAAGCTTCCCCTAAAAATATGTAGGAGCCTTCCTGCCCTGCTTCCCCCCCTCCATGCCCCCAACTCAGCAAGGTCCCAGGGGAGGAAGAGACACGAGCGAACTCGCAGGAGGAGGCTAAATAATGAATTGTAAGTGTGTGTTTTCTTTGGCCAGGGCAGTCTGGCCAAGCTCTGGGGGCTGCTGGGCAAACATTTTTCATATTTTAGTAGCTGGCCTATGCCCAAGGCAGTCAGAAGTTAAGTAAGCTTTGAATGAGCTGCGCCCATCCTCTCCCAGGCCCCAAGAATTCTTAATGAGGCTCTAAGGCAGCCTCCTCCAGCAAACCCAACGTGTTGCCTTAAATATCACTCGCCCTTCACTACTATTAATGAATGCAAATGATTCAGCAACAAAACACTTAGCCTGGAGTGAAATCCACCTTTGTGTGGCTGGTTTCTCCAGCTTACAGCCCAGCTCATGCAGGGCCTCACCAGGGGGGCAGCCCAGCAGAGCCGGGGTGCCCAGGCTAGCCCAGGCAGACTCCTGCACATCCAGCGCAGTGGGAGCAGGATGCAGGAAGCGCACAGCATGAGGGAAGACCACGCCTCCACTGACTCCACCCACCACCCCAACCACCAGATGCAGACCCTCACAACTCCACCTCTTTACGACTCTGGCTCCAGGGCAGAGGAAAGTGTGAGCGGAAAAACAAAAGGTATTTCTTTGATCTAATGAATGGGGCTGGTCCCAGGCACCTCAAAGGCCTGTCCGGTCACCACACTTCCTGCATTCAAGGGCACTTCACCCCCACACTCCCACCTCTACCCCCTCTTCACCTGATACCAGGTACCAGAGGAACCTGAAAATCTCCCTTGGACCGGTGCCCTCCTCCACCAACTTCATGGAAGCAACAAAAACAGAGACAGTGTAAATAACCCAATTTACACCCTGTTTTCAGAGTTCTCTTTTGGCAGCAAAAACTGAAAGCAATTTGTCAGGAGTCTAAGAGCAACTTTTCAGTAATTTACTTCCAACCTGGGGCTCGGGGGATTTGTTGCCCCATCAACCTGATCAACACCTCTCCCGGGGGCTGAGGCCGAGACCAGGCCCAGAACAGGCAGCTGTTAATTCAGCTGCCACCGTTGGTGCCCCGCAAGGCCAGCAGCTGGCAGGAGACCCACAGAGGTCCATGCAAGTCCTCTCAGGGTTTTTCTGGTTACAGATGTCATTAAGGAATTGGGGTGTATTAGACCCAAACTGGGCAACTGGTTAAACTCAGGACAAGGGAGAGCCTGAAGTTATCACTCTGGGTACCTCAGATATAAAAAGGGATTCAGAGAAATTTGTTGACCTGGTTTAAAAAGAACCACTGCCTCCCAGGACAGAAGATGGGAAGATCAGCTTCCCCAGAATAAAACTCACGTGGAGTTTTAGAGTTTTGTAAAAATACATGCTTATATCATCAAAAATGCCCTTACCCCTATATCAAAGGCTTTCAGGAAAAGAGGACTGGAATTTTCTTAACCTCAATGCTGTTCTTCCTGATTGTTCAAGGTACATCATATACAATACTTCATTCTTCTTTAAAACATTCCTAGAGGGAGTAAAGAAGGGCATTCATTCACTCCATAGAGGGGCTGGGTCTCCAGACCTGGGACTTCTGAGTTCTTGCCCTCCAGGCGAGCCGTTAATCAGCCCCTTTCCTAGCTGGACACACCTACCAAGGGTTAAAATTTTGGGTGACCACACAGAAAGAATGTATTCTGAAAACTCCATAAGATGGAGTGCCTGAAACACGTATCTACACAGCAATCTATTTCAAAAAAGGAAACTTTGCTCTAGATATCCACTAACACGTACAAAAGGGACATAGCATTCTCCCTTCATATACCATCCAAACCCCAACCCGGCAGCCAATCCATCCCACCACCGAATGAATCAGAACGCAACCAAAGGAAGAATTCCCTAGCCTTTGGGAGTTCTGAGTTGTGTCCTGAGGGGGAACGGTGCCATCCAGCCAACGCTTGGGTAGCACAAAGCAGTATGATTAGCACCAGCTGTCTCCACAAGGCTTAGATCAGCCCTGCACAACTGTGCTGCTGGGAGGGGAGGACAATGCTATCTCTTCCTGTCTCCCACCTGCCCCACTCGGGTCTCCATCCTCTGAACACCTGGCATTTACTGTGTCCCCCTCTTTGGTGCCTCTCTGTATCCTTGCCTTGTTCATTACTCTCTTCTGGTTCTGCCTCAGTTTGCCTACCAGACAATCCACTCCTGGAGTGAATCTCCAGTCTCCCCAGGAAGAGCTCAGCCTTTTGAAATGGAGACTCAACCATCAGAGAGGTATTTTCTTTCCACAATAGACCGTTTGCCCTCTTAGGGACATCAATCTCCTCTTCTAGATTATCTCTTGGTTTCTAAGGTTTTAGGAGAAGCCCAACCCTCCCCTGTTACCTATCATGACACCTCTGCCTTAAACATTGTTTGTTATTTTTGCGCCAGACTAAAAGGAAAACAGTTTCTATTGAAAATTACTGATAGGAAACAAAAACAGGCCTGTAAATAAATCCCCTCCATCACATTTGAACTACCTTTTATCAAGAATTCACTGATAAATGCTGAAGAGGGTGTGGAGAAAAGGGAACCCTCCTACACTGCTGGTGGGAATGTAGTTTGGTGCAGCCATTATGGAAAACAGTATGGAGATTCTTCAAAAAACTAAAAATAGACTTACCATATAACTTAGCAATCCCACTCCTCAGCATATATCCAGAGGGAACTTTAATTCAAAAAGATATATGCACCCCAATGTTCATAGCAGCACTATTTACAATAAGCAAGACATGGAAACAACCTAAATATCCATCGACAGATGACTGGATAAAGAAGTTGTGGTATTTTTATACAATGAAATACTATTCAGCCATAAAAAATAAAATAATGCCATTTGCAGCAACATTGATGGACCTGGAGATTGTCATTCTAAGTGAAGTAAGCCACAAAGAGAAAAAAAAAATACCGTAAGATATCACTTACATATGGAATCTTAAAGAAAGACAAATGAACTTATTCACAAAACAGAAACAGACTCAGACATAGAAAACAAACTTATGGCTACTGGGGGTTGGGGGAAAGGGGGTGGGAAAGGATAGATTGGGAGCTTGAGATTTGCAGATACAAACTACTATATATAAAACAGATAAACAACAAGTTTCTACTGTATAGCACAGGGAACTATATTCAATATCTTACACTATCTATAATGAAAAAGAATATAAAAACAAATATATGTATGTGTATGTATGACTGAACTATTATGCTGTACACCAGAAACTGATATAACATTGTAAACTGACTATACTTCAATTTAAAACAAAAAAAAAAAAGGAAGAATTCACTGTAGGACAGACTAAGTCCTTTACACATACAGAATTTCAAAGATGTCACTGATCTTAAGATGCACCATTATTTATGTTCCACCAAAAAGAAATGGTACCAGTTAAACTAAGACATAATACTACATAATTATATTACAGCTTAGTTTCAAAGATCTGAAACTGGTGCCGGGGGAGCAAGGGGAGTTCATAAAATACAGTACTATCTCACTCAGTTCTCACAAGAAATCTAACAGGATTGAAATTATCACCCTCATCTCACAGAAGAAGAAACTGAGGCTCAGAGAGGCAAAGTGAACTGTCTAAGGTCTCTCAAGGAGCAAGTTGTGAAGCCAGAACCCAGTTCCTAAACATATTTCTGAATTTCCCTGGGTGGTAGGAGGCCTCAGACAGGCCATCCTTGGTTAAGCTGTCCCATCAAAGGCAAACACTTGCTTGCCTGATTCCTAAAATCAGGGTCTTTTTGCAACTGCACTGTCAGAGATCCTACTCCCAGAAAACAACAAAAGGAAAACAGGTTTCCCGAACTCCTTCCTCACAAAACGGGCCACAAATGAGGGGGAAGCTCTCAGCCAACTTGTTATATATAAAAAACATTTAATGAGCCTTTCAAGCTCTGGGAGTGGGAGAAGGAAAGGTTCGCTGGAAATCTGATACTTTGGCAGCCAAGTGAGAGGGACAGGCCCTTAGCATCAGCCCTGGGGGATAAACACCATCCCAAACCCCTTTGTCTGCCAGACGGAGATACTTCCTGGGGGGCAGGAGGCAGCAATGCTTTTATGACAAACCCCACCTAACAACAACCCTCCACCGGAGACCTGGCTGGGGCCTTTGTACAACCCACCTAACCATAAACCCTCTGTCCTCTCCCAAACCTGCTGGGGTCCCTCTTCCCACAAATACCTGTGACTGTCATAAACGCCCTTAAACAGCCCCCGTTTACTGCCCAGCCTGCCTGCTGCTAAATGAGGGCATTTGTTTCAAATTTGCAAATACCAAAAGCTCTGGAAACCTAAGTCCACTCCTAAAATGAAATGTTCTGCATTCCTCTGGGCCTGGAGCCCCGCGCTTCAAAAGCTGCAAGAGGCCCTGGCTGTTTACTCATTGGTGGGGCTATTGCGAGAGGTATTTCCCTGCTCCCTGAGGAGGCTGCTTTGATTCTGGCCCGGGTGGGAAGGGGACAGAGGGAGGTGCCACCCGAGCCCAGGCTCTCCAGACCCCTTCCTGGGTCGCCGGCAGCAGGTTCAGGGGCCAGGAAAGTGAGGCTCCCGGGGAGGCTCAAGCAGACGCTTGCTGGAGAAGACACAGAAGGCCAGCTCAGCGAGACCTCTCAGAACAAGAGTTCAAAAGATCCTCAAAACAAAGGTAACGAGCATAAGGGAAGGCATCCAGATTGAGAAGCAGCTGACAGCACCCCAGCCTCTTACACAGAAATAAAGGGGCAAAGCCCCACTCATCCCTCTCTTCATCAGGCAACTCAGGACAATGCATCCAGGCTGGGTGCGGTGCGGGTGTTTACTAAATAAAAGCCTTTTGTTTTAAGTTTTCAGAAAGGGGGCGGTGGTGGTGGAGAGATGACAGAGATCCTGCTCCAGGCCTCAGGGGCTGTTCCAGGGCACTGCACTCCCCCCCCACCCAGCTCCTCCTGCAGGAGGCCCGGACCCCTAGGGTGGAGGAGGCGCCCCACCATCACAGGCTGCAAAGCTGCTGGCAAGTTGGGCATTTTTTAAATTGGTCAGTTTAATAACTGGTTTAATCTGCTAAATTAAGCAAACAGAATGATTTGCTCTTTGTAGCTGGAGCTACAAGACCAACAGCATTTCCTTTTTTTTTCCCCCAAGACTGCAAGACAACCGTTTTCTTTGTTTGTGATTTGTTTTGTTATTCAGGTGCCTGGAAGTGAACTTGGGATCACAAATGCCATCCTAGTGCATCACCTCTCTAATGACCTGCTGGGCTGGAGAGGCTACTCTTCCTCCTCCCAGCCGGGACACAGCTTAGCTTTGTGTTCTTTTAATACATGAGCTACAACAGAATCAGAACACCAAAGTGTCGCTTTGTACCTTCCCACGACAGAACATAGGTTCCTGGGTTGCAACCTCAGAACTTCAGAAGCAGAACTTTAGAAGCAGAACAAACTCAGTAGGACTGCCAAGAGCGGTCAATAGCTCAGCCAAAGGGAACTTACGTCTTCCAGGAGGTCAGAGGTCATTGTCCAACCTCTTCTGAAATCTCTTGAGAATTAAAAGACTTGCCTTCCAAGTCAGAAATGGAAGGGAAACCTACACCCAATGTGCCCCTACTATGTGCCAGGGCCTATACCACCAAGTGTGGGCACAACTATCTGTACAAAAGGAGTTAGAGGCAGCAAACTCAGAGCAGAGGTGACTATTACCACCTACGTGGTCTCCACCACAGCACAACCCCAGCGTACAGCTCTCAGCAGGCACACCAATCTGGAATGCGGCAGCGCACCTGCAAGCCGGGGCCTGTAACTGCTGCCCGTGACGTGACCTTCCAGAAGCACCAGGCGGAAGACGAAGGACTCACAGGCACATGAGAAACACTCCAATATTGGGGGTGCTGGCACAGGGTCCTGAACTTCTAGATCACATACAGTCTGGCCATAACTAAAAACTTTAAGATGTATGCAAACCTCTGAATGGGCCACTGAAAACTTTAACCTGCCTGTTTTGTTAAAAAAAAAAAAAAAAAAAAAAGTGAGGGTGAGAAAAATTGGCAAACCTGAATGCTGTGGCCCAAAAGCTCTCTCTAGGTTTATGTCACTGACACACTCCCTCTGACTCTAGAAGACTGCTCCTAAACCCACCCCGTGAGTTAGCTCAGCTGCAGAATCCTCTCCACAACGTTGACCTGCTTCCGAGGTGTGTGTGCAACATTTTATAGCTTCTACTGGTGACGTACATACAAGGATACCTGAGAAGACGGAAACAGCTCTATTACTTACCAGCTCTGCAGGCCTCAGCAGATCATATTTTGTGCCTCAGTTTCTTTACCTGTCAGATGCTTCCCAACCCAATTCTTCCAGGAAAAAAACAAACAAACAAAAAAAACCCAACCACCCTCATCCTGCCTCTGAGCCTTGTGGATAGGATGGAACGTCAACGTGAGTAAAAGCACTCTGTAAACTGCAAAGCTGGGTACAGCTGTCAGGTATCACAGACAAGGCTCTCCAGAAGCACACCAACCCCTTCTTCCCAACTCCCTTCTGTGCAAAAGAAGAAAAGGGGTTCCCCACCCGGGGCTGGTTCCTCAAATGCTGAGGATGAACCAGGTAAGTATTTCTGCCTTCCCATACCCAGATAAAAAAGTCTCGTTTTGTTTTTTCTCATAAGAACTCCCTCCCCAAACTCTCCAAACCTTTCCATTCCCCTTGGCACCCAGGGAATTACACTCTAATTCCAGCTGATCGAGTCTGAACACATGTGTGCCCACGCGCTAGAGCCTCCAGAATAAAACGCAGCCCTCAGATGAAAGTGCTCTTCCCAAACCCAAGGGCGAGGAGGACAGTCTTACGAGGTGTGGGAGGAGCACAGCTGGAGGCTGTGGATGGCAGGACTGGGTTGGCCTCAAAGGTCACCACAAGAAACGTCCTCCAAGATCTTTTCAAGCTAAGGCCCAGGAGGTAGGTGCGATTTGTCCAAGGTCACACAAGCAATCTGGGGCAAATGTGGGAAATAAATTCTGAGTGGCTCTTCTTCCCTGAAGACAGCCAGCTTCCTACATCAATTATCACAGCAGGCTAGAATCCTGAATCTACAAGGCAGCAGAAACCTTTGGCAGGGAAAGGAGCCCAGAAACATGCTGAGACCTCCAGAGCCACAGACATACACTGTGGAGTGGGTACAGCACTGGTGGCCCAGCCTCCCAGGCTTCTCTTGTTGTATATTATGAGCAGCAGTGCCCCACTCCACCACCACAGGAGGCAGAACTGTAGTGGAAAGGGCTCATCTGAAACACGTTACTAGAAGAGAGGCCGCCAAAATCATCATGGCCCACCAACTAGGAAGCAAAGAGCCACAAGTTGCAAGGCTCTCATTCCAATGGGACAGTCATGTATGACTGTACAGGTTGTGCACTGCTCAAATGCCCGGCCGAGGGGGACGTATTGAAACACTGCCTGTGCTCCATTAGCCAAAGCCCTGTGTCCTTGTGCAGGGCTGCATTCACTTGGAGGAAGGGCATCTATTTCTAATGTGCAAAAAGACACCTGAGAGCCAGCTGCTACAACCCCCCAGCAGTCCCAAGAGCAGACAAGCATTCTCCTCATTGCCCACCCCCCAACAACAACCCAAGAAGGGGACAAAAGAGAGCCGGTATGTCCTCTGGAGGAGAGCCAGTGTATGCTAGTGCCCACTCTGGCCACCTTAACCCCCCGTAGGGAGACCACACAGCACCTCAGGAACCTCCCCATGGCGCTCACTGAAGTTCCCACAAGTTATATAGAGTGACTACTGGGGAAACCCCACAGCCATCCTGCAACGAGAGAAGCCCTCCCTCAGGGATTATAAAAACCTGCCTCGCTGCAAAAAGCACAGTTTACTACTCATTCCCTGGAAGAACTTTCGCAAGCCGGGGAAGATGGTGGTTCCAAACCAGCGCTGACCACCTGGGGAGAATCTGCTACTGGGATTCAGGGAGGAAGAGTTCCCACCAGGGAATGCCAAATGGCTGTGCCCACATTGCTGAGCTGCTACTGGAATACTGAGACCCATTTAGAAAATCTGTGCTTTCAAATGAGAAAACTATTTCTAAAGCTGCCAGTCAGAGCGACTTGGTTGAACCCTCACAAACCATTTCAGAGACGGGACTGGAAAGAAAGGCTGACACCTTCAAGGGAGAAAAAAGGTCAGGGAAGAGACATCAGGGCTGGCCAGAGGGGCTGCTTCCCGGGGTCAGCCGCCTTCACAGCTGAGAGCACTACACCATAACTTCCAGAGGCAGCGGGCAGGGTAGGGGGTCAGTATCATCTGCATTTTGAAGATACAGAAACCAAGGCTTGGAAAGCTTAATGCACCAGCTCAGGGTCATGCAGTAAGGCAGCAATTGAGCCAGAATCAGAATACAGAAAAGCAGGTGTCACAGCACCACAGATATCATTTCTCTTCCTTTGTCACGTGTGATATTAGAAAAGAACCACCCAAGTTTTCAGACTCCTGGTCCAATGCCTTTCCGTCAGAATGATGGGTCACCACAGACAACCGCTACTGGCAAAGTCTGAAGCCCTCCCATGCTCCATGTGCTCCTGCATTATGGATTCACCTTTCCACACATTCTGGAATGTTCTTCTATCTACTTAGCACTTTACCAACTGGTGTTTTTCATTATACTTCATCTGATTCTTATCATCTTGTCTCCTTCCTGCCTCCTGCCCCACAGCTTCACTCACAGAAGACCCCCCAAAACTTCGAACTGAGCCCACCCTGAACCCCTTGGATTAATATCAACCTCTTTCTCATCACCACACCTCCACTTCTGACAGATAAGGCCTCCTGACGGGTAGGCAGTTGTTTCCAAACTTGGGTGTAGATAAGAATCTCCCGGGAAGCTCTTTTAAAATGAGTTTCCTTTTAAGACTTGAACTATGTGACTGGTTGGCTATTCAAAAATCACAATGTAATGTAATGAATGAGAAAATAAAATACTTGTCCCGGCTCATCCCCCGATGATTCTGATGGACAGACCTGCAGTAAGGCTCAGGTACCCCAAATTTTAATCAGTACCTCTGGTTACCCGCTTTCCCACTATATTCCCCGATGATCTGTGGACACATTTTTGAGAAACACAAATCCACTCGTCTTAACATGTGACTCACAATCCCTACCCCCATGACTCAGGACCCACTTATCAGAAGTTACAGAGACATCTAAACCAGCAAATGCATGTTCTGCTCACCACGATCCAAGCTTCCTGCAGGGAACTTGGATCTGCAGGACACCTGGTAGACTGCATTCTACTCACCTGTGTGTTCATTCGGTGTTAATGCATACAGGGACACAAGGGCTCAGTGACTCCAAACCAAGCTGCAAGAGGGGAGAGGCCCCCCGCCTAGATCAGCCCTTCCAACAAAACTTCCTCCCTGCCCCGCTGCTGCCGGGTAGCATTACTGGGAGGGAAATGGCCTGAACTCAGAGAAGAAAAGAGGATGGAAAAAGTGACATACTGCAGAGGGCTTCCTCAAACCACTGATTAGCTGTAGCAGCTCCTGCGCCAGCTCCACCAAAGCACTGGGGGGCTCAGCGGAGCTGAATGTGGGCTCAGCGGAGCTGAATGTGCACTCAGCAGTGAACTCAGAGAACCCCAAACAGGGCTCTAACCCAGCCACCATGCAGGACTTCCACACCCTCAGGAAAAAGGACCAGACAGATGGGAAGTGGGGAGTGGCCAGAGCAGGACTCAAGCAGAGAGGCCGGCGGCAGCTCGAGGGCCAGGCTCAAGACAGCACCAGCAACTGTGGCCCCACCACGGAGCTCTGCTCGGGGCACAGCTGCAGAGAGGCATGCACTGAGGTTAGGGAGGGCCCAGGAACACGGGCCAAGGATACCTACCCCTGTTTAATGACCCTTTCTTCCATCAGGAACACACCAAAGACTGAATCCCTGGCCCCAAATGCTCTTGGCTCAAATATTAAGAGTCTGAACTGGCCAGCCTCCATCCCAGATGAATCTCACAGAAGCTGCACTGGCTTAAACACACACAGAACTCACACAAACCCGCCTCACTCCAAAATACGAAATCCTCCAAAACCTTAGTAATTACAACAACTGTCGCAGCCCAGTGGACACATTGCCTCCATTGATGGACTAAATGTATTCCTGAATAAAATAAATAAATAAATAAAAATAAAAATAAATAAATGTATTCCTGAAAAGTCGTCCACAGACCAAAATTCTACCTAACAAATCCAGTTTCTCCACTGGCTCTCATTATAAAGTGAGACACGCTCCCCTAGGAAAAGCAGAGGCTCCAAGAGGAATTGAACTTTGCACTTAATGCTGAACACCTTCCGGAGTCACACATTTAGTGGATGCATTTCCTGACACAATCTAATTCAAATGCAACCCAAAATGAAGTAATTTTTAAGTGTATACATAGCACTGGAGAGTGTTCACATGACCTAAAAGTTACTGAGAGTGAGTCTTCAAATAACATGCAAGATCTAGGGCCCCAGATTCCTATTGTTGCAACAGGAAAGCTCTGTACCTTGCATTTCTGTATTAGGAGCGACGCTTCAAGCAGGACTTCTGGAGCCTTGAGTGCAGTCACCTGGGGCATTTGTTAAAATGAAGACTGGTACTCCAATTCATGCTCCCAGGGAATGCTGATGCCGCTTGTCTTTGGACGTTGTTTTGGGTGGCAAAGTTGTGGACAGTCCAGGTCTCTGTTACAGAGCTCATAGTTGTTAAGCTGTGGCCTTTCCGGGCAGGTCAGCTTCATACAGAGAGCAGATGCCCATGCCCAGAACTCTTGGAGAAAACCCGAACCCCTGCCACAGCAAAACTCAGAAAACCACCACAAAGGACAGACAGCCCAGAAACAGGGAAGGAAGATCTGGTTCCTTGATCGCGTCATGGTAGAGCAGACAGAAGGAGGGGAAACAGGCAACCCCAACCCAGAGAAGACGGAAAGGGCACAGAAGACCCCCTGCTGCCTAGCAGGCAAAGGGGCTGTTTACCTTTGCACTGGTCACTCTGCCCTTTACCCGAAAGCTTCATTCACCTTTTAATAAACCTAGATAAGGACCCACTATGAATAAGATACCGTGATGAAAGTTAAATCTCGTCATTAAGTTAAAACCCAAGTGGGGCCAAAATATGGAAGGTGTCCTAAGAGACCAGAAGTTCTCTAGGCGATCGTGTTCTGGGAGGAAGCAGAGGTGGGGCGAGGCAAAAGAGAGGGGAGGCAACACATACTAGGGGACTGGCCAGAAAGGAAAGAAAGGTCTGAAAGAGCCGAGATGGGCTGGAATGGAGGGTTTCAGTGAGTGGAAAATGTTTATTGTTGGGGTGACTGCACAGCTGGGAAGGTATGTTGGGAGCACACCACTGGAGAGGAAGAACAAGAAAGGGCCCTTTCTATACGTCATTACATTTAATCCTCAGCACAACTCCAGGAAGTAAGTCCCTTGACAGAGAAGGCAAACTGTGAGGTTAAGAAATCTGCCAGGGCCACAGGGCCTGTCAAAGAGTTTGAGTTGCTGTTTTGCCAAACACTGCATCTCCACAGCCTGGGCTCTCTTCCCCACTTAACCCTGCCCTGAATGCTAGGAGTGTGACTAGGTCCTCTGGTTAAGTGACATGCAGAGATTACCCTTGTCCTCCCGCCATACTCCCTAACATCTGAGAAAGGCCTGAATCACTGATAAAAGGCTTGAATTACAGGCTGCAGAAACTATCTCAGGACGTGACAACTCAATTTCCCCAAAGAAACAAGAGCCTAGAGGAAAGTACCCAGAGAGGGGGATGGGAACAGGGGTGGGCAGTGACCACAACTTACCATTCCAGCGGCGGGGTGAAGAAGCCCAGGTTTCAAACGTCAAGCCCCCTCCTCCTCCACCATATTTATCACAATGGGGATCTCAAAGTTTGGAAAGATCCTCAGACATTTACAGCATAATTACCCAAACTTCAAAATGGCCTAATCCACAAAACTAGTCGGCCTAGGTCCCTTACTCCAGCCTTATTAACAGCGGGGTCTCACTACAACTCCAGCTAATTACACAGTTAAACAATGAGATGGAAAAATCTACTGTAATCCATTTAAAAATCGTTGCCCCCCTGAAGTCATGTGTCCAGGGGTGGGTTGAGTCCCTGGATTTCACTGGAAGACAGACAGCAGGCGCCCAGCCTCGGCTGAAACTGTTTACAGCACACGGGCAGGTTCCACACCAAGGCACATTTGGTGGAACTGATTTAAGGCTCTCATTAAAATGTTCCTTTGTTGAGCACAAGACATCTCTCACCCCCAGAGGAGATTCCAGACCTCCAGTCCCAAGCCCTCAGCCTGCCCTAACTTCCCCCCGACCCCCCGCCCCTGACCCCCAGGAACCCTCCCTCCGCCCCTGCTAAACACCCGTCACCGGATTAACATTGATTAACATCAGAGTCGTCTTCTCACGGAAGGAATTTAGGAATTTGGCATTTGTTGAACAAGAGCCCGTCTCCACCAGAATCTTCCCTGGACTCCAGAACTCTAAACATCAGCAGTGAAGGCAGCCATATCAGGTGACCCACACACCAAAACTCGAACAGTCCACCGACCTAGGAAAGCTGTGAGCTCGGGCTACCAGCCCATATGGCTGGGCCCCCAATCCTGGCCATGCAAAAAACTTTCATACTTCCTCTGGGAGCAGATGTGGGTTCTGCCATGAGCTTAACCATCCCACACATCAGAAGGAACACAGAGCGGCTCCAGAAAAACCTACAAATCCCGAGAACTTGTTCTTACCTCGGCCCCAGGTGACAATTACCTCTCCTTTTACAACTAGGGGTAGAGGAGAAGTTGATTTCATCCATACCAAACCCCCTTGACAGCTGGCAGGCCAGGAAGATGTCAGAAAAAGCAATTCTCTACCCCCCACCCTCCCCATGGCTACTCTTCAAAGGAAGAGGAAAGTGATAAGCCAGGACCAGGTCTCCTGGGCAGGGTTCCCCAAGCAAGGGCTGCTGCCAGGATCCTCACCAAAGATTTCGTGTTTTGGAAGTGGGGTGGGGCAAGGGTCAAACTTCCACTCCAGACTGGTTGGGGTGTGCGGGTAGCTTGGCGCTTTCCTCTAAAGCACTTCAACATCTCAGTGGTGACTCTCAGGTGTGACCTGGCCAGGAAATAAAGGTGTGTGGGATAGAGGGGTCTCGTCCAGTCGGCCCCGGAGATAGAGGCCGCACCCTTCTCAAAATGCTGAGGCCCTCCAAGAAGACAGAATGAACTCTTTTTTGCCTTTCTGCCCATAGAAAAGAGAGATTTTCTTTCCGTGTGGGGAAGAGAGAGGATGGAAATCCAGGAAGGAGCAGAACCAATCCCGTCCGCACCTTTGCAGGCCGGCCATGCCCGATTTTGGCAGCGGCCTTCACACATTAGTCACCGCGACAGCCTGGGATTCTCAGCTCCCCAGATCCGACCCTGGCAGGGAGAGGGTTCAGGGATCGGGCCCAGGAGCTGGAGGAGATGGGGCGGCCCCTCATTCTTCCTTTCTTCCGCCCTCACCATCAGGGCCATCGGGGTCCCAGCCTAGCCCAGGAACTTGGAGGAGGGAAGCCGGGAGCGCCGGGCCGGCATAGGTAACAAAAGCTCCGCGCCCTGCGCGCCGCAGGTCGATCCCTCATCCGGCCCCAGGCCAGCCTCCCTCACCTAGGCTGAGCCTGTCGCGGGGACTCGGTCTCCCCCACCGCCAACTACCGAGTTGCACCCCCTAAGTGGAGGGCAGTCGTTTCTTTCCCTCAAAGAAACTCCCCACCGGGGCCCGGGAGCCGACAACTCCCGAGCAAACTCTCGGCTCAGGCCGGGAAAACTCTAGGGAGGCTGGAAACGCGTCCTCGAGGGCGCGGGGGCGAGAGGGGCCCTGGGCGAGTGCCGGGGGGCTTCGCCACCTCCCAGTTGCCGGGACTTCGCCCCTCCCCAGCGAGCCCCTGCCCTACGTCCGGGTGTCTCTCCCGCTCCAGCCGCCCAAGCCCACCTCCCCGGTGCTCACTTTACCCCGCGGGGCTCCCGCGCTCCCCGAGCCGAGCTCCCCCAGCTCGCCGGGACTCACCGCCCAACAGCGGCAGCAGCAGGACGCTGAGAAGAGGCAGCCGGCGGGGGCTCCTCAGGGCTCCGCGCGCGGCTCCCATCGCCGCAGGCCCGGGGAACGGAGTGGGCGGGAGCACGGCGGGCTTGCGGTCTGCACTCCCTGGCGGGCCAGGAGGCCGAGCGCACAGGAGCGCGGGCGCCGCTGCAGCAGCCGGAGCCCGAGCCCGAGGCGTCCCGACCCGGAGCCGCGCGCGCCGGGTACCTCCGAGTCCTCGCGCGCCGCCGCCGCCGCCGCCGCCGCCGCCGCCGCCGCCGCCTCCGCCACCGCCTCCAAGCCCCGCCCCGCGACGCCCCTTCCCCGCTGTGTTGGGGAGGAGCTCGCAGTTGGGGGAGGGGTCTGGAGATGGTTCCAGGACAGAGGGAAGGCGTCCCAGGGGAGTGCGGGGACCTCCTGAACGAGGTAGGGGAGCGGAGGCTGTGCCTACCGCCTAGTCTTCAGGGAGTCAGGGGGCCCAAAGTGACTTTTGTGATTCCATGGCTCCTGCGGAAGATGGTTGGTTCTGGGCTTTCTTGAGGGCTCTGACCAACACTTCCCCCAAATTCTCTGGGTAGTGGGGAGAAAGGTGGACTCTAGCTCACTTCTCAACAACCTGAAATCCTCAGGGAAACCTAGAACAGAAGAGTGTCCTTGGTGTCCCTAAGCAAGGTACCCTGGAGGTACTGTGGAGCTCCAGGAGAGATGTAGCCTGGAAAGTGAGGGACCAGTTAGTGCATGACTAGGGTCTGGTTTGACTCTGGACCAATCTGAGCCCAAAGGTGTAAAGAGAATGGGCTCTCTGAAGGCTGTTAAACTGACAAATTCATCCCAAGTCCATCTACAGGCAGTCTGGGCTGTGTCAGGGCATGGCCAAGTCTCCAGCTGTGGGGAGGCCCAGTACAGCCCTTGTTCCAGGCACCCCCCCCCCCAGCGACACCACCCCCACATTCTTTCTTTGTTGTGAAAGCAGCAAGGGGTGTAGGAGGCGGGTCAGGAGGAGTCAAGCTTTAGAAGATGGGCCCCAGCTGCTGCTGGGCCTCCAGGATATGCTGAGAGGGGATGGATAGTTAAGTGCCTCGTCCCCCTCCGGAGCTCTGGAGGGCCCCCCAGGCCTTCTTAGACCTCCCTTCCCCCAAGCAGCTGGGGGGAGGAGGGGCCGCCACAGACGGCCTCACAGGCTGGGAGCAGTGGCGCCAGGACTCCAGGGTCCTGACACGTGGCTACCACATGTCCCTGATAACCCAGTACACAGCACCTTCTCTTTGGTTTTGGGCCTCCCCCACCCCCCAGATGCCTTCCTGCAGGCCCTACTGGAGAGGATACAAACAGGGGACGGACGAAAGAACAGATCCAAGAAGCAACGTTCCTCCTTCCGCCCCATCCATCACTGCCCTTCGCCCTCCTGGGAAGGGCCCCAACTCAACCCTTGCTTCCTTCCCTTTTCAATCAGGACTCCTGTGGCTGAATGGTTACCTGATTCTTTTATTTAAGAAAAGTGAAATACATGGACCTGAAGTGAGGCAGCAGAGGGAACAAGGAAGGCCAGGGCAAGGCAGGCTGGCTGGCCAGCCTCGAACCCTCTGACAGAAAAGCCAGCAGCACGCTGCATCGGAGGTGCGTACCTGCTCCTTGCCCACCTTGGGGGCCTTGGAGCTATCTACTCTAGAGGACCACAGGATGGGGAGAAGATGTCCTGAGGGTCCTTCCTGAGGGGGATTCCTGAGGAGGGAGCCAAGACCCTAAGGGCAGCAGCAATCTTCTGGTTATCTGCTCCCCCTTCACTGCCCCACCTTGGGGTTGGAAGAGCTAGGAGCAACAGGGAATGCTGTGAGGGCTGTGGGGGTACCCAGCAGACCTGGGGTGGGGGTTGAATGTCAGCTGCTTGAAGAGAGGTCCATACTGCTGGCGCTGAGGCCCCGGGAGACCTGAAACCAACAACATCATGCCATCAACCCAGGGACCTCAGCCTCCCAAAGACTGTCCCCTGGAGCCTGTCCATCTCAAGGCTGCAATCTCTCTCTGGACCTAGGACGGACCCTGTAACCTCAACCCAAGCTCTGGGGCTTTGTTTAGCCTTTACTGGGATTTCCCAGAAAGCCACAATGTGATGGAGAAAATACCTGGAAGAACCACATGAATATTGGCATATACTTTGAATGCGTTGATACAAGTGATTATTTCCCATTAAATTGTCATTGCTTGATAACTCACAGAGAAAAAAATGTGACAATGAGTGTGTATATGTCCATGAATAACTGAAAAATTGTGCTGAACACTGGAATTTGACACAACATTGTAAAATGATTATAAATCAATAAAAAATGTTAAAAAAAATTGCCATTGCTGTTTGCTCAAATGGAGATGAGTTAATACTTTTTTCTTTTTCCTTTCTCATCTACAGAGTCCTGAGTCCCCCAGGTGAGGAGTGTGGTGGCTGAATAGGAAAAGCCATTAGTATCCCCAAATCATTCTTGAATGTTCAGAGAACATCAATTCCTGTTCCCCTCCTGATTAATTTATTTGCTACTATCTCTAGCCCGAAACTGTCCCTTGGTGGTCACTACCCACAACAAGCTGTCTGCCTGATTCCTGTCTGCCCACCTCCAATTCCCTGACAGAGTCTTCATCCCAGATGACTCTCCCCTCCCCCACTGGGCTTGTCCTTTCCTTCTCACCCACCAATATGCTTACGAGCCCTACTCTCACCTGGAGGGGTGCTGCACTGGGCTGGTTCAGATAGTTCAAGGAGGCTGCCCGCTTCATGTTGCTGCTATGATGGAAAAGAAAGAATTGAGGCCTCTTCTCTTCCCTGTGGGTGGCCCAAAAGCTATGGGCCTCTTGGGCACAACCACCCACCGGAAATGAAATCACTGCCTCTCCACTATCCGACCCGCCGCCCCAACACACACGTACAAGCTCTCTTATCTGCATCAGTAGCCAGCATCAGCTCGGGTGGTGTTCCCCCCCAACACCCCGACTAGGGTAGCCGTTTTTCCCACATTCTCTGTCCATGCCATCCCATTGACCTCCTCCACTTTTCTCTCCAAGACACTTGTCCTTCAGAGATGAGGGGCCAAGAGGAGCTGGAGGCCAGGGCTCACCTGGCTGCTCTGCCACATCTCAGTCACACTGTGTACCTGGAGGGTCGGGGCTCGGTCCCCTGGAGCTTTCTCACCAAAAGTTCGCTGCTTCTACGAAGCACATCCCGGATCTTGCCTAGAGAGCCACTCCTCTGCAGGGCCCCACTGCCATCCTGGCAGAGAGGGATGGGGAATGGAAGCTAAGGGGATCCCAGGCAGACTGGCTTCTGGGTCTCCTCCTGCCATTTATTCTGCACATCTCCCCCGGCTCCCAAAAGCCCAGTGACTGACAACGAGAGCCCTGTCCACAGCTGGCTTGCAGAGAGACCCCTGAGAAGGATGGGAGAACTGAACTGGGATGGGAACAACGTGCCCTCATATCCCATCCACATCCTACGGGATCACACTGGCAGCAGCAGGAGGGGCAGGAGAGAGCAAGGGGAAATGATCAGACTTACCCCTGACCACTCCACAGCCACGGAGGCATCTTCACCTCCCCCAAATTTCACGCTGCCTCCAAGACCCTCGTGGAAAGTCCTTCCACTGTCACCCTCCCCAAGCAGCTCAGCCACCTTGGTCTGGCTGATAGGGTCAGTGCCCTGGAAGGAAAAGGAAGGAGCTGGAACTTCCCACTTCTGAACTCCTCAGGGTGGGGCTTTCCAACTTCTTCACCATCAGCCACAGCAAAGACAACATTTTCCCTTGTGCTGCCTCAGTACATTCTGGAAAGGAAATGCCCACCTTTTCTAACTGCAAAGCATCCCTACATATAGATTCACATCTATCTTTAGCCATGGCCCACGCTGAGTGGATTTCAGGACTCACTAACGAGCCAAGACCCGCAATTTGAGAAACTCTGATTTAGGGCTCCCCTCAACTGCCACCCTCTCACCCATTCCACCATGCCCCTCCTCAGAAGGTTCTTCATGTTGTGAGAGAGCAGGGCTTCCCTGTTAATAGTCCCATTTAGTGGAGTGAACCTTGAACCACAAACGGAAGGTAGGGGGTAAGAATACACTTAAAAACAACCACAACCACAAGAGTGTCTCACCTTCCTCTCCTCGTCTTCCTCTTTACTCTTCAGAGACTCACAAGAAGCCTCAGTGGTTCCCCGTCCCATCCCAGGGCCCTACCTTCCTGACCTCCTTCCCCTCCTGGTCTCTGACCTGTTTCCGGGAACGCAGGGCACATTCCTCCAGGGTCTCAGCTGCCTCCAGCTTTCCCTGGCGCCTGTACAGAGCTCCCAGGTTTCTCAGAGTCGTGTTCACTGTGGGGCTGTGGTGGGTGAGACCAGGGAAGGAAGAGAAGGTGGGTTCAGAAAACTAGGAGGGAGTGGAGCTAAGGCCAAGGGAAGATGAAAGGGAAGAGGGGGAAGGTCCAGAAGGCTGGGATCTGGGCTCCGAAGACATCGGAGCCAAACCGGCTTCTCACTGGCAGCTCACCTGCTTACTTTGCAGGCCTTGTACCAGCCTCCATACTCAGCATAGGGTGTGCTGCCCTCTCGGTGCCGGCTCTGCGGGAGGACAGAGAGGGAGGAGAAGGCAGAGATGAGAGTACAGAGATGCTGGGGTGCAAGCTGGCACAGGGCTGGGGTGCAGGCTGGGCTGGGGAAGGCACCGTGCATCCGGGGCTGGTGCTCATGTGGGAAATGAGGAGCTGGGCTGGTGCAGGGGAAAGTCAGAGGCCCTGGTAGGCTCAGGTTCCCCAGGCTGGGCCCCCTCACTCACTTTGCTCATTTCCTCCCGCTCTTCTGCATGCATCCAGATGGGCTTGTGGTTGTCTGGGGGTGATACATGGGATGGGAGGGCAAGATTAGAGAACAGAGCTGGATGGTGTGGGGGGAGCCAGGACCCAGAGGCTGACAGAGCTGGACTAAAGGGGTCTGGCTCCCTCGAGAACCACTGTGGTCAAACCCCCAACCTTTGATCTGCATTTCCTTTCCTCCCTGCCCAGGCCGTCCCCACTCACCATCCACAGACCCAAACTCCTGCACGTGGGCGCGGGTCAGGATCTCTTTATAGAGCGTCTCAGCCTCAGCATATTTGCCCTGTTTCAGGTAACAGGAAGCCTAGGGCAGGAAGGGAAAAACACAGGAGCAAGAGAGGAGGTCAGGACACAGCCAGGTCTGGGATGTCCACGTCTTGGTCTCTTTATGACTCTCCCCAGAGATCCTCCTCACACCTCCTTTTCGAGCTGCAGGGTCCCAGGTGTTCCCACTCCACTCTCAAGGGGCAATGGCCCTTCTGCCTTCCCACCGGGAGGAAGCAGAACCCTCAGCCCCAAAGGCAGCCCCAGAGATGGGCACAAAGGCGATGAGGTTAGTGAACCAAACTATGATGCTTCCTCCAACCCCCGCCTCCTCCCACGGCCCTTACTCCTCCATCCCTTACCAGGTTGTTCTTGGTTCGGGCTACATTAGGGTTGTCCGGCCCCAGCTGCCCCTCGTAGATGGCCAGTGCCCGCCGGTAATAACGTTCCACGGCCTCATACTTGCCCTGGTTTTGGCACAACAGGGCCAGGTTGTTCAGCTGCTTTGCCACATCGGGGTGGTCGGTGCCCAGGACCTGAAGGGATGCAAAAGATCAATAGCTGTGATGTGTGTGTGTCTGTGTGTGTGTCTGTCTGTGTGTGTGTATGTCTGTGTGTGTGTGTGTGTCTGTGTGTGTGTGTGTGTCTGTGTGTGTGTGGGCATGTGCCCATGCAGGGAGCAAGCGGAAGGGAAAGATGGAACAAAGCACAAGGCAGAGATGGGGGGTGAGACAAAAAGAAGTGAGGGAAGAGGGCAGACTGGAAGAGAGACCATGGAGAAGGGGTCACCGCAGCATGCAAGGACGGGTAGAGGGCACGAGCACCTGTTCTCGAATCTCCAGTGCCCGCTGGCACAGCGGCTCCGCCTCCTTATATTTGCCCCTTTTGCCATAGAGCACAGCCAGATTGTTGAGTGTGGCAGCCACCTGGGAAGATAGGCCTGTCGCCATCAGATGCTGATGCTGCAACGGACCTCGAACAGCAGGGCCAGAGGTAGGGGAAGGGACACTGCCGAACCCAATGGCTCTAAGTTTCCCCGTGAGGTGAGGGTGGTCTCCCCATCTAAGGAGAGTGTTAAGACATTCTGGGAGCAGGGTTTTTTTTGGTTGCCATAAAGATTGGGGGCACTGTTAACCTTTGGGGAGGCAAGGATGTTACAGATGTTGTGCATGTGTGGGACAGCCCTGCCAACTTTTAAATGTCCTGCCAGACATTCAAACGCTGAATAGATGCTTTGACACTTGCTGGGATATCAAAACAGGAGTTCTGTTTTCTGAGATGCATCACCCCTGTCTATCACACGGCATAAGACAGGGAATTATTTTCACGGTCAGCTCATTTTCAAAAATAGCTGATTTCTTATTCCACTCTGACAATCTAGCATTTGTCTTGGCATATTATCCCTACTTAAGGTTATTTCTCTCTTTCTCTTATCATGAACAACTAAATCTGGTTTGTTATTACTTATTCTAACACTGGATTTTAATCTCATATGCATCAATTCTTCTGCTTTGTCATTTTCCTGGTACATACTTTTACATAGAATGACTTGCTGGCTTTACTTCTTCTAAATCTAAAGTTCTTCACTCGTTACGTATGAGACTACTACATTATGTCCTCCACTGTTGCTATACTCAATACAGCTGTTCTTTCATTTTATTGTGATTTAGAAATTATATGTATCATTTTATTATAAATTACTTTCCTTGATTCTCTTTCATATTAATAGAGTATCATTCAATTTTTTGGGAAACTATATGTGCAAGTAGGTTACATTATCTATGAGTTAAATTTCAGGAAAATACTCATTATAAGAAGGGGTCATTGGGTGGAGGGTATATAGCTCAAGTGGTAGAGAGCATGCTTAACGTACACAAGGTCCTGGGTTTAATCCCCAGTACCTCCTCTAAAAATAAATAAGTAAACCTAATTACCTCCCCCGACAATAAAATTTTTTTTAATTAATTTAAAAAAAAGGAGTCATTGGGTCTCAGAGAGTTGAGAACCACTGGGATCAGCAGCCAGTGCCTGAGAGAAAGGCATCCTCATGCCTCTTTCCTGAACACCCCCAGGGAGCGGGCTGAGGGCAGAGGATGGACAAGCTAAGAAGGCACAGGGTAAGGAGGGCAAGGACTACTGACAGCAGGGTGGTCCGGGCCTAGGGTGCGCTCTCGGATGCTGAGGGCATCGTTTAGCAGGTGGGCAGCTTCCTTATACTTATTCTGGTCCCTGTAAGAGGACAAAAGTGAAAAAGGGTTACCCTGAACTCTGCCCCCAAGCCATCTCCTTACCTCCTTCCCTTTGGGACAACTGAGGTACATTTAGGGATTGGGGTCCCCCATGAAGGGAATCCTGGTGGGAGGGGTGAGAAGGGTTCACCGACACACCTGGAGTGTTGCCATGCCCAGAGGAGGCCACAAGTTACAGGACACAAGAGACAAAAACAGAGAGAAAGAGACCCTGCCCAGAGCTGAGGGATGTGTATTCTCTGAGGTCAAGGGCTCAGGGATGAAAGCATGATTCCTAGTACAGGAGAAAGCCCCCTGGTGGGGTACACCGCGGAGGGGGAAGAGGTACCCTATGGAGAGGAGTAAAGGGAGCCAAAGGTGGACGAAGGTGGGAACGTAGAGGCAGGTTTGGGCAAGGAGGAGGGCAGTGCTCACCGGTACACCAAAGCCAGGATGTTGAGCATGGTGGCCACATCAGGGTGGTCGCGGCCAGATGTGCGCTCCAGGTCCTCCAGTGCCTGCTTACAGAGTGGCACAGCTACCTCGTAGCGACCCTGGGCTGCATACTGGATCACCAGGTTGTGCAGAGTCCGCAACCTCGCTGGGATCTCGTAGCCGCTGTGCTGGGCGCCCCGGCCGCGGGACACTGTATCACCGCAGAAAATGACTAGGAGACTTCCTCAGACAACGCTGCCTCTCCCTTTGCAGTTTGCCCTCCCCCACTCCCACTCCACGTCTTGTTCTGGGCCTGTGCCCACCCCCACCAGGCTCCCTCTAGAGACCAGCCTCAACTACTATTCTTTTGCCCATTCTCTTGCCTCTGTGTCCAGCACAATCCCATCTGCTCCCCCAGTCATTCATTCAACAAACATTTACACAGCCAGCATGAGCCAGGGGCTGTGCAGGGACGAACTCATGCTCTTCCCCTCCAGGGTCATCCTCCCACTCGACAGTGAACTCCTTACTGGTGAGACCTGTGTTGTGCTCATCGTGGTCTCCCTAGTGCCCAGCACAGTGCCCAACACACACTAAATACTTAATAGATGTTGATGAATAAGGAGGAGGCTTAGGAAATCAAAGCACTGGTCCCCAGCCCATCTCCAGGGGAAATGGAGAACCTATCCCTGGATGGTGAGCACCCTGTGTTCAGGGTGAGCCACAGCTGGGACCGGCCTCCTGCTGCCCCTCTTCCCCCTCCAACTCCAGAGGCAGACTCACAACCATTGCTGGGGTCCTCCTCCTCCTCATTGGGGAAGAGGTCATCCAGAGAATCTTTGGAGGCATCACCTTCCTTCTCCTCCTGGAAGGGAAGCAGTGGCATATCTGGGCCAAGATAGTCCCAGTGGCCTCTTCAGGCCCCCTCTAAGCCATGAAATCGCTGACAGGTGGGGCTTAGGCTAAGTCCCTTGTTCAAGTCCCCGCCCCTGGGAAGGCCAGCATCTGTCCCACCAAGCTTAGGCCTCTGTTGTTTGTAAAATACAGAGATGCTTCAGCTAGAATCTCATGACTTTCCCTTCCTTCACATCCAGAGAGGTTCCTTCCCAAGCACCCTCATCCCCCAGCCTCCACCTCTCTCCCCCTCAGCTCTACTAATTATAGTCCCGTGTTGATCCCTGTGTGCTTACACTGATTATACGTCTGTCCTGTTTCTCCTGAAGGCAGGGCTGTGTCTGACCTTATGGACACGTACCTGAAGTGTCTAGTTCAGCCCATGCCCCTCATCAGCCACCACTTACTCTGGACTTAGTACCCAAACCTCACTGTCCAACCTGCTTCCACACTGGGTAAAAGTGCTTTGCCCCTCCAGGCCCTGCAGCCTTGTACAAACACCTCCAACTCTCCTGCTCAGATCACCAGTGTGTCCCATACAAATCATCCCACTGTCTCTGGGGCAGACCACCTTTCCAGCCCTGGAGCCTTATCTGTCACACGCACACACACACTCTGTCTAGAAAGCTCCACCCTCTCCCTCCTTGACCAAAATCCACCCCAATTCCTAATCCATTCAAATAAAAAAATCCAACCTAAATCTTACCCATCCCTGTACGCCCCTCCTCTGTGAATCTTTCAGACCATTCCAGCCCCCATGAACCTATCTCCTTGGAACTCCTCCCACCCAACCACTCCTCCAGCACCGGGCACTGCTGCTTTGTGTGTTCACATACATGTTCCCACATGTAAGCCTTGTTCCTACAGCTACAGTATAAGCTCGAGAGGACAGGAACTCCCTTTTGTGGTTCCTCACATCTACCCGATAGACATCTTGCACTGCCTAAGGCACAGAGATATATAAATGCCTGTTGAACGAGGGTTAAATTCCACATACTTTGAAACCAGATTTTAGAAGGACTTGTTCAACTGGGCTGTGCTCTCCCTAACTGGGGTACTTAGGATTCTGGATTGGAATTGCCTCGGTGCTTATCTGTCTCCCCCATAAACCTGTGAGAGCAGGCTCTCGGTCTGTCCTGTTCATTGTCCATCCCCTGCAAGTGCATGGTGCCTGACATGTTCATAGTCATTTCATCGAATGTTGACTGAATGAGTGACTATTACTTCCCCCTTGCTGTCATCTGGAGTGGCGTTGGGACCTGAATTCGGCCAGGCTGGGGCAGGTGGGGGCTGCTGGCCCTCGAGGAGGACTCCTGGGGCGACCCCGCCCCCGCACGCCCTGCAGGCTCACCGCAGCGTGCCCATCCTCATCGTACTGCCGCAGCTGCCCCAGGAACTCCAGGTGCTTCTTTTCCTCCTCCAGCTGAGCCACCGCCTGTTCACTGCGCTGCAGCCGCTGCTGGGTGCCCGCCAGCTCATCCCGGAGCCACTGGTTCTCCTGGCACAGCCGCCGGACCTGAGCCCGCAGCTTCTGTTTCTCCGACTCCACTGTGCTCAGGTGGCTGGCCAAAGCCAGCATCACCTAGGTGGGCACATCCTGTGAGTGTCAGACTCCGGGTAGGAGTGTTATGGGATAGATGGGAGGGGAGCCTACCGGGAGGAGGCAAGACTGACAGGGGTCAGGAGGTAGCTTGGAGAATGATGGTTCTACTTTCAAAATATATCCTGGATCCAACTCCTCACCACTGCCAGAGCCACCGCCCTGGGCCAAACCACCATCCATTCCTTCCAGGATGACGATCATAACCTCCTCTCTGGCCTCCCTATTTCTGCTCTTGTTCCCCTAGAATCTGTTCTCAACCCTGCAGCCTGATGGTCTTCTTAAAGTGTTAATTTAGACCACATCACTCCTCCGCTCAAAACATTCCAATCGCTTCCGTCTCACTCAAAGTAAAAGCAAGGTCCTTTTGATGGCCTACAGTTCCAAACACTCTGTCCCCTGCCCCCACCCCCATTACTTCTCCAGCTTCATTTTCTGTTTTGCTTCCCCTCATTCACTGCACTGCACTGCACCGCACTGACCCGCGTTGAGCTCATCGGGAGGACTCCAGGTCCAGGCCTTTGCACTTGCCATCTGCTCTGCTCAGGATGCTCTTCCCCCAGTTATTGTACATCTCAACGTCTCATTCCCTCATCTTCAACTCTCTGCTCAAATGGTGCCTTTTCAGTGAGGCTTTTATCGACTATTCTAACTAAAATTGTATCCTCTCTCCTTGCTCTATTTTTATCTTTTAACCTTAGCAATTATCACTCTGGTATACTGAATCACTTACTTATTTGTGTATTGTCTACCTCCCCTAGCCAGAATTTAAGCTCCAAGATGGCAAAGCTTTATGGCTGTTGTGTTCAGTGACGTGTCTCTAGCATCCAGAATTGTAGTGCCTGGCACACTGTACAGGCTTACTACGTATTTACTGGATGAATGAATGCAAGCATCTAGGACATGG
Source organism: Camelus ferus (assembly GCF_009834535.1). Classification (NCBI taxonomy): domain Eukaryota; kingdom Metazoa; phylum Chordata; class Mammalia; order Artiodactyla; family Camelidae; genus Camelus; species Camelus ferus. The sequence continues at coordinate 29,108,326 of NC_045715.1, read as the reverse complement.
GGATCCCAAGTGACCCCAAAGCTCCAATCAGACAACTGCTCCTCCATCGAAGCTAGGCCACTTGGCACTACCTCTACCCCCTTACCTGCGCCTCACTCAGCCCCAGCTCGATGTTTTCCATGGAACGGCGCAGCTGCCGGGCCTTCTCATGCACCAGCCCTTCTTCATGGCCTCCCTGCTGCAGACACTCGATGGTGTGGGAGAGGCTTTGCAGCACAGCCTGGTGTTCACTGTGTAGAGCCTCCAGCCCTTGGCTCACCAGACGGGTGCTCCCCAGGATCTCCTCCTGGCTGAGCCGGTGCCCTGCAGTCTCATCCCGCTGTCCCAACACCAGGCCTGACATCCTGGCAGGGGGCCCTTGCCTGGGCTACAGAGAAACAACAGAGCTCAACTGGAGTAAAGATAGGAAAGAGTGGCTGAACGCCTTGGGTAGAGGGTGGTGGGGATCCAAATGAAGGGATGAGAGTGAGTGGGGGGGGGGTCCCCTGTGGTTTAACTGGAGAGAGAGAGAGACCAGCGGGGAGGCAGCTTGCGACACTAGACACAAAGCTAAGGTTGTTGGAAAGAGACAAGAAGAGGAATTGAATTGACTAAGAAAGACTGCAGAAGGAACAAAGGTGCTGAGAAGTAACAGAGGGATTTCGAACTAAGGAACAAGAGAACAGAGAAGCTGGAGAGAGAGCTTGGGTTAGGAAAGGGAATCAGGAGAGGAGAGGCTGCACTACAGGGAACACAGAGGGTGTCTGAGAGAGTTGCAGAAGCAACGGGGTTAAAGCAGACAGGAGATACACAGAAAAAAGTGCAGAGATTTCAAAAAAAGGGAAGAACAGCTTTCAAAGTTAAATGAAGAAAGAGAAGGGAAGGAAAAGAAGAGGAGCCTTCACCACAGGACCCACATGAGAGGCCCAGAGGCTCATGGTCTTCAGGCTGCTCCACCCACGGAGCTAAGCCCAGCATCTCCAAACCTGGTCAGCCCTGCTTCTTTCCCCACTAGCCTGAAGCCCCAGGTCTCAGGATGTCTTCCTACTTCCTTGAAAAGGCCTCCTTTTTCATCTTTGAAATCTTCTTACCCTATAGATAGCCCTTGGTTGTGGCGTTCAGGCAGGAGCCCGGAAGAAACTGTTCTAGCAGCCAAGGATTCAGAAGGATCTGCCCTGCCCAAAGTCCAGAAGTCCAGCGTTCCCACCCCTTCTCTCACAACTTCACAGCCACCCAGAGGACTTGGCACAGAGCCCCACCCAGGACAAATGCCCTCCCACCTCCTACCTACAGATCTTCAAAGACGACCAATGTCCCTCCTCCTTCCCCAAGCCAACCTCCTACCCCAAGCCTGAGGAGTTATTTTCTCCCAAGAACGAAGTGAGATTTGATCTGAGACCTGCAGCAAGGGGCGTGTCTGGGAATGGGCGAGGAGGAAGACCTGGTCACTTCTATGGCTTTGTCTCTATCATGATCACACTCTAATAGGCTCTGAGAGGAGTCACCTTAGGTTGCCTCCCAGACGCCTAATGATGCAGGGAAGGATGGCAGGTCCGCTGAGCGGCTGCGGGATCACAAGGATACGCACCGCTGGGGGTTGGTCTCGCGGGCCTGGGAGTGCGGTGAAGTTTCCCAGGCTGTCGACATGCCCTGAGGCCCAGGGTGGGGATAGAACGAGATGCGCAAGAGTGATGGGAAGAGGTCCGCGTCGCGAGCGAGTACCCGGGGCCAGACAATCCCGAGGTCACTGAGTCAATAGGTAGCGCAGGGGGCGGGGCAGACCTTCTGTCTGTCTGTCTGGAGGCCGAGGGGCGGGAAGAATCACGGGGGGCGGAGTTTTTGAATCTAACTGGAGTGTGTGAAATCCGACGGAGGGGCTCATTTGGTCATCTGCCCGGGAGTGCAGGAAAGAGGTAGCGGGACCTCAACTCTCAGCCCAGAGGACCCTCAAAGACTCACCCGCAGTCTGTCGGTCTCGCTGCCACCCTTGCCGGTACTGCCCCTTTAAAACCATCATGGCTGCCGCTCGAGGCAATTGTTTTGACTGCTCTGAGGGGCGGAGTCTGCTAGCCAGTCACGCGACCTAACAGCCACCCCGGGATTGGCTCTGACCACGCGCAGGGAGGAAAGGAGTGTGTGTCCAACTTGGTCTTGGGTTCTCTGCTTGTCTCTCTTAAACGTCACGATGGAGCGACAGCACCGAGACCTGTTAGCGTCATCCAGCAGCGCCAGGCGGCCTGTCTAAAGGTGATGGTGGTGTGCTGAGCCCGACCGATTCTGGCCAAGCTCATGGCCCTGCGGGTACTGACCCGTGCTCTTGGCTCTCTGAGCCTGACGCCCCGGATCGCCGCTGTCCCCGACCCGAGCCTGCTACTGGCCACGCAGGTAATCCACCTTACCCGGAAATGAGGCTATTTCCGTTCAGGCTGCCGGAGAGGGCACCAGGAGATGGGAGTTGGGGGATGAGAGTCTGGTTAAGAGTCATGCCGGCCCGTGACCTTGGATAAACCACTCCCAGCCTCTGCTTTCTCCTTTGTAAGCACAGCTATCTCACAGGGTCGCTGGATTCCTCAGACGAGATATTGGAAATGAAAGTGCTTTACAGTCAAATATTGTACCGGTTTCAATAATAACTTACATTTTTTGAGTGTCTGTCATAAGCCAAGCATAAGTAACAGACGTTTTAAATCAATGAATTCCTTTCAACCACTCTATATTAACATTCCCACTTTACATGAGAAAACTGATATGCAGTCCAAGGTCATACACCAACTATAGGCAGTCTGGCTTCAAAGCCTGGGCTCTTAACCATTATTGTAACCATTAAGGATGAGTTACTACTGAGATTAGAGAATTCAGGGTAAGAGACCAAGAAAAAGAGTCTAACATGAAGACATCACAAGGTCCTTAGAGGGCAACTAAGTCACAGAAAAGAGAAGTTAAGTCTTACCTCTGGACCTTTCAGACTGATGGTTTGCAGATGCATGCTTAAAATTCAAAACCAAACCAATCTACTCTGTGAAATGCTGGAAATACAGCAGGGAACAAGACATAAATGATCTCGCTCCATTCATATCTGGAAAACTCAGAAACAATGCAACAAAATGGGCAAAAGGCATTGGTGCTGATGGTGGTACATGGATGTGTGGAACTTACCAGCCCTGGAGAAGGGAGTTGTTTAGGGAAGGAAAAGTTTCTTGGAGAAGGAGAGTTTTGAGCCAAATTTGGAAGAAGATGCACCAAGGGAGAACATTCCATTGAAGAAATACTTCAGAGGTGAGAGGATCAAATGAGGAGAGGTAATCAACACACATAAACCTTGATAAACATCCCATTCTGGCATCTGTGCAAGCTGTGAAGGCGGGTGGAGTTTTTGGGCAGCTGGTCTGGGGCAGTTCCAGGAGGAGGTAGGCTACAAGCTAAACTTTGTGCCCTCTCCCTTAGTTCTCTGAGGCTTCTCCTTCAATTAGCTTTCAAGTGAAAGAGATTTCTGTTTATCTCTAGGTGACAAATAATGTTCTCCTTCCGCTGCCCTCTGCCTCGATGTTGCTTCCCTGTCGCCCATTCCTTACCTCTGTGGCCCTTAGCGCTAAGTTTGTGTCCTGGAAGAGTCGTACCAAGTATACCATTATGCCAGTGAAGATGAGGAAGTCTGGGGGCCGAAACCACAAAGGTGAGAGCAAGGGCAAGATTTAAGCAGTAAAGGGGAAAAACATTGTAGGACCCGAAGCCTGTATTTTAATACAGGCAGAGAAATGTAATCAAAAAGCATTTATCAGACTCCTTCTGCATTCAGTATGTGCGTGAGAGTAAGAGAGTAGAATACAGACAACAGACAAGTGGTCCGTGTTCCCAAAGATAATCTAGGTAATTGAATTGGACATACTCAGGAAGTTCCATGACATTTTTCTTCACACCCGTCACAAATTTACAATGGTTGAAATTGAACATGAGTTACATGGCTCTCAGTAAACTTCCTGAGTAATTTGTAGAGATTTTATCTGAAAGTTTTATACAATTGCAGTATCATGTTTTTTACCAAGCTCCATGTATGTGTTCACCCCCACTTACCCCATTGTGTTGTGCAATTTTTTTTTTATCATTTCCTGCTAGTGTCATAATGTTGGGAAGCACTGCTCTCTGCTTAGGATGGGCCTGTTCCTAGTGCTGGGAACTGATTTGTCTGACCTGGGTCATATCCCCCGCACTGTCCTGACCACAGGCCAAATCCAAGTGCATGGTATTGGCGGGGGCCACAAGCAGCGTTATCGCATGATTGACTTTCTGCGGTTCCGACCCGAGCAGGAATCCAAGCCAGGACCCTTTGAGGAGAAGATCATCACCGTCCGCTATGATCCCTGTAGGCAAGTTTGGGATGTAGGGTCATGATGGTGTGGCTGAATGACTGCTCTGTGGCTTTTTAGAAGACGTGAGACTGCCTAGATGGTCTGCTTACCTGTTCCTCACTCTGAACAGGTCAGCAGATATAGCTCTGGTTGCTGGGGGTAACCGGAAACGCTGGATCATTGCCACAGAAAACATGCAGGCTGGAGATATAATCCTGAACTCTGACCACATAAGCCGAATGGCAGGTGAGAGATGGCCGCCAGATGTATGTGGGCTGGGAGGCTGCAAGGGTTCTGGTGCTGATGAAATTCTGTCTTTTAGTCGCTGCTCGGGAAGGGGATGCCCATCCTCTTGGGGCTTTGCCAGTGGGGACCCTCGTCAACAATGTGGAGAGTGAGCCAGGCCGGGGGGCCCAGTATATTAGAGCTGCAGGTATGAAAAAAGGAGCTGCTTGGGGGTCTTACAGTTTGGAAGGGCAAGGGGTACCTGTGGCCACAATTCTCTGAACGCATGGGCCCACATCTGGTCCACTGGCAAAGAAAAATGGGGAAAACAAGGACGAAGAGATGCTTGTGTTTTGCCCTAAAACCTTACATGTATCCTGCTTCAGGGTTTCTACTCCTGAAAGGCAAAGCTGGGACAGTGTGTGGGGTACAGCCCCTTGAAAATCTGCTCCCCACCTCCTCCTCTGAGGAGGGTGGCAAAGCTATTTCTCCCTTTCCCAGGAACCTGCGGTGTGCTGCTACGGAAGGTGAATGGGACGGCTATCATCCAGCTGCCATCCAAGAGACAGATGCAGGTGTGTGGGTGTGTGGGTGCAGGTGGGAGGGATCATCAAAGGAGGAATTTTTGGAATGTGCCTTTCCTGGCCTGGATAGCTCCCAGGTGTTTTATGTTAAGAACTGCCTGGAGCCAGGTCTGTCCTTTTCTGCCATGTGACTAGGCACGCTTGTCAGGCTGGCACCCTCAACTACTGCAGGACCTGCACTCAGATTCAATTGTGTTCTGCTTTTCCTGTCCTCTCTATTCTCTCGTTGAGTATAGGAAGCCGCTCAAGAGTCCAGGCCCTCAACAGTGTGAGGCTCTTTCTCCCCACAGTGCATTCTCCCCCATCTGCTTTCACTGTCAGGTGCTGGAAACGTGCATAGCAACAGTAGGCCGCGTATCCAACGTTGATCATAACAAACGGGTCATCGGCAAGGCCGGGCGGAACCGCTGGCTGGGCAAGAGGCCTAACAGCGGACGATGGCACCGCAAGGGGGGCTGGGCTGGCCGAAAGATTCGGCCGCTGCCCCCCATGAAGAGTTATGTGAAGCTGCCCTCAGCTGCTGCCCAAAGCTGATATCCCTGGACTCTAATAAAGTGGCCCCTATTTTCATTTGTTTCTGGTTTTTGGGGGGAGGGAAGATGGTACATACTGGGCTGGGGCGGGGGCAGACAGGAACAAACAACCGTGGAGGGGAAGGGAAGGAAAATAAATGGATCCAATGAATGGGGCAAAAACTGAGGCTGCCCCCCTTGCCTTGGTCCTTTTCTATGTAATGGAGGAGAGGAAAATAAATGACCTCCATGGTTTCTTCCAGTTCCGACTCTGGGAAGCCGGGAAGTCACTTCCGGTGGCAGGAGGTAGGGGGAGGGATGAAAAGGAAGAGGAAAGGGCGGCGCGGAGGAGGAGGTGCCGCGCGTCGCCGAGGTGGCACCTGCGGCTCCGCCCCGGCGCTCTCCCCGGGCCCCCAGCTTTCCGCTGGCCCTGGCGGAAATGAGCCGCAGCTCGGAGCGGGCGGGCGGCGCCGCTGCCTGGGGTCAGGCCCCGCCCTGCCCGGCCCCGGAGGCCGCAGACCCGCGCGCGGGCGGGGCGGTGACGGCTGCGCGGCCCCAGGGCGCTCGGTCCCTGCGCGCCACGCCCCCTGCTGCCGCCTGTCCAGCGGAGACACGCCCCCTCCCGCCTCTCCGCCTCGACCCCTTCGGGGGGCCCAGGCGGGGCCCAAATCTCCTCCAGCGCTGCCGCCATCGTCTGCGCCGCGTCCCTAGCTCGGCGAAGGACAGGCCTCGCGCCAGGACCCCCGTCGACTTCTGAGGTGGCCAGAGCCCCGTCGCGGCCCCCTGCCCCGAGCCCGTTTTCCTCCGCCCACTCGCCCACAGGGCCTCCCATCCCCCGTTCCACCGCGCCTCGGGATTCTGGCTTATCTGGCCTACCACCCTCCCCCACACCTTGACGCGCGCCCCGGTTTCTCGGGTCTTCCATCCCGGTCCCCCGAGCCTCGCTCCTGTTACTCATCGGGTCTCTTGTGCACCCTGTTCGGGGCCTCGCGTCGCCCCCACCGTCCTTGCTGCTCCAGTACCACCAGTCTTTGGCGCCTCCAGCCTTCCAGCCCATGGCTCTCAGCACCCTGCCTCCACCACCCAGGTCTCTGGGTCTTTTGCCTCTGCAGACTCACTCCGTTGCTTCAACCATTGGACCTAACAGCCCTTCCCATACACACTCGGAGTCTCAATCCCCAGCCGTCCAATACATAACAGGCCTCTGGGCTTCGCGTACCCTCTTTTCCCAGGTCTGCTGCAGCCTCTCCCAGGGCTCTGGGATTCACTTTAATTCCAAGGCTGCCCTGCCCCCCACCGCCCCCTTCCCACTGCTCCAGATGAACTCACTCCATGCTGCATGCAGGGCCTTGGACCCTCCTTTTAGCCTCCAGATTTTGAGTTCTTTCAGCACAAACACCCCAGCTTTCCTCTCCTTAGGCCTGGCCCCACCCAGCCTGCAGCAGGCAACTCCTGGGCCCTGAGTTTTACCCTACCCAGCCTGACAGCTGTTGCCACATTTGCTGCCCTAACTCCTGGGTGTCCTTGATTGTCTGACCTTCTCTCTCACTTTAGCTTGCCTGTTCTCTTTTCCTTGTGTTCCCAGGTGCCAGGATGGTGGGGGAACTCCGATACAGGGAATTCAGAGTGCCCCTGGGGCCAGGCTTGCACGCCTATCCCGATGAGCTGATCCGCCAGCGTGTGGGCCATGATGGGCACCCTGAGTACCAGATCCGCTGGCTCATCCTCAGGCGCGGGGATGATGGGGAAGGGGGCTCCAACCAAGTGGACTGCAAGGCTGAGCACATCCTGCTATGGATGTCCAATGACGAAATCTATGCCAACTGCCACAAGATGCTGGGCGAGGATGGCCAGGTTATCGGGCCCTCCCAGGAGTCAGCAGCGGAGGCTGGCTCCCTGGACAAATCTGTGCTAGGGGAGATGGAAACCGATGTGAAGTCTCTTATTCAGAGGGCCCTTCGGCAGCTGGAGGAATGTGTGGGCACTGTTCCTCCTGCTCCTCTGCTTCACACTGTCCACGTGCTCAGTGCCTATGCCAGCATTGAGCCCCTCACGGGGGTCTTCAAAGACCCAAGAGTTCTGGACTTGCTCATGCACATGCTGAGTAGTCCCGATTATCAAATTCGCTGGAGCGCAGGCCGGATGATACAAGCCCTGGCCTCCCATGATGCTGGTGAGGGGCAGGGTGGGGAGGAAGGGGGAGCAGGAGAGGGGCTGTGTCAGTTTAGGGTCTCACAGGGCACTGGGGATCTCTGATCTCATCAGTACACAAATGATTCTGTTGCCCTTCTCTTAGGATTGGAAGGAAAGGAGGTGGGAGGGTGAGTGGACATCTCTGCAGAAAGAGGAGACTGAATCCTCAAGGACCTCATATTAATGGTCTTTCTATGCAAAATAAGAGTCTAGACTGGTTACTTATAAGATAATAGTAGTTAAGAATAAGACAGTAAGCTTTGGCTTTTGAAGCAAATCAGCAAATCATGTCATTCTTAGTGTGTGGTGGTAAAAGGCTTGGACTGAGAGGGTCCAGGGTCCAGGAGAGATGCCTGGGACAGGCGACGTTAGGGAGCTGTTACTGATTGGTGTGTGGGTTACAGGGACCCGGACCCAGATCCTTCTGTCACTGAGCCGGCAAGAGGCCATTGAGAAACACCTGGATTTTGACAGCCGCTGTGCCCTGCTGGCCCTGTTCGCACAGGCCACGCTCTCTGAACACCCCATGTCTTTTGAGGGCATTCACCTGCCACAGGTATTCTGTGGGGAGTGTTGGGAGGGAGCTGTGGACAAAATCTAAGAACCAGGCGTTTGCACCTGTCCACAGAGGACAGTGTGGAGAGAGGGGCTAAAACTGGGACAGGGTGGACTTAGGCCAAAGACTGTGTCCTACAGGTCCCAGGAAGGCTGCTCTTCTCCCTGGTGAAACGCTATTTGCATGTCACATCCCTCCTGGATCAGTTGAATGACAGCGCTGCAGAACCAGGAGCCCAGAACTCTGCTCCCGAGGAGCTGAGTGCGGAGAGAGGCCGGCTGGAGCTGGAGTTCAGCATGGCCATGGGCACCCTGATCTCAGAGCTGGTGCAGGCCATGCGCTGGGACTGGGCCTCAAGCAGACAGGGGCCTGCGGCCCGGCCCTCCTGTTCCATCTTCCAGCCCCAGCTGGCAGACGCAGGCCCAGGGCTCCCACCTGCCCAGGCCCCTGCCTCCCTCAGGAGGTCAAGGCGATTTCGCCCTCGCTCTGAGTTTGCAAGTGGCAATACCTACGCCTTGTACGTGAGGGACACGCTGCAGCCGGGGATGCGAGTGCGGATGCTGGATGATTATGAGGAGATCAGTGCTGGGGACGAGGGCGAGTTCCGGCAGAGCAACAATGGCGTGCCCCCTGTGCAGGTGAGCCAGTGTGCGGTGGGGGTACACCATTGGGGGGGTCTGTCTCAGATGGGGAATATCTGGGGAGCCACTCAAAGAGAAAACCTTCAGTAAGCTTGGGTTGGTAAAAGGGGGTCAGCAACTGAGAGTGGGGCCCATTGGCAGGCTGAGAAAATCTGCCTTTAGGAGACTCAGAGGTCTGGAAGACTCACTCCCAGGAAGAGACTGATCTATCAAGACTTTCCCAAAGGTCAAGTTGAGGAAGACAGCGTGGTTAAGGCCAGGACGAGTGTAGGGGCATAAGACATCAAGGACAGGCCATTTGGGGAAGGCGTCCTTTGTGTGCATGCACATGTTCTCCATATGCCATATGTTTTGTTCTTCGGAGGTTTTTCCAGACCTGGCCAGGTGGGCACCCTGAGGACTGCATGTTATCATCCTTGGGCCACTGCTTGTCATCCCTTTCCCTCTCTTTTTTCCCATATCACCCAGGTGTTGTGGGAGTCGACAGGCCGCACTTATTGGGTCCACTGGCACATGCTGGAGATTCTGGGCTTTGAGGAAGACATTGAGGACGCGGTTGAGGCTGATGAGTACCAGGGGACAGTGATCAGTGGAGCCGTGGGTGTAGGTGAGCCCAGAGAGGAAGCAGGGGTCAGCTCTGAGTAGACGAGCTGCGGTCTGGCGGGTGGGCAGTGACATCTCTGGGCCTCACAACCCATCTCCACAGCCCTGCCCTCTTGGCGGTGGAAGCCCATGACAGAGCTCTACGCCATGCCCTACGTGCTGCCTGAGGATGAGGACGCCGAGGAGAGTGAACACCTGAGCCAGGCCGAGTGGTGGGAGCTCCTCTTCTTTATCAAGAAGCTGGATGGACCCGACCATCAGGAGGTTCTCCAGATCCTCCAGGAGAACCTGGATGGGGAGGTAGGGCCAGGAGACACAGAAGCTGGGGGGCTGCCATGTGATGGAGCAATTGGAGCACTTGCACTTGGGATGGGAAAGGGAGGTCAATACCTTAAAGAGCTTCAGGGAAGGGGTCTAGAATGTTTGGAGGTGTTGGCAAGCTGTTTGGGAGGAGCCAGCCATGAAAGGTTCAGGATGTAGAAGGTGTATGCAGAGATCCCTTCCCCTGGCAAGTGCCTTTGGAGCCTCTGGGCCAGCAGAGCTGCCTGCAGTGAGAGCTTCTCCCTAATGACAGATTCTGGATGACGAGATGCTTGCTGAGCTGGCCGTGCCCCTGGAGTTGGCCCAGGACCTGCTGCTGGCTCTGCCACAGAGACTCGATGACAGCGCTCTCAGGGACCTGCTCAACTGCCGTGTCTACAGGAAATATGGTCCTGAGGCCCTGGCAGGGCAGCCAGCCTACCCATCCCTGCTGGAAGCCCAGGCCCAGCCCCAGGAATCAGCAGCCACAGCCAGAGTGGAAGGTGGGGGAGCTAAACAGACAGCAGCTCTGCAGACTGGCCTCTAGGAGAGCACTAGCCCAGGAGAGATACCTGTGCTGATTTTTGTGCAGTCCCCCCTGGAAGAGATGGCACCTTAAAGAGAACCTGAAATTTAGAGATAAATGGCGAATTGGAGAGGCAGACACTGTGCTGCCTCCAAAGAATAAAGGAGGGTGTAAAGTCAAAATATTGCAGGAGACTTGAATCCTTGAAAGCCCTTGTTGAATTGTTTCTATGATAGAGAAAAGAAGATTTCTGCATGCTTCTAGAAGTAGGGAAATGCTCTGTTGTTTGCAGATGGGAGGCTCCTCTGCCATTTTAAGAATGAAAAATAAAAATTTGTCGTGGAGCTGTCGCATAAGTACATTGAGATGCTATGACATTCCCCAAGCCTAACTTTTAGGTGGACAAAAATAATGAAAAACATTTTTAGAAGAAATTAGGAAATAAGATCAAGAGTTATAAGTCTTGTCTCTCCTTTTCTGATCCTTCACATCTCATTGGCTTACTCTTGTGACCTCCCCATTTCTGTTGCTAAAGAAGCTCCAACTCAGTGCCCGGACACTCCCCTGCAGCAGCTGGTGGAGGGTTATGGTCTGGCTGGGAAAATCTGCCTGGATCTGGAGCAAGCCTTCAGCTCAGAGGGGGCCCGGGAGACCGACGTCAAGCCACTCCTGCTGCAGCTGCAGCGGCAGCCCCAGCCCTTCCTAGCGCTGATGCGGAGCTTGGACACTCCAGCAGCCAACAAGGCCCTGCACCTGGCGGTTCTGAGGTGAGGGGGTGGCGAGAGGCAGGGTTGGGCAGAGGGGTCTCTGAGGCTGGCTGTACATCTCTCTCCTCCCGCCCCCTGCTCCCAGAATCCTGATGCAGCTGGTGGACTTTCCTGAGGCACTGCTGCTCCCGTGGCACGAGGCCATGGATGCCTGCATGGCCTGCCTGCGGTCCCCAGACACTGGCCGAGAGGTACCCCTGCCCTTCTCTGGGGAGATGCTGAGAGGGACAGGATGCCAGGCAGCTTCTGGCAGGGCAGAGCCCCCTGGGCGGGGCTGTGGAAGGCTCTGTGGAGCCTTTGTGCTTTTGGTTTAGGTTTGTTTTTAAAATGGAATTTTATTTTTAAAAATAGGTCATACATTCACACAGTTCACCAATCAAAACAACATAACAAGATATACACTGAAAATTCAGCTCCCACCTGAGTCCCTGTTCTCCCAATGTCCTCCACATGCCCCACATTGGCTATTACTTGTGTTAATTTATGTATCCTTATTGTGTTTTGTTACACAAATAAGTAAACCCAAAGGTGGGATCTAATTTGCCATCTCCTTCATCACATAATAGATTATATCTGTATTACATTAAGAGTCTCAATGGTTCCTGTTTGGCTGGACCTGTGGAGGGAAGGGGGATGGAGGAGGCAGAGGGGACCATCACATCCCAGAGTTCCCTGCTATGGAGTGATCCTGGGCCACAGAAGTCTTGGGAAGGGGCCAGAGAACTAGGGTCACAGTGGCAGTGGGTGTCAGCAGCACACAGCTTTGGCTGTTACCCAGATTTGAGCTCTGTGATGGGCTTACTGAATGTCCACACACACATCTAGTCCCTCTTGCCCCCCTCATCAGGTGTCTTTGCTTGGGGCCTGAGCATCTCAAAACACAACCCCACAGCTGGTTCTTAGGACAGCTGGGCCTATAAAGAAACAACCAGGGATGCCCCCTGCACCTGCTGCCGGCGTAATCAGTAGTGGAGAACCCCTGGGTGGGAGGGCACCTCCTGCCTCTTCCATTTCAGTCTGTTTGGTTCTCTGGTTCCACCAAGCCCTCGTGTCTCCGCATCCTGCCTCGATTTTACCTCCTTTCGCTCATTGATTGCAGTAGCCCCGGCACTCAGCACACAGTGGGTGTATAGTCAGTGACTTGTGTCCATCCCGTCCCCATCACAGGTGCTCCAGGAGCTGATCCTCTTCCTGCACCGCCTGGCCTCGGTGAGCAGGGACTATGCTGTGGTGCTGAATCAGCTGGGAGCGCGAGATGCCATCTCCAAGGCCCTGGAAAAGCACCTGGGAAAGCTGGAGCTGGCACAGGAGCTGAGGGACATGGTGTTCAAGTGTGAGAAGCATGCCCACCTCTACCGGAAACTCACCACCAACATCCTGGGAGGCTGTATCCAGGTCAGGAGGAAGGGCAAGGAGAAGCCTGTGGGTTCACAGCTGGGTAAGAATATGACCCAAGCAGTGGCAGGAAAGGGGGGCTGTTTCTGAAGTTGGGAAGGCAGGTGAGTCCAGTGAGCCTGGAGGCATTTGTTCTCCTCCCCCTTCCCTGTCTGGTCCTGCCGTGCCAGTGTTAGAGACAGTCCCACTGCTGCTGGGTTTCTTTTGCATGTGTGTTTCCGAGCCCCTCCCCCCCCGCTGTCCTGCTGCAGATGGTGCTGGGCCAGATTGAGGACCACCGACGAACCCACCGCCCCATCAACATCCCCTTCTTCGATGTGTTCCTCAGATACCTGTGTCAGGGTTCGTGCCTGTCCCCACGTTACCCCGCATCTCCACACCCCCGTCTGTTTTCTCTCCACACCTACCAGGCTGTGACCTCCATCCCTCCTCCCTTGCCCACAGGCTCCAGTGTGGAAGTGAAGGAGGACAAGTGCTGGGAGAAGGTGGAGGTGTCCTCCAACCCGCACCGGGCCAGCAAGCTGACCGACCGCAACCCCAAGACCTACTGGGAGTCCAACGGCAGCGCGGGTTCCCACTCCATCACCTTGCACATGCACCAGGGCGTCCTTGTCAGGTAATCCGCTCCATGCATGTTTAGCCACACGCCCATGCTTTCTCTTGACTTCCCTGTTTGTCTTGGGGAAGCACCCCCACCCCCCGAACATGACCCTTGGCCGTGTCTGTAAGGACATGACTAGATGTGGTCCCTATTGGTTCCTCTGCCCCACTCGCAGGCAGCTGACTCTGCTGGTGGCTGGTGAAGACTCGAGCTACATGCCAGCCAGGGTGGTGGTGGTCGGGGGCGACAGCACCGCATCCCTTAACACAGAACTCAACTCGGTAGGGAAACTCGTCCCATGCCTTTAGCTACCCCCACAGGATCCAACCTCCTGCCCAGACCCCTAAATGCCTATATTTCTCCCTGTCTTGACCCCATAGAAGGTCAAGTCCATCCTTGTGCCCATGTGATGACATTAGGCCCTGAGCAGTGAGGGTGGCATTAGAACCTCCCTCCCCAGTCAGGACCCCACACACCCCAGGGCTAGAGGAGGGAGGGGCACAGCGAGCGGACAGCAGCAGACCCTGCTGCTTTCAGCACTCCCATCTACACACATGGAGGTGACAGCACTCTCTGCCCCCACCAGGTGAACGTGATGCCCTCTGCCAGCCGGGTGATCCTCCTGGAGAACCTGACCCGCTTCTGGCCCATCATCCAGATCCGCATAAAGCGCTGCCAGCAGGTGGGGCTGGGGGCTGGGGCTGAGGGCCAGGACGGGGTGCGGCCCCTGGGCCTGGACCTCTGCGCCCTGTAACTTGCGGATCTTGGGCCAGGGCTTCAACCTGGGTCATGGGCAGCTCCAGGAGTGGGGCCCCAGGGTGTGGCCCACCCAGCCAGTTTGGACGAGGATGTGGGGCTGGTGGCAATGGTCCTGTGTGCATTGCAGGGCGGCATCGACACGCGCATTCGGGGGTTGGAGGTCCTAGGCCCCAAGCCCACGTTCTGGCCGGTGTTCCGGGAGCAGCTGTGTCGCCATACACGCCTCTTCTACATGGTTCGGGCGCAGGCGTGGAGCCAGGACATAGCAGAGGACCGCAGGAGCCTCCTACACCTGAGCTCTAGGTGTGTGTGAGCGTGTGTGTGCCTGTGTGTGCCAGAGGTCAGGGCATTACAGAGGGCTGCTGGGCGGCTTCTCTGGAGGGTTATCATGTTTGGGTTGGGGCTGGAATGTTCTGCAGTTTGTGGGGGAGAAGAAAGGGCAAGAGAAAGAAGTTTCTGCAGTGGGCTGGGAATGGGGTGAGCCAGTGAACCAGGGGGGTTGTGATGTCCCAAGGGAGGATCTGGCTGTTCCTGGGGTAACCTGCATCTTAGGCTGGGTGCACACTGGGGTCACTTAGGCCTCCAGCCCCAACACCTTCCTCCTCGGTCCTCCTCCCCAGACTCAACGGGGCTCTGCGCCAGGAGCAGAATTTTGCCGATCACTTCCTCCCTGACCATGAAGCCGCCCAAGCACTGGGCAAGACCTGCTGGGAGGCCCTGGTCAGCCCCCTGGTGCAGAACATCACCTCCCCCGGTAACCGAGCCCGGCCCCCTTTACCATCCCATTGCTCAGCCCCACTTACCAGCCCCTTCTTGCTCTACTCTAGAGCCACCTGGGTTGTGCTTTTGGCCCTTTTGGCACCTGCGTTCATTTGGTCCCCCCAAGACCCCTTCTCACAGTTGAGGGGCCCCCCTTTCCCATGTCTCCCGGTTGCCAGCCAACACCACAAGGTCAGGAGGGGCCTTGCTACCTCCCTTCCCGTATTGTTCTGTCCCACGCTCTTTCCCTGCGCTCCCTCCAGCCCACTGCCCTGCAGACACGCCTTGCCTTGGCTTGTTCTTCCCATCTCCCAGATGAGGATGGCGTCAGCCCCCTGGGCTGGCTGCTGGACCAGTACCTGGAGTGTCGGGAGGCTGCCCACAACCCTCAGAGCCGTGCAGCTGCCTTCTCCTCGCGGGTGCGCCGCCTCACCCACCTGTTGGTGCACGTGGAGCCCTGCGAGGTGCCCCCTCCGGTGGCGGCTGCTCCTCCGCCCAGTGAGTACTGGGGGTTCAGGCTGGAGCTGGGCATTTCCCCAAGCCCCTGACTTGCATACTAGTCTGTCCCTCTCACCCTCTCCTCCCTACGTGCTCAGCCTGTTCCTGTACCCCCACCCATCATGTCTGGTGGCAGCAGGTCAGGAAAGGCCCCCCAGCTCAGGGGCTGCCCCTGCCTCCCTCTGCTCCTTCCCGTCTCCACAGAGGGCAGAAACAGAAGCCACGACTGGAGCTCCCTGGCCACCCGGGGGCTTCCCAGCAGCATCATGAGAAACTTGACCCGCTGCTGGTTGGCAGTGGTGGAAGAGCAGGTGGGCGGGGGAGGCGGGGCGGAACCCGGCATGTGGCCTGTGGGGTTGCCCTTCACTCCTTCACTCCACCCCTTCCCTCCCTCCAGGTGAACCGGTTTCTGACCTCACACTGGCGGGATGATGACTTCGTGCCCCGCTACTGCGAACACTTTAATAATCTGCAGAAGTCGAGCTCCGAGCTGTTTGGGCCACGGGCAGCCTTCTTGCTGGCGCTGCAGAACGGCTGTGCGGCTGCCCTGCTGAAGCTCCCCTTCCTCAGAGCTGCCCACGTAAGCCTCCTGCCCTCCCCTCACCCTGGGCTTCACCCTGCACACTCCCCTCCCCACATCCTCAGATTGGCCCAGCCTTCCATGCCCACTCAGCGAGGAGCATGTTCTGGTATAGAACCACATTATTGAAAATTCAAAATAAAGGGAAAAAAAATGACCCACTTTGTACTGTCCTAACATATCTCGGCAAACTTTCTTATATTTGTGTGTCTGATTTCACACGGTTTACTCATGAGTAGCGAAAATGCTTGATCCTCTTTTCTTCTGACCCTTACATTAAAAACCATTTTCAGTGTTGCTATTTGTCCTCACTTTTAAATTTTTACATAAATTCCATCTAATGGATGTACTGTAACTTACTCCACCACTCCCATCATTCCACAAATATTTAATAAGCGCTTAAAATGTGTCAGGCCCTGTGATAAGAGCTGAAGACAGATGAAGTCCCCTAGGGAAGATGCACAGTTAAGCAAATGACAAACTGAAATGCTGTAACGCCTGGGTAAGCGGAGAACAGCGACTGGGAGCTGGAAGCACGGCTGCTCGTGTTCCAGTAACATTGTGGTGTGACCATCTCTGCACATAAGTTACAAGCACACCTAGTTTTACTGCTCTTCACTATATCTTGCTTTGCAGATAACGCTTTTTTTTTTTTTTTTTAATGAATTGAAGGTTCGTGGCAACCCTGCATTGTCAGGAGATGGTCAGCATTTTTTAACAATAAAGCATTGTTCAGTTAAAGTGTATACACTGTTTTTTAGGCAGAATGCTTATTTCACACTTAATAGACTACAATATAATGTAAACATACTTTTATATGCACTGGGAAACCAAAAAATTCATGTGACTTGCTTTATTGCAGCAACCCTCCTCCCACTGCTTCCTGCAATATCTTCGAGGTGTGCCTGTATTTCCTCACGTTAAATTGTTGTTGTGTCGAATGTGAAAAAATACTTTTCATCACTGTTAATATTCTTAACATGCACAGTTGTTAATGACTTTTTAAAAGAGTTTTATAAAACTGTTGACCGGTTGATGAAGCTGCTGGCCACTCATGTCTCCTTCCCCAGACCCTCCCCTAATCCCACTCACCTGATCTGTGCTCTCCCCATTGCCCAGGTGAGCGAGCAGTTTGCCCGGCACATCGACCAGCGGATCCAGGGCAGCCGGATCGGTGGGGCCCGGGGGATGGAGATGCTGGCTCAGTTGCAGCGATGCCTGGAGACCGTCCTGATCTTCTCTGGCCTGGAGATAGCCACCACTTTTGAGCATTATTACCAGTGAGTAACACGAGGAAGTGGGAGGTGGGGGGAGGCAGTTTGATGGGCAGGGCCAGCTCTCGGGCCTGGGAGGCTGGGGTACTGGCAAGCGGGAGTCACGGCGCGGGCAGCAGTGCTGAGCGCCTGCACTGAGGCTGGGCCCGGGCTGTGCGTGCTGCAGGCACTACATGGCGGACCGTCTCCTGGGCGTGGGCTCGAGCTGGCTGGAGGGGGCCGTGCTGGAGCAGATCGGCCTCTGCTTCCCCAACCGCCTCCCCCAGCAGATGTTGCGGAGCCTGAGCACCTCGGAGGAGCTGCAGCGCCAGTTCCACGTCTACCAGCTCCAGCGGCTCGATCAGGAACTCCTGAAGCTGGAGGACACTGAGAAGAAAATACAGGTGGGTGCTGGGGAAGGGACTCAGCAAGTGGGAGGGGAGGTGGCAGAAAGAGAGGCACGGGGCAGCCCCGAGGAGCCCACTGGCTTCGGGGCACGCTGTATGCGGTCTCCAGGTGGGCCACGAGGCCAGCGGCAGGGCCCACAAGAGACAGAACGGAGAGGAAGGTGAGGAAGCTGCAGCTGTGGCCGCCACGGCGGAGGACGAGGACGAGGACGAGGACCTCTACTATGAAGGGGCAATGCCAGAAGTGTCTGTGCTTGTCCTGTCACCACGCTGCTGGCCCACAGCCTCCATCTGCCACACGCTCAACCCCAGAACCTGCCTGCCTGCCTACCTGAGGGGCACCTTGAACCGATACTCCAACTTCTACAACAAGAGTGAGCAGCTGGGCAGAGGGAACTGGGGGCTGGGAAGAGGATAGGACACTGGGAAAGACCCTGAGCTTAGGGGTGGCCCCTGCGGTGGGCAGCCTTGATGGGGTGGATTTGAGAAGAAAGGGCAGGCGCCTGGGTGGGGCTGCAGAACCCGACTCCCAGACTGTTGCCTTTTCTGTCTGTAAAATAAGACCCCTCTTTATAGGTGGTGGGGAGGACGGGGGGCAGGAGGCATCTGAGGCCACCAGAAAGGGCTTTCCCTCAGTGGTAGGTGTCTGGCTCCTGGTCAGTCACTGTAACCTAAGCTCCCCAAGGGGGGATGATCCTGAGACTCAGACCCTGCCCTCAGGGAGCGCCTGCAGTAGCGGGGGAGACGTCGTTTCCAGTTTGATAAGACCCCAGTCCTTCCTCATTTCACGGTCTTGTCTCCCTTAAAAAAATGGGGACTACTCGAAGGCACTGATCACAGCCTGCCCGGCACAGGGTGGACTCCCAGATACCTGAGGCTTACCCAGGAGGTAGACACAGAGAAGGCCAAGCTCTGGAAGCTCAAACCAGGAACCACAGCATCCATAAATGCTGGGCCCCACACTCTGCAGATTAGTGGGGACAAAGATCAAACCATGGTGTGTCCTCACCAGCCCCTGGCTCCCTCCTCCTCCCTGACACTCCTCAGGTCAGAGCTGCCCTGCACTAGAGCGTGGCCCTCAGAGGCGACTGCAGTGGACGTGGCTGGGCCGGGCTGAGCTGCAGTTTGGGGACCAGACTCTGCATGTGTCCACTGTGCAGATGTGGCTGCTGCTGCAGCTCAACGAGCTGAAGGTTGCCCAGCCCCTCGTGCCTTCGCGCCCTCTCCCGCCTGGTCTCTCCTCTTCCCTCCCTGCACTCTCTCCACTGGGGGCCCTGATGCTTCCCTTTCCTTCCTAAGGCCGTCTCTTTGGAGAGCCTGGTGGCGCTCTCGGGGCTGTCTCCAGACATGCTGAATCAGGCGATAGGGCCTCTCACCTCTTCTAGGGGCCCTCTGGACCTTCATGAGCCAAAGGATGTCCCAGGAGGTTTGTACTTGGGGCACTGGGGCTTCTACTCTGCTCTAAGCCTGGGCCAGCCTCCTCGTGGGTCCCCATCCAAGTGACCGGTGTTTATTTCAGGGGTGCTCAAGATTCGAGATGGCAGCGAGGAGCCAAGGCCGCGGAGGGGCAACGTGTGGCTCATCCCAGCTCAGACGTACCTGAAAGCTGAGGACGAAGAGGGTCGGAACTTGGAGAGGAGACGGAACCTTCTTAACTGCCTCATCGTCCGAATCCTCAAGGCCCATGGGGACGAGGGGCTGCACATCGACCAGCTTGTCTGCCTGGTAGGTGGGGGTGAGGGGGCTGAGGGGGGCCGTCCACAGGAGGAGATGGATCCACATTTGAAGCCTCTGGCTCAGTGTGGAGCCTGTGGGTGGGTGAGGAGTGAGGCTGCGGTGTGCCCCAGGTCCTCACTGTCCTGGCAGCGTGTGCTTGGACCGGAAGCTGTTGGGGGAAGCTGGGCACCTCTGACCTATTGTTTCCCCTCCCTGCTCCACACCAGGTGCTGGAAGCTTGGCAGAAGGGACCGTGTCCTCCCAGGGGCTTGGTCAGCAGCCTCGGCAGGGGGGCCGCCTGCAGCAGTGCTGATGTCCTCTCCTGCGTCCTGCACCTCCTGGGCAAGGGCACGGTGAGACGCCAGGACGACCGGCCCCAGATGCTGTCCTACGCAGTCCCTGTGACTGTGATGGAGCCTCACACCGAACCCCTAAACCCGAGCTCCTCGGGCCCCAACCCACCCCTCACCTTCCACACCCTACAGATTCGCTCGCGGGGCGTGCCCTATGCCTCCTGCACCGGCACCCAGAGCTTTGCTACCTTTCGGTAACTCTGGAGGCGCGGCCAGGGCTAGGTAGGGCCAGGGCTTTCTACAGAATAAAATGCAGGAGTTTGATTCCTTGACCTGTGTGGTGACTGCTAGGGATCTGACAAGGGCAGGGGGCTTTCCTGACTGACAGGGAAGAGCCCTCTGTTCTGAGGCTGCATCATGCCTGCTAGGAGCCACTCAGGGTGAGGATGGCAGCCTGAGGAGAAGGGCAGAGGGAGTCGGGTAGGACTGTGCATCCCCCTCTGGGCAGGGGGATTAAGTAGACTCCGCGGATGGGCCTTCTCAGAAGTGCTTTCACCAGGAAGGCTGGGGACTCAAGCCCACCTTGCCACGAGCTGGACAGCTTGTAACTTACGCACATCATCAAGCAAGGCTGTTTTCCTTGTTTGTGGAAGTGGAGCAGTCACTGTGAGAGTCTGACGAGTACCAAGTGTGGGAGCATTTGACACAGTGAAAGCTTTGCCCCTGAGTCCCTCTTGCTGCCATGTTCAGCAGTGAGTGCAGTGCACGGCACCTCCCCGAGGTTAGACTGAGGGGGATGGTGAGGTAAGGGACCCTTGCAGCCACCGCGCGCACCCAGGACCTTAACGTGTGTCCCACTCAGAAGCTCTAGGATCTGGGTTGGAAGCCGACCTAGAAGGAACTGCAACCTTCATGGACTCCTCCTCCCTTCACTCTGCCTCCACCAGTCCCAGAGCCTTGCCTGCAAGCTGCACACTGTCCCCAAAGCTGGACCCCAACTAGCCTGAGGCAGGCCTCTGCCACTGTGAGGGGTTTGCTCTGTGCTACTATGATTGGCTCACCTGGCCCTACCCACACTGAGGCAGAGGAGGGGAGTGACCCAAGCATCCTGAGTCCATGACTAGGTGATCAGGAGAAAGCTACAGAAGAAAGGAGGGGGAGAGGGATGAGGAAGAGTCAGGTGATGGGAGAGGGCACAGAGACCAAAGGCGACTGGGTGCCACCCAAGACTGAGATTTGGAATGAAGTCAGTCAGAGAAAAAGAAGCCAGGGCTTAGGAGGGTCAGGATGCCCAGGATGAGACAACAGAACAACACAGACACGGTAGGCCCATGCTTGCTCCGCTTTGCAGTGTGGTGCTCCTGCTGGTTCTCACAGAACCATCCTGCTGGCCCGTGCTACTGGGAGGCAGCAGCAGGTTGGGGCAGCAGTGGGCACACTGGGGCTGCCGCAGTTTGTCACTTAGGTGCCTCTCCACTTTGTGCCAGAGATCACAGCCTGTTTCTCTTATTGGTCCAGGCTGTGCCCTCATTCTTG
This sequence comes from Camelus ferus, assembly GCF_009834535.1. NCBI lineage: Eukaryota > Metazoa > Chordata > Mammalia > Artiodactyla > Camelidae > Camelus > Camelus ferus. The sequence goes on along the minus strand of NC_045715.1, from coordinate 29,087,297 downwards.
AGCCAGCTCTCTGGGGCCAGCGCTCTTTGCTTCTCTGGGTTCTCATTCTCTTTATGAGCCAACCCTTTCCCACTGGAGAGCCCCTGGGCTGTAGCAGCCAGGCCAGCATGCACCACACATGGGGACCAGATGGGACTTTCTCCCATTGCTACCCCGTGCTGCTGCTGCCCCAACTGACTCCTACATGGGCGGAGCTGTAGGCCACTGACTAGGCTCACCAGCTGCACCTGTTTCCACCCCTTCATCCCTACTCAGTCGCCCTGCTCCGCAGTTCCCCATAGGGTACCCACCTGCTCATCTGCAGTGGACCAGCCTACGATTCTTAAGGGAAGAACACACCAGTCTTGATCCCCCAAACCCTGCACGTTCCAGTCTGCAGTCCAGCTCCTACACACACTAACCCCACTTCGACTCTGGCCTGGCTGATATGCCCAATCTAGCCATCCAGGCAAGCAGTCCTGACTGGCCTTCTCTCACCAGCACCAGTAGAAATCTGAGCTTCCTCTGCGCTCAAGACTTTTTATTCCTACAGGGCGAACACTTCCAGGCTGTCTCGGGATGGAAGTTTGCTACCCTGACCCCCTTGTGAGCCTCATTCTGCAAAGCCTCATTCTTTATATCTCTTTAGCTGATTTGCACACAAAGGACTACATATTGATTCCATTTATATAAGATAAATCTAGAGAAAGTGGTTTGGTGGTTGCCTGGAGCTGGAGGAATTGGGAAGAAAGGGGAAAAGACTGCTAGAAGGTACGGGATTTCTTTTGGGGGTGCTGAAAATGTTACAAAATTGTGGTATTCAACTCTGTGAATATACTAAAAACCACTGAATTGCCCACTTTAAGTGGGTAAATTGGAAGGCATGTGAATTGTATCTCAATAAAGCTGTTAACAATAAAAACCAAAACCAAACAAACCCATAGCTGAAGCTCAGCTCTCCAAAATCTCCTCTGGCTCCTTGTTGAAGGGGAAAAGTAGCAGGCTTGGGGGCCAGTACAGTCTCATAGTGGACATACATCATGGTTTCTTGACCACCCTTCACCTGAACCTCTTTCTCACGCTTGGAAACCTCCCACCACAAATCTAGGTAGAAGACAGAATCTACCTCCCACCATATAAAAAACCAGACACTTGCTTTCCCAGCCTCCCCCTTGCAGCCAGGTGATCAGATGCCTCTGCCAGCAACATCTGTCTAGAGCAGAGCAGGGGGTAAATGGAGTGCTGCCTTTGGCGGTGGCAGTGACATCTTCACATCAACACTGGTTCTGAGAAAATTAACATAACGTTGTAAACTGACTGTACTTCAATTAAACACACACACACAAAAGCTCACTGGTTCCAAGGTAGGACTTAAGAGTGCTTTTAACTGCTCAGACTTTACCCCTCACTAGTCTTTTTTTTTTTTTTTTTTTGAGCTTCTCTCCAACCTTAGTTCCTCTGTAAGCCCAATAGTTCAATAGTCTTTTTCTGCTTTTATCAACCAGAATCAGTTTTTTTGGCTTTAAAGCAGGACTGATACATGTGACACTGGGGACCCTGGAGCACAGGCTCCCTCACTCCCTTTGGGCCAAACTATCCTGGTAGCTACAGCTCTCATCTTACAATTACTGGGAGCAGCACATTTTATGCATTTTTATCATAACATCTTTCCCCCCATCCAAGAAGTATCAAGTAATAACAGATGTCCTAACTTCTAATTCTACCTCCCTTTTTCTTTACAGCTGCTTTTTAGATGTTAATCTTTCTAATATTCTGTATCTTTGTCATTTATTTGCCCCCTCATCCTGTTTGTGATTAACTGGTCTTCTTAATTCTTAGTTTAGAAATTTTATGAATTCTAGAAAATTCTCAGCCTCCTTAAAATTACCTCCTTCTGCAACTTTGGTTTGGGTCACACCTCACTCTGTCGTCTGCTTTTTCACCTTTTCCTTAGTTTCTCTTTCTCTCTATCTCTGGGCTCCATGGGTATACCTTCTTCAGATCTACTTCCAGCTCATTTTCCTTCCTGGTGTGTCTAATCTGCCACTTAATCAGAAAGTCTGTAACTTCAAATAGTATATTTTTCATTAAAAAAATTTTTTAATCAAACTAATTTGGTCCTTCTTTTCATTAGCATACCTTTTCTTTCATCATAAGACTTGTTTTTTTGTATTTTATACTTCCAACATCTCAAGTCTTGCTGGTTTGATTTAATTGCTTATTGTTTCTTACGACTCCTGCTCATGGTAGTTTCTTTCCTTGTGCGCTTTGTGTCTTCACTGTAGGCTCATATTCCTTGAAATTCTATCTGAAGGAATTCCTTGAGGCCTAGATTTAAAGTTCAGTCCTCAAGAGAGGATTGTATTTGGTTCTGCCAGGTACCTAGAGAGACCATCAACCTGAGATCCCTGTAAACTTAATTGTCAGCTTGAGGATTTCCCAGTCCACATTAGAATGAACCCTCCACCCAAACAGTACTGAGGGGAAGGGTATGCTCAGTGGTAGAGTGTATACCTAGCAAGCACAAGGTCCTGGGTTCAATTCCCAGTACCTCCACTAAAAATAATAAATTAAAAAGCCCAATTACCACCCCCAAATAAAATAATACTAAAACAAACAAACAAAAAACCAACTACTGAGAGCCAGCTGTGTTTACAAGTTATTGGGGAAGCTCTTTGTCCCACATCCTACCACCCCTTGAATCCAAAATCAAAGCTAAGGAGGTGAGTTGTGGGATTGGTTCCCTCTCTGAATGACTGTTTCAGCTGTTGGATTTAAGTAGGATGGGTCTCTGATCTGACTTCCCACTCTGTAGGAACCTTAGGTTTATTGCCCACCTCATATGTCCCTGAAAAAATAGTTCTACGCCACTCACAAAAGGAAATAAAAAGATGAGTAATAAGAGTGTTTATGAACTGGCTCCCAGTCCCAGCCCTGGGAGTCACTGACAGACTCTATGGCCTTCAACTGGCCTCAAGATCACTCACTGGTCCTTCTCTTTCTACACCACAATCATTATTTTAAGGCACGGATGGGAGAAGGACACTAGAATATTATGAAGCAGATCCAAGCAGGGCGAGTGTGGCATGGCAGAGGGCTGACCTGCTCCTCCTGTCAGTCCTGGGGCAGTCCGAAAGCCTGCTAGTCATCTCCGAGCCAATCTAGTTCCAAGGCAGATGTGATCCTCGCCCTTGGGAAAGAACCAGAACAGGGCAAGCCCAAAGGTGTCCCCACAGATGCATTTCTCACTGGGGTAGTGGCAGAGTTGAAGACAGTTCCTTATTACTCCTTGCTCAAAGGGAGATGTCTTCTGTCCTTGCCTGCATTTCGGCGCCTCTTTCGACTCAAAAAGCTCTCTAACTTCTTGCTGCGTTTCAGCTCCTTGAACTTTTCAGCGAGGACCAACTGGCGCTGCTCAGCTGGAGCACAGGAAGAAAGAAAGCTGGTAAGCAAAGAAAGCCCCCTTTCCCTTTCCCCAGGCCCGTAATTCTTAACCACTTTGCTCGAATATATGACATATCCGGAGTTCACCGGTGTGTGGAAGCAAGGTGACTCCTATGATTCTACTCTTTCTCAATATGAGTTTCTTCTCTGTGCCCAACCTAACAAATGTGGGGGTGAAACAGAGATACGAGTGACACTTCCTGCCCATAGTCTAATTAGGGATACAAGAATGGTTACACACAACCCTGCCCTACTATTTCTACTTCCCTTCAGCTTACCATGGGATCCAGCCTTCATGCCTCCCTTAGGGAGCTCATAGGCCCCCAATACAGCATCCTGCCACTATGGCCACCCAACCCCCATCCCTGTAACTAGTCGGTCATAGCTGTGCCCTACTCACATTTCTTCAGGAAGTATGGCCGATGGCCCTGCTGGGCCTGAGCCCGCCGTTCCTGCTTCAGTGCCAGGCGCAGCTCCTGCTGCTGCTTCCGTTCCTGCTGCGCCATTTCTTGCTGCTCCTGATGGGCAAAGATGAGATTGGGGGGACAGGTAAATAGGAGGGACCGTGAATCACCTTCCACTTCTACCTGCTCTCCCTACTTCCCCCTCCTTGGGTAATTCTCACCTACTCACCATTCGCTGAAGCAACTGCTGCAGTTTCTCATGCTCCTCCCCTGAACGGCGCTTCTTCAACTGCTTTTTCACAAGCTCCACATTGGAAGGTGAATGTGATGGTTAGCATTCTGTAAATGGTAGCTAAAACTTTGTGCCAAGCGTTATTCTAAGAGATTCACGTATGTTAACTCAATGACCCTATGAGACAGGAATTATTATCTCTTTTTATGATTAGGAAACTGAAGCAGAAATTGGTTAAGTAACCTGCCAATGATGACATCAGCTAGTGAACTGATGCACCCTACTCCCTTCTGCCAGACTCCCTAACCTGTGCTCTAGTTTTCCACCCCTTGGAGTCCCCACAAACCAGTCCCATGGTACACACCTCTTTCTCTCTGGCTCGGATGTCATTTAGAAATTTATATGTTTTATCAAACACCTCAGGATTATATTCCCCTGACAGATCGTCAAAGCGGGGGTCCCGGGCTACCTTTGGAGAGAACAGAGAATATAAAAGAATTGTTCGGTGTCCTTTCACTTAGAAAGTGCTTACTGCCTCCTCCTCACCTTCTTACTGATGGGGACAACTTGACGCAAAAATGGCACCCGGACCTTGGCTGACATTTCCAGAGGCCTACAGAGAAATCAAAGGACAGGTCAAAGGCCTCCCACCTGCCATCCAGAAAAGCAGACAATTACTCAAGGTCCCAGGTATCCTCCAACAACTGTGACAGGCCTTGCTCCTCACCTGTGCTTATCTGCAACACACGCTTTTTGGACAGGTGGTCTAGAACCTTGCTTCTTAGTGCTGTTTCCAGTTACCAATTGTTTGAATGTCTTAGTCCCCATTTGGCTCTGCAATTCCAACAGCTCCTCAAATGACATGTTAGATGTGCCTGTGGAAGTGGGGTGGGGGGACCACAAGATGCTCAGCTCAGCACCTTCCACTGCTGCAAAGACATCACCCCATCCTTACTCCTTAGGTCACTGATCCTTTCCAACATCCTAACCTTAAGGCCCATCACTGCAGGTCCCAGGCAGCACAAGTTGTAATGGTGCTACACTGACACCTAACTCCCCATCTGTTCCAGTTACCTGGGGCCTCACCTTGCTAAGGTGTATATGTAAGGCTGGAGGTGGACCAAGCCAGTTTCTTCTTTTTCATCTTCTCTCTTTTGGGGGGAGGAGGGGTAATTAGGTATGATGATGATGATGATGATGATGAATTTAATGGGGTTACTTGAGGATTGAGCCCATGACTTCATGCATGCTAAGTGTGTGCTCTACCACTGAGCTATACCCTCTTCCCTTTCATCTTCTCTTAAATTATTCCTTCGCAGGCTTCCCCACAAGGGCTCCTGTCTCCCTTGCTCAGGTACCACTGTCATTATTCTGGTTCAGAACACTCTCAACACCTCTCACTTTTATCAGTGCTCTAGCCTCCTAACTGCTCTCTCAACTTCCAGCCTCAATCCTCTCGAAGCTATGCTCCCCAGAGAGAGGCATTGAAAATGCAAATCCGATCTTAGCACTCCCACCTCATTTCCACATACATATCCTTCAGATCAGAACTCAAAATTCCCCAATGGCTTCTATCTTGCTCAAAATAAAAGCTATAGGCTTTGTAACAGCCTGAAACCCCCACGTGACCAAAACCCCATATTGTCTCTAATCTTCCTACTCCTTTCCAGTCGACTGGCATCCTAGCAGTTCCTAAGCAGGGAGGTATGTTCCCATCTCAGTTCCTTTGCACTTAATTTTGCCTCTGCTTGGGAACACTTCCTCCAGATGTATTTATTACTTGCTCTCTCACCTCCTTCAAAGTATTTCTCAAATGTCCCCCACTCAGAGAGGCCTTCTGTGATTACTTAAAAATTGCAACCCTGCCTCTGCTTTCTCTTCAAAGCTCTTATCATTTTTTGAAAAACTGGGATACAACTCATATACCATATAATTCACCATTTAAAGTATGTCATTCTGTGCTTTATTGTCTTTTCATATACCAACTTGCTTGGTTTCATTTTTTTTTAACCCCTAAAAGGTAAGCTTCATGAGAACTTTTTTGGGTTGCTTTATTCACTATTCTCTCTTAAGCATCTAGAACTGTACCTGCATACAACAGATGCTCAACAGTGTCTCTGAAATTTGTTGACTCCTGACCTACTAACCATTTCCCAATCACCCATGCCCTTTCCTGCCTGTGGTTTTGAACATCTGTTTTCTCCCTGCGCAAAACCCTCATCCTTCCTTTAAGAAACTGTTCAGGATGTCCTAATCCAGGAAGCATCCTCTCTCACTCCCCACTTTCCAGTGCGTTGGGGGGCGCTCCAGTGTTTGCGTCTGTCATAGAATTTAGCAGTCTCACGGTGACGGCGTCCGCAGGGTCCGAGCCCACACCAGACTCTGAGTTACTGGGCGCGGGGCGGGCACCCCCGTCTGGATCCTCTCCCCGCCCCCAGCGCCCGCGCTACCCCTCAGCCCAGCGCCGTGCCCTCACCCTTCCGCAAGTCTTCGGGCTCCAGGCCCTTGGAGTCCTCCCAGTCATCCTGGGCCCCACCAGGAGACTCGGCAGCCGCCCAGTCGCGAGAGCTCGCTCTCGGCATCCGTTCGTGCGGCGCGGCGAAGACGAATGGCGCTACTTCCGCTCCGGCGGCCCTCGCCCCGCCCCTTCCGGTGCCTATGGGAGGCCGAGTCCACGCGGCACAGGACAGCAGAGCAGAACCTGCCCACTGCTGAGCCGCCGGGCGGGGTCAGACGGGCTGCCCCTGGGTTCTGGGCCTAAGAGAGCGCCCACTCGAGGTAAAGTCGCCACCTTTCCGTCGCATGGCACTGTCCGCGCCGATGAGAGACTACGATGAGAGACTACGTCCAGCCGTGGTGATGTCTAGTTGCCTAATGCTCTTGGCTGAGAAGCCAGAACCTCAGCACTCTGCCCCCATAGCACACTCCTACCATCCCCATCATATTCCACAAGAGATCACACGTTTGGAGATTTTTATTTCATTTTTATAAAATCAGAGCTGGCTGAGAGCGTCAGGGTGCAGCAACAGCTTAAGGAAGGGTGGGATTATCTGCTGGTCCTTGCCTCCCCAGGTAAGGGAGAAGGAGGTTTCATGCCAACAGCTGCAACTCCTCTCAGCTCCCAATCAATGCCCATGGCTCAAGCAGGGGGAAGGAGTGGAAATACGGGTAGGGGGGAAGCTCCTGAGGCTCAGACACTGCTTGCTTCTCCCTTCACCCCATTCCCTTCTTCTGTTCCCAGCAGAGCATGGCTGGCATGGGGCAGAGCAGAGGCCCAGGAGCAGTTGGAGGGAGGTGGATGGGACAGAGCACCAAGGGGAAGGGGCCCTCGGCCCAAGGAGGAAGGGACCTAGCCCTCCCCACCTACAGCTCCCCACTGAGTTCACAGCACAGAAAACATCTCTAGTCCAACAACTCCATGTGGAGGTATACCAAGTCCAGGGTCCAAAGGGGCAGGCGGGTGAGAGATGGGCAGGGGCAGTGGAAACAACAGCAGGCTCAGGAAGGGAAGCGGCAGAAACTTCCCCCTATCCATGGGAGGAGACGATGGGGCGACTGATATTGCTGTTGGTGGTCATGGCATTCAGCTCCCACCTGGAAGGCCAACAATGACAGGCAGAAAGGACAGAAAGGGGAGCCTCCATCCCCAAGCCCAGAATTGCTTGAACAAAGCTATGAACATACCAGTCCCTTCTACTTCCTAAAGCTCAACCACCCACAGCCACCTCTTCCTTACAGCCCTACTAGGTTTAACAATTAGTCACCACCCACCACCAAATCCAGTACCACCCACTCCTCCACCTGCAAGCTCATGTGGACTTCCTGTTTGCTCACATATTTGTATTCTTGTGCCCAACACCTGGAGAAAACCACCTGTTGTATACATCTCAATAAACTTCCCAACCTACCTTTCCTCCTCTGTTCAAATCCAAAACGAAAGCCTATCCCCCTCACTCCACCAGGAATGCCCCTTTTTGCTCTCAGTTCCCATCCTTTTAAGGCTCTGACTTAGCTCTCACATCCTCCCTGAGGCCTTCTCCATCCATTCCACCACATTAAAATTAAGTCCCTCTCTTTTTAGCAATTCTATCACTCTACGTAGATTCACCAAGTACCTCCTTACACCAAGGCTACAGGCTACTTGGTATTAGGTACTTGCACATGTGTCAATCCTGGGCTGGTCCAAGATCCATCAGTTCAACCATGTATACTCTGTCACCAAATACTGAACACAGAGACCCTCAGCAAGTAAGAGTTAAATTGAACTGATACAAGGAGAGGGAAGTGTCACAGAATGACCCAGAAGGGCACAATTATATGCAAAATAACTTAGTGCTTGATCTGGACCTAAGAATGGAATTCAAGGGCAAGTAGCTAGGAAGGACCTCCCTTAATTCTGGAACTGATGTGATCCAGAAGCTCTGAAACTTGTCTTTACTTTGCAACTAGGTTCTAAGATTTAATCAAACTTTCTCAGCACGTTAACAAAAACTGAATAAGCAGGTCTCAGGAAGTGATGTTTCTGAGCTTGGTTTGAAAAACTGGATTTTTTTTTCCCCACACAATTTACCGTGCTGACAGTTTTATATTTCCTTCCAGCTCACTCTCCACAAGCACACTACATCTCCAGCAGAACAAAACCTATCTCCCCCATCGTGAGACCAAGCCAGTCAGGTCATGCCTGTGCTGCCTACTCACCTCAACCCATCCCTTTCTAACCAGTCACTATACCTGATGTCATGGGGCAAACAGGACTGGTCCAGGTTATACTGAATCACAGCCAGTTTGCACAGAGTCTTCAGACTAGGGCCTTAAAAGGAGGAGTGAAGAGGGAGATGGTCAAAGCTGAGGAAAGAGCCCAGTCCTGGATATCACCACCCAAAGACAGGCACCCTGATGACATGAGCACTTTGGGAGTAAGTGTACTTACTAAAGTCCAAGATGTGTAAGTCAGAATGATCTATGAGGTCAAATTCATCTCCCAGGCCTTCCTCAGGAGACGGACTGTAGGGATCAAAAGAGAGATGAAGGAAGGAGCAGAGACGACCCACGAGACCCTCTCGCTCAAATGTCTCCCAGGTGAGTCACAGGCTGAGACCCTTCCTGGATCCCTCCCCTCTCTCCTCCTAACCTGGTGCCCCCAAAGAGGACAATCTTGTCACCAACAATACAGCAACACTGGCGCCGGCGGGGACACGGCCCCTTCCCTTTCGGTTCAATCTTTTTCCAGGTAAACGACACTAAAAAGAATTTATATGGTGGTTCAAGGCCTGCCTACTCCAGATATCCTCTCCACCCACGCACCTCACCTATTCAGGATTATTCTCCCCCTTGCCCGAAATTCCTCTCTGTTCCTCCTTTAAAGGCAGTGCTCTTTACCAGGGTTAAACTTCCAGAGGTCATGGAAGTGCCGGTTCAGCCTTGCATTATAGCCACCAAAAATGTACAGCTCCCCATTGTAGCCAACTGGAAGGAGAGAGGAATGTTAGGAGCGTGGGGACAATGGGCAGGAAGGGGACTCGGTGGGGATGGAACAGACACTCACAAGCTGAGTGGCTCCGGCGCCCCTCAGGAAGCACTGGGGTGGGTGGACAGTCCAGCCAGGCCTCAGTCCTCGTGTCAAAGACGCGGATGCGGTTGCAGTAAATCTCATTGTTGGAATGGAATGGCCCAAAACGGTCGGCGCGGCCCCCAAAGACATACATGTGACTGCCCAGCATTGTGGCCGAGTGGAAGTCCCTCCAGCGTGCAGGGTTGCCCTGGGCAGGAGCAGGGTGGGAGGGGGAGAGGGTCAGCTTTCACTGTTTGAGCTCCCTATGGTTTCTTAAATTGAGGGTGGGGACCTGGAAGAGAGGAAGAAGGGCAGACCTTTGTACAGATCAGGGTCCACGTCATGGTGCTGGTATCCAGCTTGTGAATGTCATTGGAAAAGCAGTCCGCCTGAGAGGGAAGAGAGAGGAAGTGAAAGAAGGAATAAATGAGGGGCAGTGGTCACTCTCCAGCCCTCCATCCCTCCCCACTCAGAACCTGCAAGCAAACCAAAGCCTTCCATTCCACGACCTTCAATTCCCCTTCCACTTTCTCATTCCCACCCTAAACCTGTAGTTTCTTCCCAGACCTACCAGCTGCTCGTAGCCCCCGAAAATGTACATGGTCTTGCCCAGGACACAAGCCGAATGTCCATCCCGGGCCCCAGGAACTGTTCCTGACACTCGGGGTGTGGACCACTTGTGAGTATCTGAAGGAGGGGAGAGGGTGGGCCTGGTAAGCAAGTTGACACTCTCTCCTAGACTCTGGGGGGCCTTACTCCCAGCTCCCTCAGCCCACACCCTTCCCAGCCCCCCAAGGCACCAGCTGGCAGAACACAGCCTCTCCAAGACCCATACTCACTGACATCAAAGGCATAGAGCACGTTGCAGGCCCCTTCGGTGTCATTCCGCCCGCCCCAGAGGAAGACTGTGTCATCGATGAGGACAGTTGAGTGTCCATACCTCATGTAGGGTACCACGGGAGCCTGCCCGCGGGTGGCAGGTCTCACTGGGGGCAGCTTTGTCCAACGCAAGGACACTGTGGGCACAGTTCTGCTCAGCCCTGGGAACCTCCCTTCAGGCTGTCCACCTTTTCCCAAACCAGATATTCATTTCCCCCACTCCCTTTGGCCACAGGGATCACCATCAAACCTCATTCAGCTGCCCGTTGCCCTCCCTGACATGGGCACCCAGGGAAGGTCCCCAAATTAGCTTACCTGCATTGAAAATGTGCACATCAATCTGACGCAGCGTCTCATAGTCTTCACCGGAGCAGTAACCCCCGAAGGAGTATACCCGGTGCCCGACAGCCACTGCAGCATGGTTCACCCTGCGGGGCCCGCCCTCCAGGTGCACTGTCCACCGTAACATCCCCTGGGCCACTGGTTACAGCAACATGCCCCCCCGGCACGGCCTGCTGCCTCTGCTACCTGAACACAAATTAGGGCCACGGGCTCCTCAGACGAGGCCTTTGCCCGCCTCACTGTGACTCTGCCCAAGACTAGCCCTTGCCTCTAAGTGTCACCCTGGTGGCCCTCCCACACCACCCCTCCGCAGCTCAGGTGGCTGGCTTTGCCCCAGGGGAGCTGCCGAGGTCAGGGAGCTAGCCCTGGCCCTGTGTTCTCCAACAGGGAAGGGTGGGGCCAGTCTGACCTGACTGCCAGCTCAGGCTGCTGATCAAGGCTCAACATGGTCATACCCCACTCATGGAGGCGCCACCCCGTCCCTGGCCTGGCCCAAGCTCCAAGCCCCCTTCCCAGGCCGGTGAGTTAGTTCTCTTGTCTCTCTGGCTGTGCTCTGCTTACTGCCACCTCTCTAAGAATCTCTGTGCTCTTTGAGGTGGGGAGAGGGATCTCAAAATACTCAGAGCTATTAATAGCCCAGCCAGCCCCAGACAGTCTATTGAAAGCTGGCATGAGTGCCTCCAAGCAAAAAAGCTTTTAGGCTTTTAGAATGGAATACTCCCTTTATCCACAACAGGGTGGGATTGATCCAGGGCAGGGACCTCCACGGATGGATAGCTAGGGGGCTCTTGTCAAGCTGAGCTGTTGTCTTCGGGGTCACCCAGGGCCCCTCATAGGCACAAGGAGTTCCTTTGACAGCTGTGCCTGGTATGCTGCCAAGACTAGGAACTTAAGCCAGAAAGGTATGTGTCTACTGGGGATTGACAGAACGGGAGTGAGGAGGAGGGGTTTTCTCCTCTTGCCACTTGCCCAACCCTGCTATTGTGGTAAAGAACGAGCTGTTTCCAGCAGCTTTTCTCCCACTTGGGTTCCTCAGAGGGGCTAAGGGTGGGGTGCACACTGCAAAGCAGTGGAAGCAGTTGGAAGGAAAGCAAAAATGCCCTTGTGCAGGACAAGAAAAAGACAGCAGGCATAAGAGGTCATGGTCTCTCAATCTGCCAACCTAGTGATAAAGGGTACATCTGGAGGCTCTGTCCCTAGGCAGATCCTGCGACTGGCACTGCCTTCGCTGGCAAGCACCTGCTGGTTTTGGGTGAATCGTTTGCTCCCTCTTCAAGAAGCCCTAGCGGAGGGAAGACCCAGGCAGAACCTCAGGCGCAGAAAAAGCTCAAGTAAAGGAGGCCCCTTGCAAGAAAGACACACAGCTTTGGCTTTCGGCAGGCTTGCCAGCCCCCTCCCCGACCCCAGCCCACCTCCCTCAACCCCCCACCCCATGCTTTAAATAGCCACTCTGCCAAACCTGAAATAGCCCCAGCAGGAAACCACTCTCACTTCATTACTCCTGTCCTCAATCCAAAAGCTCTCGGATCTGGGCTTGTGGGGACAGATAGGAAGGAGGTGGAAGAGCTTAAGAATGGGAGTTCTTCATCTTCCCTCATAGCTTCTACTCTCCCTTCAGCTATATGAAAGTAAAGAATTCACAGGGGAAGAGAGAAGCAATTCCATCCAAAGGTGGAGAAAAAAAAAACTTAGCTTCTCGTCCATAAGGAGGGACAACTCAAGCTCGCGGATAACAAGCCTGCAGGTTCTCATGAACTCCTCTTATCCCTGGGTCTCTCCCATCCTCCATCACTGCCGCATTCTCAAGCTTCTTCAAATCCTTTAATGTACCTAACTACGCTCCTATTCTCTTGCAATTTTCAGTCCCCGTTTCTGGCCCTTCTCGAACTCCTGAGGGCTTTGCAATTTTCTCCTTTTTCCTTCTCCCATAACTCCAAGCTCCACTCCGATAGCCCTCTTCCTCTAAGGGATAGAAAGCTAATATTCATTGACCCCTTTCGACCAGAGATTTTCCTCCCTGTATATGACGCTATCCCTGCCTTCTTCCAGTCATCCGAACCTCCCTTCCCCCACAACGCCAGACACCCCCGCCCTTTGCTTCCGTTATCCTCAGCTTCCCTGTTCTCATAACCTGGTCTTCCTTCCAATTCCCTTTAGGGCTTTCTCTAGCTACCAGGTGTCTCCCATGGGTCTCCTCACCATCCTCCCCGAGTCCTCCTTTCCCCATTAACACTCTCCTTTCCCATCATCCCCCTAACTCCCTCCCCACCCCCACCTCATCTCTCTCAGGCCCCTCCCCCACGAATCCAGCTCTTGGCATGGGTGTCCCCAGCCCCTATAATTTTCCTAGTCCCTCAACCCACCCGGGGCTACCTGCCAGGCCGGGCCGGGGCGGGGCCGCGGGTCCTCGCGCTGCCTGCAGCCTAGAACCCGTTGCGCGCCAACCGACGACTCGGTCCCCAACGAGATAAACACAGCCAGGCTCGGACCTTCCAGCGGGCAGCTGTGTGCGCACGTGCAATCAGCGCTAAGCGCCCGAAGCCTACCGGGATTTGTAGTCCACGGGTTTGGGGAGGGACGTGAAGGGATCTCAGGAGTGGGCAAGAGCCGGAGGAGGTTCTGCACATGTGCAGTTGTGTCAAAGCCGCGAGACTTCTGGGTGATGTAGTCCTTTGTTGTCTGGGCAGAAGATGGTGGAGGCGGGACAAGGGGTGGACTATACGTCCTCGCTCGCGTCAATCATGAACGTGGGGCGGGGCTGGAGGACTAGTTGCCCCGGCACGTCCTGCCCCGCCGGAAGTGAAGGTGCGGGTTCGGCCGCGGGCTCTGAGCTGGTGAGGCGCGCGGAAGCACCGGTGCTGAGAATCAGCGGGGTCGGGTAGGGGACGTTGCAGCTGGGGCCATTTGAAGGAGCCCCTGGGGCCTGGAGGGCGTTTGTCAGGTGGTACTGATGAGAACCCCTTGGGGAGGAGAGAAGGGGCGGGTACTCCTTGTCTAGGGGAGCTTCTTTGGCAACCCGGAGTTCCTAAGTGAGTTGGGGGGAGGGGGCATGGCCTCCGGTTGGGCTGTTTTTTTAAGAATTGGCAGAGCAAGGCGGGTGGGCCCCGGCTGGCGATAAGAACCAACTTAAGAGGTGGAGCACTAGGAAAGGCTGAGGTGGGTCGGGTGCAGGAAGCTTGGGGCGTTTAAATGTTTTGTGGACGCAGGAGGAGACCACGGGAGATGGATGAAAGGCTGACGGTGGACCTAATTTCACCCAGTCCCTGTTCTCCTATCTCCTTGTTCTTGCAGCCCCTGCCTGATGGCAGCAGTAGTTCTAGGGGGAGACACCATGGGTCCTGAGCGTATCTTCCCCAGTCAGACTGAGGAACTCGGGCCACACCAGGGCTCTACAGAAGGTACTGGGGATTGGAGCAGTGAGGAGCCAGAGGAAGAGCAGGAGGAAACGGGGGCAGGCCCAGCTGGCTACTCCTACCAGCCTCTGAACCAAGATCCTGAACAAGAGGAAGTGGAGCTGGCACCGGTGGGAGATGGAGAAGATGTAGTTGCTGATATCCAGGACCGGATCCAGGTATGGTGGAGGAGACATTGTTCCTGAGCAGGTGAAGCTAGAACCCCTGCAGGGCTGGCCCTGAACTGCCTTCTCCGGCTCTGCAGGCTCTGGGGCTTCATTTGCCAGACCCACCATTAGAAAGCGAGGATGAAGATGAGGGGGGAGCTACAGCATTGAGCAACCACAGCTCTATTCCCATGGACCCAGGTAAGAGATCATTCTTTTATTCTGGAATAATTATAGAGGAAAGGGACTGGTTAGAGCCAGTAAAGGGAAATCACAGAGGAACACCCCATTTCTAAAACAAGTTTGTAATCTAAGATCCAGGTGAAATGATGTTCTTCTAGACTTGGGGGATCCAGCTGAAAATGCTATTCTTCTAGGCTTGGGGGATGAGCAGGCTTGCCTAGGAATAAAAAGGATTCAGTGACCTTGCTAGCCCAAAAGCTCTGGGTTAGTTCAGTGAGTGGAGAGGGGAGCTGTTCCCATTGTTTCTACCTGCAGCTGGTTTCTGCCTGTAATTTCAGAACACGTAGAGCTGGTGAAAAGGACGATGGCTGGAGTAAGCCTGCCTGCGCCAGGGGTTCCTGCTTGGGCTCGGGAGATATCAGATGCCCAGTGGGAAGATGTGGTACAGAAGGCCCTCCAAGCCCGGCAGGCTGCCCCTGCCTGGAAGTGACCACCCTGAGAGCTGCCTTATCTCCCTGCATTCCAGGCCATGACCAGCACAGGACTGAACACATCTTGGTCGTAATGTCCATCTTCATCTTCCTGTCTCCCTTTCTACACCAAGGCAAATCAGACTTCTTCTCAGAGACCCACTTTATTCAGTTCTGTACATATGGGGACATCGGCCCAAGCCCAACCCACCATAGCATGTATCACTCTGTGGAGAATAAAGCACCCTATGTACACAGCCAAAAGCTGCACTGCCTGCGCCCCTGGAACCTGGGTCCAGCCCTTCCCAGACCCTTGCCCCTTCAAGGTGCCTAAAGTGGACAAGTGAGGGCCTGCCCACCATCATCACAAACAGGAAATAAATAGGTGTTGGGGGGAGCCATGCTTGGGGCACTGCTCCCTGCTTCCTTCCTCCCAGCTTTGGAACCATCAGCACAGGAAAGCAGTCAGCCCCAGGGAGGTCCCTTCCATGTCAGTGATCCCAGGGCTGCTGCTCACCAAAGAGGGGGCACAGGGTGGGTGCTTGTTCATGCCCTTCTTTTGGTCCATCTGGGCTCTATTCACCCATCACCCAGAGCCTCTGGCTTTTCTCCTCCTGCCCTCCCACATTGTCTTGGTCAGGCAGGGAGCAAGAGGAAATCATGCAGCTCTGTCAGCCTGCACACTGCTGGAGCCAGGGGTCTATTTGTGCCTTTGGGGGTTGGCTCCCCTCCAGCTAACTAACTCCAGGGGCCAATGGGGCTTGACAGAGCTTTGGTGAGAATCATCTCCTGCTGTTCCCTATATGCCTGTAGTGGAGGGGGAGAAGGAGAGACATCTGGAGGTCAAATGAGACTGAAGGGGACAAAAGAGGAGCGTATGTATTCCCATGTGTATTTCTCAGAGCAGCCTCAGGTAGCTGTGGGGTGAGGAGGAGGAGGGGGCCAGGCATCCCCAAGTCATCTGAGCACTGAGCATCAAGGTGCTCAGCCTGTCTGTACTAGCTGCAGGGAGTCATGAACACATTTGGGGGAGAAGAGGGACCACTCTGTGGGAGTCCCTGCTTCAAGTGCCGCATCCCCCTCCCTAGAGTAGAGAGGCACTGCCTTGCCCAAAGTCAGCCAGTGGGGAGCAGAGGGTGGAGGGCCAGGGCAGTGTCCCAGGGCTGAGTGGGCTGTGGCCCTGTGGCGGGAAGGTGAGGAGGTCAGAGAGCCTCCTGGCTGGCAGTTAGAAACTCTTCCGCCCGCTTGTGCGCCTCCAGTGCCTTGATGGTGTACACGTCCTGGGGCAGCTCTGACTTCCGCCGCAGCAGCACTTTCTCCTTCTTGATGTCCTTTAGCATCTGTGCGTGGGTACGTGGAAGGTGAGAAGTAGTGACCAATTCCCAAGAGCTCCTATTGTTCCCCCCCTTATTCCTTGGCTCTGCAGCTCCCATCTCCTCTGCCTCCCAGGGCTGTCTGTTCTTTCTGCTTCCCCTTCCCCCACACCCTCCCACCTGCACAGCCTCTGTCTCCACCGTCCTCTTCAGAAGCTGTATGTCCTCTGCTGTGGGGGTCTCAGTCTCCATCGAGTACACAGGGGGCAGTGGTGGAGGAGCTCGGAACATGGGATACTGAGAGGAAAAGAGGCATGGACCAGTGACTTCGCTTCCTGTTCCTCAAACAAACCCTCCCCCAGCCCAAGCCAGACCCCTCAGTCCAGGGCAGTGGCAGAACAGTCTCACCTGGGGATTAAGTCGGGCCAGCTCCTCAATCTTTTGCCACATCTCTTCTCTTTCCTTCATTCGGAACCGGCCCCTGAGGGAGTAAAAGACAGGACTGGGGTTGAGAGAACAGCCCCCGGGCTGGAAGATGAACAGTCCCCAAGGAGAGGTACTCACTTCTGCTTCTCTGCCTTGTACTGTTGTGTACAGTCATCAAACAGCTTCTGATTCATCTCCATAAACAGCTTCAGGGCATTGTAAATCAGCCCATGGATTGTCCTACCACGAGGAAGAAAGACGAGGTACAGAAGGCATGAGCCCGCCCTCAGTGCCAGGACCGCAATTTGCTCTCCCACGAGGGTCTCTGCTGAGAGCTTTCTCACGTACTACTCCCATTTCACTAACCTTTGTAGTGTCAGCTCATCTCGCTGGCCAAGACATGTGACTTGAGATTGGCATTTACAAATATGGCTCTACCTGTCCATCCTTCCCCACACCCCATGCTCCAAGAGCTCCCTTCTCCCCTCTACTCCCTGCCCTCCAGCCCACACTGATGGCCTCCTGGCACCATGACAGACTGTCCACACCACGGCACACTTGCTTTTGGCAGGAAAGCCTTTTTTACAACACTGGGATTTAATACTAAGAGGATCACATCAGCTTCTCACAACATGGAATTAAATCTCCAAAGCTACGGAATATCTGACCTCAAGAAGAGATGAGACACAGGCCACTGCTCTGTTGCTTAGTAGCACAGATCTCTCACCTGAGTTATCTTTTTCTCCCTGGTCAGTCCCTCAAGGTCCTATTAATGTGCTGTGGGCACCAGCCCACTTGCTGAGGGACTAGATGAGACATTGGCTCTTGAGTTCATCCACACCCTCCCAGGTTCCAAAACCAGATCCCCACTGCCCAGCCCCTCCCCAGTTCCCTACTTGTTCCAGTGGCTCTTGGAGTTCCTGTAGAGCGCGGGGAACATGATGGGAAGGACCCGGGCAGCATTGTCACTTATCAGGCTCATGATGTACTCGTTGTTCCAGTAATAGAGTGCGCGCTCAGCCACCTGGTGGGGATGGGTGGGACTCAGTGGGGATACAGTTCACTTTGCTGAAGACCCTCCTGTTTTCTGGGAAGAAGGGCCTGGGATGTTCTGGGTCTGGGTCTCACCTGGAAATGGGGGCTGGAGACACACTTGGCAAGCTGGCGGAAGAGTGGTTCCATCACTTTGCTGAACTCTGAAGGTTCGATGACATCCAAAATCTCCTCTAGCTCATTCAGGAACATCACTTCCTTGGGGCTGTGGGTCTTGGGCCAGAACTTCAGAAGTCCCACAATCACCTGTGAGAAGAGGAGGACAAGGGGATAAAGTTCTCACTCAACACCTGCCTGATTCTCCAGGAGGCCTTCCTGCCCTCTCCCCCACATCCTGGTGGGCACAACTTGGGGGACCGCATGTTTCTGGCTTGGGTCTGTTTCCTAGGTGTACAGAGGTTTGACTGCTCCTCTAGAGAAGAAACCATGTCACCTGGCGGGCCATATCCCTCCTGAGCAGCTGCTTACAGCACCGCCCACTAGGTGCAGAATGGCAAGCACTGCCAGGGAGGTGGACCCAGGGCACAGGAGGGGAAGTACCGGCTCAGTGAGGCTGCTCTCCTTCTCCAGGAACTGTACCACACAGTACGCCAGCTGCAAAAAGTTGCAGTAGAAAGGAGATTATGAGGTGCAGGACTCAGAAGGTTGCAGAGAGGTTGGTGAAAGAAATCAAATCCCAGAACAGAAGGGAGGTGGAGAGGAATTATGCCAACTGCTCCCTCTGCCGCCCCATCGCAGGCTGGACCACCTCCCCTCCCTCCTTTTCTGCCACCAGGGTCAGGGATCGTGGGGAGGAGGGCTGCTCACCTGGGGGTGGTATACACTCAGGGACTTGACCTTGTGGAGGGGAAGCAGGACACGGATGAGGAACATCTTGTGTTCCTCCTTCAGGGGCAAGGCAAAGCCATTGATGATACTGGGAGTTAAGAGAGGGTTGTTAGGACCAAAAGGCCAGGTCCAAGCTCAATGCACCCACCCTCCCAACCTTTTCAGACATGTGTGCCTCTGCCCTGCCTCTCACCTGCCCAGGATCTCCAGGAGCTCAGCAATCCCATTGTGATGCTCTGTCTCATAGATGAACCTGAGGGAAGAACAGAGGCTCTCTTTGTCACCCTGAGGCCCCTCCAGCATCCTGAAGAGCCCCACCCGCCTCCTTTCTCCCACCCCACCTCAGTGGGGACTGGCTTTGCTCCTGAGCCCAGGCTCCTGGCCTCACCTGTAGAAGATGTGGTTGATCTGCCTACGGATATAAGCCCGGAGCCCCAAAAACTTGCCATAGATGCGATGCAAGATGGTCTTGAGGAAGTCCCGCTCTCGAGGGTCCTCACTATCAAACAGGTCCAGGAGCTGGGAGCAGGCGGGAGGAAAGGCTCCAGTGAGGCAGGAGCCAGGGAAGGCTGGGGCTGGGGTGACTTGGGTCCTGGCCAGGGAAGCCCAGAGGTTCTCTGGAGAGGGGTGTGGGGACAAGCCTCTGGGAAGAGTGAATCTATCAGATTGCTCTAACCCAGGTGACATCTGGGTATGCAAGTGTCCATGGCGGGAGAGGGGGAGGAGGTAACTGTGTTGCTTTTTTGTTTCCTTCCATTATGCTGGAAGCTTCTTAAGGGCAAAGTAGGTTTGTTTAACCCCCATAGTCAGTTTGTACCAGACACAGCTGAAACCCCACACAGTACCTATAGTCAGCAGAAGGAGCGGCTGGGACTGGAGTGAGGGGACGAGGGGCTAGAGTGCATGGACTAGAAGGAGGGGAGGCAGGAACTTCCAGGACTCACAGCAAGGACAAACTTCTGATCAATATACTTCTTGGCTATGTTTGGCTGGAAATCAGGAGACTCAAGGAAACGTAAGAAAAACTCATACACGAGCTGTGGGGAGAAAGGAGCATCCACTTAGGGGAACTCTCCAGGCACTGGGACGGCCCCCTCACTTCAAGGCTCAGGGTGCCCCATTTCCCGCAGCCGGGACACTGCCCCACTGCCCTGGTACCTGGAGATGCGGCCAAGCGGCTTCCAGAGTGGGCTCATCTTCCTCGGGGTCAAACTCGGCCCCAGTGGGATTTGATGAAGGTGGCAGCGTCCGGAAGAGGTTCACTGAAAACTGAGGGGCAGGGCCCAGGTGAGAGCTCCGTCTGGGCTTCTCCAGGGCCCCTGTCCTGCCCGCGTTCCCTGTTCCCTGTGCCCACCATGGTGACGGCCTCAGGGTAAATGGCCTCGGTGACAACATCGCGGCTGTGGGTGATGTACTCCACCATCTCGTTGAGCCCTGCCCGCTTCACCTCCTTGAATTTGAGGTCACTGAGTGGGTCTGACACAAAGTCAAAGAGGACGCAACACTGGCGTAGCTTCTGGATAAACAGCTCCTCCCGCTCCTGGGTGGGCGAGTCTGGGGGCAGGCGGGCCACAGTCAGATCTCCTCCAAGGTCCTTCACTGCTGTGCCCTCCTCGCCTTGCAAGGTGTTCCCCTACCCCTTCCTGCCACCATCCTGCTCCCCGGCCCCCCCAGCTCCACTGCAACTCCCCCTCACATTCTCTAGAACTTCCATCCCCCCAAAATATCCCCAAACCTCCATCCTGCCAACATCACTGTGCCCAAGTCCTGGTGCCCCAGCCCCCTTGACCTTCCCTGAGTACCTTTCAGGGCAGGAAGCTTCTGCAGCTCTCGGTTCTTGCTGAGGTTGAAGCGGGAGGAACTTTGCCGCCGCTCCTTCTTGACAATCTGGGGCCCCCCTGAGTACTTGATCTTGCTGAGCTGCGTTGGGGGCGGTGTGCTGTTGCTGGGACGCTTGTTGGATGACGGCGGCTGAGGCTGGGGCTGCGGCTGGGGTTGTGGCTGGGGCTGGGCCTGGTCAAATGAGCGATTCACTGAAGTCCTTTTGCCAAGCTATACTTCCCACCCTGGGCCTGGCCCACCGCCCAGCCCCCTGGCCCCCAATCCATCTGTACAGGTCTAGGTGGCGAGCAGCTACCTCCTGCCCCAAAGGGGCCAAGGCCAGGGTCAGAGAGAACTACGGGCAGGAGCCCTGGAAGGCAGTGGTCAAGAAGGCATGTCTCCCAAGTGATGCCCGCGGCCTGTGCCTCATGGCCTTCAAAATATTCGTTCCTGTTCACGAACAGGCAAGGCTAATTGATGGACTGATGGCACTGTGAGTCAGAAAAGTGGCTCTCCTGCCTGCAGGGGTGGCAGTGGTGCAGGGGTGGGGAGATGCAGGTACTGACTGAGAAGGGCTGAGTGGAACCTTCCCAGTAATGGAAACATGCTATATATTGACTGACCTGGGAGGTGGTTCATAGCATAAGGATATGGAAAAATTCATTAAGCAGTACACCTACGATTATTGTATTTTATCATTTACTGACTGTGTGACATTCTTCAGTTAAAAGGTAAAAGAAATTCTTTCCGATGTCTCAGTAGTTTAACTACTAGAAATATTGCTTAAGAAAAGTCCTAAATATAAAAAAAGGCTTTGTGTGAACACACTTTCTACAGTCTTATTTATAACAGCAAATACATAAATAGACATGGAAAACCATGGAGTTAAAATTATGTTTATGAAAACTATGTACTAAATGTAATCATACATGGTTCGACTGTGAAAAATATTACCCAAAATGTGTGATAAGTATTCTGAGAGGAAGGGAAATGCCTGCATGGAGGTATAAGACACTAGGGCCTTAATTTTCCAAATCAGGAAGTCAATAGATAATATCTAGAGCTCAAAATTAAAGTAAAAGAATCTTATTTGGAGTATAAAAGTCAATCTGCAAGGAAAGAATTAGGAGTTGAAAGTGACTGCCACAAAACACCGGAAGAAGAGGGGCTGGAGACGGGCCCTTTTCATTACAAGCCCAAGAGTATTATCTGTACCTGTTATCACAGTGATAAAAATTATAAACAAAACAAAAAGCCTACAACGATGGAATGAAGAAAACTGCTTCCTGTGCTAAGTTAAATAGGGACAACACAAACCTGTATATACAAAATGAGCCCACGCACATTAAAACACATGCATAGAACCCAAAACCCAATTAAGAAAAAAAAAGAACTGCGTTGTGTTTGTGACTTATCTCCCGTGATGGCAGAATGATAGATGACTTTTTCCTACTTCCACATTTTTTACAAGCTGACACTGCTTATATTACAATGGGAGAAATAACAGCTAATTTCCAAAAGCTATTTCTTTACTTCCTCCCACACATGGGTGTCAGAGCCCCATGAATCCCACCTGCAGAAGCCCACCCACAGGTACTGCTCAGATAACCCCCTGCTGGGAGAGGGGAGAGGCTGAGCCACAGGACAGCCCTTGCCCACAACGAGAGGACAGACTGCAGCAGAACCAGAGGAGTGAGATCACATCCAGCCGGGTATCCATCCCACAGGAAAGTAGTCCTCCCGTCCTCACATCTGCCATGCCCACCTCCTCCCCAGCCCCTACTTCAGACAGAACGGGAGAAGAGGAAATCCTCTGGGATGAGGGGAGGGAGGAAAACAGAAATGTTATGCTATGTATGCTCTTGAATTTTTTATAGAAACAATTACATCAAGCTTGTGACCTATCTGGGGATCAGAGACAGGAGAGGAGCACTGGGTCCAGCCCTGGGGCAGGCCTTGAGGTCTAGTGTAGCTCATGACCACTCTGGCCATCTGGCCCTCTCCTGCACCTGAAATGAGCCCGAGACACCAATTCGGCCAGGGGAGCACAAAGAAGTAGGGCAAGAGCAGTAGTCACACACCTCCCTTGCCGTGACCACACTCAGCCAGCGGGATTCTGGTTGCACAGGGCAAGGCACCCTGGAGTCTGGGGTCTCGCTTCCTGTATGTGGTGGATGGATCACTCCTCAGTGGAAGATAGGGGAGAGAGACAGAAGGCTGGGGGGCCAGGGCCTGGTGTGCATCAGGCTGTCCCCTGCTTCAGGCCTCCATTTCTCTGTGGCAGGAACAGCCAAACCCTTATCTGTGGAGCTTAAGAGTCAAGAGCACAGACTTGAGCCTGACTACCTGGGTTTGACTCCTGGCTCTGCCATTTATTAGCTAAGTAACCTCCAGGAAGTCCCAAGGCCCCTGTGTGCCTCACTCTCCTCATCTGTAAGATGGGGATGACAATAGTACCGAGCTCACAGGGTTGTCATAAGGATTTAAATGAACAGCTTATGGCACACAGAAGTGCTTTATAAGCAGCTATTATTATTATTATTATTATTATTATTATTATTATTATTATTATTATTATTTTATTTTATTTTATTTTATATTCTATCCCTGGATTTTAGGAGTACAGCCTGGAAATTCTTGAAACCAGCACACCTCAGATACTCCTTAGAGTTTGTTATCCTCCTTGCTTTAAAATGGGGGAACCCAAGAAAGCAGTGCATCTTTCAAGACCCACCTTCTTCCAAAAAGCCTTCTCAGATCAGTCCGGGCCTTGCGAATCCCTCCGCCCCAACCTCCCGACACTACTCGTCTGCTCCATTGGCTCTGTGATCATCGCCAGTGGCACCTCTTGCTCAAGCTGTTCACATGTCATCCTCCCACTAGAAAGCAAGTCCCTTGAAAGCCAGGACCCTGGTTTGTACCCCTCTGGGTCTCCTCAGCACTGGCATGTAACAGGCATTTAACAAATGCTTGGTTGCTTGATTGATGGGGACGCCAAGCCCAGGCATGTCCCCACAGGCCCCTCCTGTCCTGACTTGGGAACCCTCAGAACTGAGCCCTGCACAGTGAGGGGAGCAGAGTGGGAAGGAGAAACACTAGTGAGACAGCGGCAGCTGAGGAACAAGACTCAGGAAGGACACGCCTCTCCCTCCTCCCAAATAAGATGCAGACACCCTGAACCACTGAGGGACATTCAGAGAAAAGAGGCATTCTTCCCAGAAAGGGCAAAGCCAGGCCTCAATTTTCGCTGCTAATGAGGAGAGGGATGGACTAAATCAGTAGGTTGCCAAACATTCTCCAAGTAAGGTTTCAAGAGAACAGAGGTTGCATGGCTGAAAATCAAAGTTTAAAAAAACCACCCAATGAGTTGATGCCTAAGGTCCCTTCCCCACCAGGATGGCGGTATTGAAGGCTGGAGAGAAGTTGAGCCGGCTTAGCCCACCCACCCCCACCCCACTGGGCCACCCTGGTTTTATAACGACCATTGGCTCCCAGGCCCCAGATACAACAAGCATCTGAGAGACAGCTGGTCCGGCCAGCAAAACCCGGGTCTGTTCACTCTGCTTATGAAACGTACTCGTCAGAAGGGCGGTATGGGTGTAGGGCAGCAACTCACTCATGCTCAACCCTTTCTCCCAAAAGCCCAAGCTTCCGACTTCTCCTTTACTGACATGGGCTGGAGACTAGGTGTCCCCAGGAGAACCTTCTGCAGCCATCAGGGCATGGGTGGACACTGACCAAAGGCAAGCTGGCCAACCTGCCCACTACCTGCGCCCGTGTCCTGCCTGGTCCCACGTCTGAGACTCCGTAGTGGCCATCTCTTCTGCCTGAAGAACCTCCTCCTCCCACTTCTAAACTCACAACAGAATCTGAACTCCAAGAAGCCTTCCTAGATTCAGGCCTCTGGTATCAAGTGGGGCTTTGAATTTCCACTCCACGCTCACACTCAAGAGGCTGAGACCAAGCTTGCCCACTCTGAACCAATCCTATTCCAACTTGATGCTAACACAGCCACTGGTCATAACTAAACTCATATATTTAAATATAGATAAAGTAGGACGCAGGAATGTAATTTAAGCACAACAGAAAGTACTATAGGAGAAAGGCAAAAGATAAAATTATCAGTGAAAAACAGAGATTAATGTTACAGCTTTTGCATAATGAATTAACTAGCAGAATAAAGATCATTTTAGTTTAAAACCCTGAAAATCAGAGAGGCATTCTCTCCTGTACTGACATCTAGAGCTCTGTCTGGCTGGGCTTCATTCAGTCCTTCCTTCATTGATTCAATAAACATGCTACGTATTAGAGAGTAACAGGTGACTAAGACGTGGCCCTTGTGGGCAAGACAGACAGGAAAGCGGCCATTAGAGCCAAGGCATCACAAAACCAGAGGCCAAAGGATGCGGGAACACAGAGGGTTGGGTGACAACATGTGCCTGAAGATTAAGGAAAGTCATCCCTGAAGATGTGACCTTGGATTTGACATGGATTTAGGCAAAGAAAGAAAGGAGAGAGAGAAAGCAGTCCAGGCCAATGGGATGGCATCCGTACGGGCCCTGAGCCATAAAAAGCCTGTCATGTTGGAAGACATCAAGTCTGAGGGGCAGGACACCACGAGGGGCACTGGAAGAACGGGGAGGGGCAGCTCAGGACGGCCGGGGGTGCAAACCTGAATTTATGAGCAATGAGATGCCAACAGGGGTTTTTAAGTTAAAGGACAGATAAGAGCAAAAGTGTTTTTAGGATAACAACTCTGGCTACAAGGATGTCAGGGAAGTTGGGGAGATTGGGATCGTGTCTTCCTCCCTCTGTCCCTGCTCCCAGAACCCAGGACAGGGCACAGCACATAGAAAAGTCCACAGCACTGAACTGCTTTCTCTGAAGACAGACCAGGAAAGACCACTGGCCTACAGTAGTGGCAGGTCCCACTGAGTCTGTCCTAACCTCTCAAGGCTCCTTTCCATGGTAAGACTCTTCTAGAATCTCAGAACCAGCGTATCAGGTCATTGAGAACACAGGAAAACTGGCTCCCAAGGCACACAGACCTGGGATGAATTCCAGCTCTGCTGTTTCACTGTCGAGTAAAAGCTATTTACTGTCACTGCGCCTCAGTTTCGTCTGTACAATGGGGATGATGATGATAACAGATGACCTCAGGGGAGTGTTGTAAAGATTAAATGAGAAGACTGTAAGATTAAATGCATGCAGAGTACTTAGCTCAGTTCCTGGTACAGAGGGTCCCCCCAAAATTCATGTCAACCCAACATCTGTGAATGTGACCTTATTTGGAAACGGGGTCTTTGTAGATGTAATCAAGCTAAAATGAGGTCACACTGGATTAGGGTGAGCCGTAAATCCAACATGACTGGTGTCCTTATAAGAGGGCGGAAATGTGGACACAGAGACTCAGGCATACGGGAGAACGCTGAGTGAGGACGGAGGCAGAGACCAGAGGGGGGCATCGACAAGCAAAGGGACGCCAAGGATTGCACAGCCACCAGGTACTAGGAGAGAGCCACAGGAGAGGTTCTTTCCTATAACCTCAGAGGAACATGGCCTGCTGACACCTTTAGTTCAGACTTCTGGCCTCCAAAACTGTGAGAGAATAAACTGCTGTTATTTTAAGCCACCCAGCTTGTGGTAATTAGTTTTGGCTGCCCCAGGAAACTAATACACAGGTAATTGCTCAATAAAATAAATGTTGGTTGCTATAATTATTATTAGGATCCACCGGAAAGACTGACAAATGCTGGACGTTGGGTAAATTTGGCTGTGACAGCCCAAAACTGGGGACTAGCAAAAGGGCAAGAGAAGGAGGATACCAAACAGCTTTTGATGACCTGGGCCTCTCAGCCTGGCAGCCAACTATTCTACTGTCCCTCTGCCTGAGGCCACTCTGCTTGGGGCCATGTAAGTACGTTTCCCCCAAAATCATGGAGCAGAATTCCTGCAGCTGCCTCAACCAGGTGAGCCCTGAGCAGCGTTTCACAAAGCAGAGCCCAAGGTGAACGCAACACGCTCCTTTTCCAGAGGGCAGTGGAGAAATCACATCAGCTGCGCTCAGCAGACTTAACCTGCTTCGTTTGCCTTTATCTGCCTACCCACAAAAGGGGAGGTTGTAAGGTTCCTTCCAGCTCTCATCTGAAGTTGGTTTGTTTCCTCATTCACTCACTGATGCATTCAGATGCTGGTGCCTCAGGTGTGTGTGCCAGGCCCTTTGGCATGAGCGAGAGCCTCTCAGGGCTCACGTGTTAACACAGGAGACAACCGATACACAATGAATTCCCACGGAACTGTTCCATTACAGCTGTGGTTAAGCGCGGCTGTGGTGTGGTGCTGGGTGCCAGGAGCCCTGAGTGAGTCCTGGGCCCGGGGATGGGGGTGGGTGGTTCAGGAAATGACAGGCAGTCTGTCTAGTAACTCAATAGGCAGGAGTATCCTGATGTATCTTCATAAAAGCAATGGAAGTCATGAATACTAGTTGATACAGTTCAAATAAAGACATCTTCACAGATCTTCAAGAAAAGCATAGGCTACTCCTCCCTAAAAGGTCATAAAGTTAATGTACATCCATGTTTCCTAAGTTATTAGCCTCTATTTTGTAAACCATAGAAATCACAATTCTCAGATCAGTATATCAGAAGAATAAGAATGCTTCTGAATTCCTGTAATCTGTATTTTGACTTAGGATCATACAGTGCATTGTAAAAGGCTTTATTTAGACTATCTGTGAACTTAATATATGTTAATTAATAAAACTGAATGGTTTTAACATGTTAAAAAAAAAAAGGTGAGAGATGGGAAGCAGCCCCTGAGCTATTCCTTCCTGTCCCTTTAAATCCTGTTTCTGAGTCTCTTGCCGCTTTGAATGTCAATTGCCTTGCCGCCTCCCAACCACCTTCCCAGCGGGGTCCCGCATGTTATGGGCTCCTGAAGGGGAGACTGAGCCTGGAGGGTATGCTCCCCAGAAGCATCTCCTGGTGATCTGTGAACCCTGGGCACCAGCACACAGGTGTGGGCCTCCTTCCCTCACAGTTCACATAGTCTGCTGGGGAGAAACACATCCAGGAAAAAACAGTGCCAGCACTGAGGGACAAGGACTGGCCTAGAGACATGTCTGGATGCCAGTGTAAGTGCAAAGGAAGAAGGAATTTTGCTTCTGTGGTCCTCAAGTCCCATGTCTGTAAAATGGGGAAAACCTACCAAGCTTCCTCTGATTATTCAAGTAAAATGATGGCTGCAGGTGTGAAAAGTGCTTGGCTCTCCTTGGAGGTGATGGGGCCAGGAGTACCCAGAAAAATCTAAATCCAGAGTTAACCCCAATCAAACCCTTGTTAACTGATCTCCTCTCCCCTATCCAAACCACAAGACCTGCCCGTCATTAGAGCGCTCCGCTGCCTGGTCGCCTCTGTCCCTCTGAACAGTTTAGAAAGGGAGGGAGGAAGCACAAAGACCAACGGTCACCAGCTTCCGGGTAACACAGGCACTTGCACCACATGCTCCCAGGACTGTTCACCATCCAGAGCATCCCACTAAGCACACTCCCAAACTTCCCAAGACACACTACACTCTGAATTTCCTTAAGTGCCCTGCCTCCTATGCACGCTTCTATTGCCATTTATTGCTTTACAGCCCTAGACTGCCAAGCTGTGCCGACCTCTGCTCACGACAGTCCTTCAGTAGCTCCCATCTGATTGGGACCAAGGGCCGTGGACCCAGCCCTGCTCGACTCAGGGACACCAGCCAATCCCCACCCCCTGCCCTGCCCAGAGCTATGCTGAACCCACTCGCCACCCCACTGAGCAACCAATGTACTTTTTCCCTCCTCCCCAGGACCCCTAGCTTTTTGCCCTAAGAGGGAAGGAATTCTCAACACTCCAAGTTGGTAGGCAGAGAATCGACTTTCACAGGAGTCGCTGGGAAGTGGGAAGAACTGGAGGGCTTATTTGGTCCATAGCAGCCAAAGGGAAAGCCTGCCGGAGGGCAGTCTGGACGGGCTGTCCAGGCCCCTCCCTGGCTATGAAAGCCTCTTTCCCTTCTGCCCGGATAACCTCTGGCCCCCTGGGATCCCTCACCCCACTGGCCATGAAGAGCTGGAGCGCACCTGCACTGTAACTAAGGCTGTGCCCAAGTTCATTACCTCTTCAGTGCTCTCGCCTCCACCATCTTTGCCCGAGCTGCTGGGCTTGGCCGTGCCTTTGGCAAGCTTGGGAGGCTCCTGCAGGGAGATGAGGGAAGAGTTAGCAGATGCTGGGCAAGGGAGAGCCTTATCCACATCCCTTAGGTATTTGTTGTAATTCTCCTCCGTCAACTGAATCAGTCCATCAGTCAGAACCACTGAGCTCCTAACTTGAACCTGAGGCAGTGGGGATGGGAGTTAGGGAACACACAAGGAGACTCAGTCCCTCCAAGGTGCCAAGGAGTTTAGAATCTGGTTAGGAAGACGTCTCTAAGACACGACAATTCAGCATGACCATGCTCTGTTGCCTCACAAGGCTGGTGTATGTCAAGCAAGAACCAGGGTGAGGAGTCTTAAGGGAAAAGTATCACAGAATGAGCTGCTCTGACTGGTTTCTGGCTAAATCGGGCAGAGGGGGCTTGAGGTTCTCATGCTGGAGGGGAGGGAGTCACCATTCTACCCTCAAGGCCACCTGCAAAGACCTGGAATACCATTTTTGGATGTCACAAATGGCACCCAGACTAGAAAGTGCTACTGGCATAATCAGGGGGGCCCAGGGATGACAACAGGTACAGGATTGGCCCAAGAGTGCCTCGGCAGACAAGCGCAGAGACAGGGACGGGGGGAGCCCTGAATGGCTACAAAAAGTGAGCACTAGTCCGAAGTCTCCCTCAGGAACCAGGCCACTGGCTCAGAGCACTGACCTGCCCAGCATCTCTTCCTATCCTTCCGGCCAAAAAAAAGCAACTGCCCAGGGAAAGGATGGGGAAAATGTGAAAAATACTTGGGGATTTAGGTCTCCCTACAAGCTCAACACAAATCACCCATGTGCTGTGGCTGTCACGGCAGCTAACGCGACCTGCTGTCCAGTTAACAGAACTGTGCAGAGTAGTTGGCTCTGGGGGACACAGAACCGCCCCATCCTTGGCACTGATGGGGCCATTCTGGATGATCTGGTTCAGTCGGGGAGCATCAGACATTGGGAGGGACAAAGACACATGCTAGGTTTTCTTCGGGAGAAATACAACCCATACTGGGAGTAGATTCAAAAGCATGTCCTGAGAGCAACAGCTGCAGGAACTGGGAGAGTTAACAATGGAAGGAGGAGTCACGGCGGGTGGGGTAGCAAGAGAGATCTTTACAAATAAATGAACGGCTGTCATGTGGACTAAAGATGCAACTTGTTCTGTGTGGATCCAGAGGCCCAAGAGCCAGGCTGAAAGGGCAGGAAGAGACTGAGGCTCCAAAAGAGGAAGACTTTTCTCCAGGAGCAGCTGCACAGAAAGCAGCTGCCTGGTGAGGCTGTGAGTCCCCCAATCCTGAGAGTATTCAAGCAGAGGTGCATTCAAGTCACCCTCACCCTGCCGAGGCACGGCGCACAAGGGACTCAAGCCTTAAATGAAGATCGGGTTGGAGGACCTTGGAAATCACTTCCAGCTCTGAGGTTCTGTGACTTGACAGCACCTGAGCCCCTTCAGTAAGAAGTGTTAAATCAAGTATTTGTGACAATGAGGGCAAAAGGATTTCGGGGAGGAGAGAGCTTCCTGTGGGCTGGAGTCCGGGGGCGGGGAGGCAGAAAGCCACTCCCAGGCGTGGAGCAGCCCAAGGCAGTCACACCCGCAGGGCCCCTCACAGTGGGCTGAGCACGCTCCCAGTGCCCACCGCCCAGGCTGGGCACACTCATTGCTTGCCAAGGGGCCAGGGAGCGGTGCAGAGCGGTGGGTGGAGGGGAAAAGGATGAGGGGGGTGAGGGCAGGATGCAACACCTAGGTGACCATCTGCACACACACCCCAGACGTGGGCCTCTCGGACAAAGCTGACCCATCTGCACACACACCTCATCTCTCTATGTGATCATAAGCTCCTCATTCCTTTTTGTACTCCTCCACCCACCCTACAGCACTCAGACACATCTCTCAGGGAACGTGTCAAAGAGAAATCCCGGCTGCCTGGGTGTGTGTAGGTGTGTGGAGGCATGGGGAAACCAGGCCCGCCACCCCTGCTCCCTGGCTCCTGCAGAACAGGTGACATGCACACATTTCAGCCCAGCCCATCATCAGGTGCACAGCCTTGTGGTATGGAGACAGTCCGGTGGTCCAGGCCCAACTCTTACTTGCTAGGTAAGCATGGGCGAGTCAACTACTCTCACCAAGCTTCAGTTTCCTATTCTATTGAGTGCTGACAATCATAGTCCCTAATTCCCTTTAGCACAGTGTCTGGCACGTG
Source organism: Camelus ferus (assembly GCF_009834535.1). Classification (NCBI taxonomy): domain Eukaryota; kingdom Metazoa; phylum Chordata; class Mammalia; order Artiodactyla; family Camelidae; genus Camelus; species Camelus ferus. Next base: position 29,056,405 of record NC_045715.1, on the reverse strand, counting down.
AAAACCTTAATGTCAGTCAATGTCATTACTATTATTATGAACAAGAAGAAAGCAGGAGGGGACAGGGGCACCCCACCCAGGAAACTAAAAGAGAGAAGTCCCAGATTAGAACATGTGGGAAGAAGGATGCAAATACTCGCAAAGACTGACTTTTCACCCATCCATTAAGTGCCTACTGTGTGCAAGAGAGATGCCAAACCAAAATGGAGCTTAGTTATTATCTCAAGGGTGAAGAAAAGACCTGTCTTAAATTAATTCCAGTCCAAAGGAACACAAAAGGGCCATAAGTGACCTACCAAGTGTTCTGCAAATTCAGGAGAGGAGAGAGAGCTCACCCCCAACTGGGGGTTCAGGATGGTCTTCAGGGAGGAGGCTGTGAGGTTTGGCAAGGAACGGGACCAGCAGAGACAAAGGAGAAAGGGGAGGGGTGATGGATAAGCAATACAGATCCTCCATCCCCCCTCCTCTTTGCCCCCACCCCACCCCAGCAAACCCCAGTCACATTGTCAGGACTTGTCGACCACTGAAGGAGGCCAAGTGCAACTAGAAATCAAAAACAGAGTTAAACCTTCAAGGGGATCAGAGATGCCTGGCCCCATGCACCCCAATCCTTCCAATACTGTTTCCCAACCAAACATTTACACCTGTAGTCCTAGCAAGACTAAGAATTTTTCTTCTTCTCAATCTTCTAGTAGAGAAAGGCTTTCTGTGGATGGGGCAGTATCTGTTCTATCAGATGAAAAACTACAGATAGGTGCGGAACCTCCGCAGCTTTCCTAGAAATTCCATGCCTTCCACACTCCTGGAAGGAGCCCCCCAGCCCTTGATGTGGCTGATCTGTATGTGCATCATCCACAGCTAAGCTGCCCAAACCACCTCAGCATGCCCAGTCCCCAAGGACATGGAGCCCGGGGAGGGCACACAAACCCGCCTAGCACAGCACCCCAGGAAGTTCTGTGCTTGCTACACCATCACCAACCCGACACTCAGAACTTTAGGCCCTGAGAGGTTATGGGGACAATCCAGAATCAGAGCTTCCTGGCAAACTTACAACAGCCCCCAGATAAAGACTTTAATTGATAAGGTCAGAGACGGCAGCCCAGCAACCCAGCCAATCAGAAGGCAAATGAAAGCAAGACACCACGGGGTCATAAAGTGGGTGTGCAGAACACCAGGCCAGAGCCAGCGCCCACCATAAGGGGCCAGCCCTAGGAGAGGAGAAGCTGGCGGAGGCTGGAACTGGTATCCTAGCATCCTCTGTGTGAGTCTGTACCTCAAAGGAACCACACCTCTGAGTCAGACCTCAGCAACAGCAGGAAATAGAGGGTAGAGAAAGACAGGGACGAAGAGGGGAAGGCGGTTCGGAGGTAGAAGAGGAAGGTGAAAGAAGGCAACAACATTCAGAGACAGTCTGTGTCAGGACACCAGGACAAAGGCAAGGGTGTCCAGAGGTTGCTGCCCTGTGGGGTAAGAAGAAAAACTAATCTGATAGTGAGGGCAGAATCCCAATTTAAGGATGTTGTGGCCCAGGAAAGAGAGAAACCCAGCGCTGGAAAAGGAAAAATACAAAGGTTATCCTCAGATTAGGAATAAGAGGAGGAGTCTGCGCAGATTAGGAAAGGTGACCGGTTTAGGATGAACCTGGGAGTGGGTTGATGCCTGTTAGAGGGGCTTTGGTACAAAAGAGGCCATTAAGTCAGGAAATCTGATGTTACAGCTGGGCCTCCAGCAGGCTGTGTGACCTTGGCCAAGTCCCTTCCCCTGTCCCCTTGTCGGGGCCTCAGTCTCCTCATCTGTATCACTAGGGATTGCACTGAATGCGCTCAGACACACTGACGTTCTGAGATTCCAACGGCAGAAGGAAGGGCTCAGTCCTGGCTTACAAGTTTGTGTGTTAAGGAAGAACTAGAGGGAGGGGCCTAGGCCAGATTCGGTGTAGGAGAGAGAAAGCAGAGCCGTTCTAGGTCAAGGAGCTTGGCGGGGAGGGAGAAGGGGCTGTAGGGACGGTGGAGAAAGCAGGCCCAGGCCCAGGCGGGTGAGAGGAGGAGGGAAGAGAAGGGGCTGCGCGGGGTTGGGGAGGGGGGTGGTCAGTTTTGGAGGGAGGTGCTGTCTCAGAAGAAGGGCTGTCCCAAACGGCAAACGGGTGGGGGATGGGGAGGTGACGGGGGGAGAAAAAGCAGGGGAGTGACCTGGGAGTGAGGCAGGATCAGGAGGGAGGAGGTTACCCTGGGCCAGGGGTCGGTGCACGGAGGAGGGGAGGGAGGTGCATGTGGGGGGACTCCATCCTGGGCAAAGGGTGAGAGATTTCCCAGCTGCGGCACAGGCTAGGGGTGCGACCAGCAGCGGGGGCGGAGGGCTGGCCCTGGGAGTCCTCCGGGGGCCGGACGGGAGGGTCAGTCTGGGGCTGTCCCGGGCCTGGCTCGGGCCCCTCCCAGAGCTCCGCGCAGGCCCCGAGGCGGAGGCGCGAGGAAAAGGGCCACGCTCACCTTCTCCTTCTTCAGTTTATAGGGCATCTCGGCCCGTCCGGACCCGGCCCGTCTCCTGCGGCCCCGCTCCGGCTCCGGCTTTGCTCGGCCGCACTCGGCCCGCTCGGCTTCTCTTCGCCACCGCCTGCGCGCTGCGCCCCGGTCGAGCGGTATCTGCGCCTCCAATTGGCCGGAACTCTTACAAACCTGCCTGACAACCAGGCGCCGCCTTCTCCGATTGGTCGCTGGAGCCAAGCGGCTTCCTTTTTTTCTCATTGGAAAGGAGGAGTACAAACCGCCAGGGTTCGGCTCCCAGAATTGGCTGAAGTGGAAGGTCCCGCCCTAAAGGGGGTCGAGCTTAGCGTGGGAGGCGGGGGTCAGGGGAAACCCGGGTTTAGCACCAAGTGCCGCACTTAGGCGTCTGCTGTGCGTCGGCTTCGGCCATTCTTCGCAGCCCTTTCCCTTTCCCCACTGCTACTCCGCCCAGTCCGAACTGAAGGAAAGAAGCCCTAAAATGAAGGGTACCTTTTGTCATCAGGGTAACGTAGCACTAATTGCCTACGCAAAATTGGTGGAGAGAGTTCCCATAAGTCCTCGAGGGCATCTGTTTCCTAGGAAAGGCTGGAGGAGTTTCAAAGGGGAAGCCTGGCAGATCGGGACTGGGGTGAAATGAGATGAGAATCCCGAGTTTGTTGCAACTTTGGACAGAGGATCCCCTGTCCTACTGCAATGGGGCTAGGGAACCAGCTAGACCTGAGCACTTGCGAATGCAATGGAAATGCTACCTCATTATTGAGTGTCTGACGAAATGCATCCCTTACTCTCCACCCAGCCCAAGCCAGTGTCCTATGGATAAGATCAGTTCCTGCCCTCAAGGAGTTCACAGTCTGGTGAAGTTCACAGTGGTGTATAAGCAGATGATTAAGATACAATGTATTAAATTACACAAACCTCGAGGTGGCTGGAGTATGTTTCAGAAAGTCAACTCCAGTAGCCGATTGAAGAAACTGCAGAAGGCACAAGAATCTGCCTGTAGTCCTCGCAAAGGAGAGCAATGTTATAAAGCAGTGGCCATAGGCATGGAGAAGAAAGGACAAAATTGGGAAATGTGTAGAATCAACAGGATTTGGTGATTCATCGGATTGTGGGAAGGATGGTAAGGGAAAGGGAGGGGTCGAGGATGACTTCTGAAAGCCGTCAGAGATGTAGGAGGAAAATTGGTGTCATGATGGCAAAGGAAGTATAAAAGGATTGGTCAATAGTGTCAGGTTAATGCCAGAGAAAGGCTGAGTAAGATCAAGATCAAACAGTATCACCTATATTCTGCAGTTAAGAGGTTACAGGGGAATCTTTGCAGGAAAGTTTCAGAAGAGTGGAAGGAAAGTTATAGTGGGTTGAAGAGTAAGCAAGAGGCATGGAAGTAAAGGCAACAAATCAAGGCTCCTGGTTATCTTACAGAAGTAATATTTGGCTTTCAATAACTAATGATAGGGGCAGGGTATAACTCAGTGGTAGAGAGAAGCTTAGTGTGCACAAGGTCCTAGGTTCAATCCCCAGTACCTCTATTAAAATAAATAAGTAAATAAATAAACCTAATTACCTACCCCCCAAAATATTAAAAAAAAGAAAAAAACTAATGACAATTTCAAGGTAATGCAGAGTGGACAGCATGCCAACCATTATTTGCTGGGGGAAGAGCCTGGGAGGAAAGGATGTTTATTTGTGGACGAATATTTGTGTCTGTCTGTATGGGTGCTGACCTAAGCAGGATACCAGATGTATTTACCCATTCCCAAGGCCTCAAGGAGCACTATAGCCCTGAGGCCTGGATCTTGCCTGCTACTGTGTAAAGCAGTCATATCCTCTTTGGACCCACCCCATCATCCTCCAGGTCCTTGTTCCCTCTGAGAGGCAGGGAACTGAGCCACAGAGTTTAGAACTACCAAACGGGAACTTCCATCCTTGTGAATTCAGGTATGTTCTTGCATGCTGTTTTAAAGATATGGAACTGGTTGGGGAGTGGGGTGGCGTATAGCTCAGTGGTATAGCACATGCTTAGTATACACAAGGTCCTGGGTTCAACCCCAGTACCTCCATTAAAAAAAAAGAAAGAGAAAAAGAAAAAATTTTAATAAATTAATTTTTTTTAAAGATGTGAAACTGGGCAATTTCAGGTTTAGGACTAAAGGTACCTCCAGAAACTATAATCAAACATTTAAAAAATATTTTCTTGTCTCTCTAAGGATAGAAATATCTTATAACATGAAAATATAATATTCACCTCTCAAATTTTCAGGAAATTTTCAGGAATACATAATGTACAAAGTAGAAGACTGCCTCAAGATGAAGGAAAGGAGAAATTTGGGCAATAGTTGGAAGAGAATGCAAGGTCCAGAAAGAGTAGACTGCCACCAATCAAACCATTGATTCTAAATGCAAGTATATTGTTAATAACTGGAAGTGTGACCAACCAGTGTCCAAGTAGAAGACAAGGATGTACTCTAAGTAACAGCACAGACGGGAAGAAAGCTGTTGGTTTTGTACTCATAACTGAAGCCTTGAACCCTTCTCTTCTGCCTGCTCTGCTGCCCACCCCTCTCTAGGATGGAAACAGGAATGGGTCTCCAGTCTGCAAGGATTGGTGGGGGGAGAGCAGCCAGTTTTGGAGAGATGAAAATGCAAAGCTGCTTTGTCTTCACTTCAAATTTGGTGGGAGTAGATTGAACAGGACAATAAACAGGACAAGAAACGCTGGAACGTGGGTTTTGTGTAGAATGTGTTGAAACAGGTGTGGCAGCACCAAGCATTTCAGGGCTACATGAATCACATATAGTTATTCAGCCAGCAACCACTACATATCCATAAGCATGTCTGAGACAGTTTTATAATCCTACCACTCCCTCGTGCAATCTTCCTCACAACCCCCAAACCTAAGTGCCTACAGTTCCACAGAGTGGACTCCTTCCTAAACACTCCACAGCTCCCAGCAGGGGGTCAGGTTTAGTTCAGGGGGCACTGACCATTCATTGATCATTCAATAAACTGTTAAGTACATGCTATGGGGCAGGCTAGTTGACAGGACGTTACTCCCCGAGCAGGCGCGGAAGGTAAATCTCTGTAAACACGTCTCAAAGGGCGCGTGTGTAACTGCAGCGATCGCCTTACTGCCATCGAGGTATCACGCTGATCAGTCCAAGGTGCAGCTCACCCTCCAGGATCATGCTTCGTGTACCGTACGCCCCGCCTACTTCCCTCGTTCCTCCCCCGGCGGAAGCGGAAGAGGTGTGTTTGTCGCCTGGACGGCTGACTCTAAGGCTTCGGAAGCCGCGCTCCTTCACGGTGCTTGTTGGTCTACTGTCACCATGGCGCTGGCAGTCTTGCGGGTGCTGGACCCCTTCCCGACCGAGACACCCCCGTTGGCGGTGCTGCTGCCGCCCGGGGGCCCTTGGCCTGCGGCGGGGCTGGGCCTGGTGCTGGCTCTGCGACCTGCAGGGGAGAGCCCGGCAGGGCCGGCGCTGCTAGTGGCGGCCCTGGAGGCGCCGGCCGCGGGCACCGAAGAGCAGGGACCCGGGCCCCCGCAGCTGCTGGTTAGCCGCGCGCTGCTGCGGCTCCTGGCCCTGGGATCCGGAGCGTGGGTGCGGGCGCGGCCTGTGCGGCGGCCCCCAGCCCTGGGCTGGGCGCTGCTTGGCACCTCGTCGGGACCCGGACTCGGACAGCGAGTCGGACCGTTGCTGGTGAGGCGCGGAGAGGCCCTGCCAGTTCCCGGACCGCGGGTGCTGGAGACGCGGCCGGCGTTACAAGGGCTGCTGGGCCCAGGGACACGGCTAGCTGTGACAGAGCTCCGTGGGCGGGCCAAACTGGGTCCGGAGACTGAGGACTGCAGCCGGCCCCCTCCCCCGCCCGTAGTGTCCTCCTTCGCGGCTTGCGGCACAGTCCGACGACTCCGGGGAGTTCTGGGAGGGACTGGCGATTCACTGGGAGTGAGCCGGAGCTGCCTTCGTACCCTCGGCCTCTTCCAGGGCGAATGGGTGTGGGTGACCCGGGCCGGAGAGACATCGAACACTTCCCTGCCACACTTGGCCACAGTGCAGGTCCTAGAGCCTCGCTGGGACCTTTCTGAAAGGCTGGGACCCAGCTCCGGACAGCTGGGAGAGCCCCTCGCTGACGGACTGGCCCTCGTGCCTGCCACTCTGGCTTTTAATCTCGGCTGTGATCCCCTGGAAGTGGGAGAGCTCAGAATTCAGGTAGGATACAGGACTGAGGTCAGGAATGCTTCCTCCTCCTTATCCCCTCTTCTTTGAACTGAGTGGGAGGACCAGTGCCGTAGAATTTAGGTCTCTTTCTCCTTAGATCTTGGGCTTTCTCTTTAAGACCTCTTAACTTTATTCATTCTCTACAATTAAAATATGTTGGTGGTGCATGAGAAGGACTTTCACTATTCAGGTGAAAGGTGAGAGTCACAGTCAAATTACCACCAGATGTATAATCTGCTAAATCTAATCAGTTTGTTGAAACGCTGCAGTGTATCCAGCATTGTGCAGAGTAGCATGGAGGATGATACCTCAGTGCTTTCACTCATGCTTATCCTTGACTCAAGTTCCTTCCTATTCTTCTAGCCTCCTCTGTTAAAATCCTACCATCCTTTTCTTTAAGACCCATCTAAGGATGCCACCCCCTGCTCAAAGCCTTACGTAATCTCACCAACACAAATTTAACATTACTTCCTATAACATTTTGTGCCTTTCAGAGAGCATTTGTTTTATTCTGTCTTGTTAATTGTGTAATCCAACCCCCAGTTATATATTGTAAATTCCTTGAAGGGAAAGGCTCTTTATTATCTTTATTGCTTGGTGTTTAATTTTAATATTTTAGTAAATATATCCAAGAGAAGTTTTTGCTTTCTGCCTTTTAGGAACTTACTTCAAGAAGATAATTGAGGGGAAGGGGGAAGGGTATAGCTCAGTGGTAGAACGCATCCTTAGCGTGCACGAGGTCCTGGACTCAATTCCCAGTACCACCGTTAAAAAAGTAAAATAAATAAATAAACCTAATTACCTACCTCCCCCTCAAAAAGATATTTTAAAAAAATGTTTAATAAAAAGTATTTTAAAAAAAGATTTGGAGGAACAAATATAGTCTAATGTTTAATTAAGCACCTAGATATATGGTTTAGGCCTGCAGTGTCCAATATGGAAGCCACTAGCCACTTAGTGGCTCTTTAAATCAGTTGAAACTAAAGTTAAAAGTTCAGTTCTTTGGTTACATGGTCACATGTCAAGTGCTCAATAGCCACTTGTAAATATAGAACATTTCTATTAGTGTAGAAAGTTCTATTAGGTAATGCTGGCACAGCCAGTTAGTGCTGTGGATGTCAAGAAGAGATACAAAATATGCATGAATGGGAGCCATGTGTGTTTCCTTCTGACTGGAGGAAAAATGCTGGAGAACTCAGGCTGGAACTCATTCAGCTGACCCAACCTTTTCAGCTTCAATGAGATCACACCCTTTAACTACAGCCTGAATTCAAAGGGTCCCCACTAATGTCCAGTTAATATTCCCAATGGCTGCCTGGTAATGGTTACCACGTTCTCCTCACCCAGTAGCTGCCTGGTGTCACTTAAAGGATTTGTGGGAATTACATGTCTTTACCATTTCACTGGCTCTGGGCTAACATGAAGGTTTCACAGAACAGTTATCTTTACTGGTGAACTTTTTGGAGCTAGAGTCAGAAAAGTCACAGTCAAAAATCTCTTCCTGGTGCTCATTAGGATAGGTTTCTGTTTTCTAAACAGGTATTCAGCTCTGCTGCCTTGGGTATCAAGCCTTGTGGTTATGGGAAGGATAAAGGATGAAAGTAGAAACATTGATTGCTGAGAGATTGGGCAGAGCCTGACTCCTTGGGAGAAGGTTGTAAGTAGTGGATTTCTCTAATAGAGGTACGTGGAGGGCTCCAGCACCTCTGAAGACAAAGGAAGCTGCTCCGTGCTGCCTGGGCCTCCGTTTGCCAAGGAGTTACACATCGAAATTGTGTCCTCTCCTCACTACAGCACTCACGGAAATTACGACCACGTTCTTTACCGGCACTTTCAGACACCCAGGTTAGCTACTTACCCCTTTCAGGAGGATAGCATCTTGTTGCTCCTCTCTTATCCCATGCCTTGGATTCAGGTACCACAGAGCCTCTGATTTTAAAAAGCCATATTTTAAGGCAACATTGTGGCTAGAAGCCTCTTGGTGTGCCAGGCAGACAGCAGAAGAGAAGTCTGGACCATGAGGTGAATCCGGACATTCTAAACTGAGAAACCACTCTGATTTGAAAAGGCCCCCAGAAAGCTGGGATCCTACTTGGCCCCTCTCTGGTCTTGGGTCCCCTTTCTAGACTCTCTGCCATCTCCCCCAGCTCATTCTAGGTCGGACTTGTTCTCTGGACAACTGCTTGAGATCTCTGGGTGGGCAGGAGGCTCCTAAGAAATAGTCTGCATCTTGGGGGTGGGCATGCGGGGATGTGTCAGGCCTGTGCTCTTGACTCCCATTGTGAGCTGACCAGGGCCACTGCTGTGTTACAGGGCAGTCCAGAAAGGGGATGTTCTGTGCGTGCCAACAGTTGGGCAAGTGGAGATCCTGGAAGGAAGCCCAGAGAAACTGCCCAGGTACGCAGCTGCCTCCTGTCCTACAGCTGGGATTCTTGACCTGGGTGCGGGAGTCCTACGACCCACTCCCCTCAAGTTGAATGGAATAATTTTGTGCATAGGAATATGTTGTGGTTGTCATGTACATTTTCCTAGAGAGACGGTACATTCTTCAGGTTCTCAGATAGACATGTGACTGAAAGAAGATTAAGAACCCCTGCGTGCTGACTTTGGGAGGTGTTTATCCCTAAATTGATCGGTGGTCCTAGGTAAAGTAAAGCATTAAGAATAGTTGAATGGCCTAGACCAAGGAGGGATTCCTTGCTTTCCATTCTCAGCCAGTGCTGTTTGGGTCAGGATTTGGGCCACACCTCCCATACACTCAGCATGAGGAGACCCAGGCCTTGATTTCTGCCCTAATGGAGGAAGTGTGCACATGCTGCTTTTCAACCCTTTCTCCCAAGGCAGGGGAGGGAGGGATTGCTGCTGTCCTTGAGAGCCCTTCTCTCTTTCCTTATCTTCAACCAAGAACAAGAAATAGAGCATAACTGAGACAAGGACCCAAAACAAAGAGTCCAACCTTTCTCCTCCTGTTGACTCTGACCACAGAGGTTCGGTGTAAAATGGTGAGGCAAAGAATTCAGATGCTACTTTGGCCTTTTGTGAAGGGAGAGAATGTGTACCCCCAAACCCCAGGACTGATTTCCTGTGGTGATTTACTAGGAGAAGGCAGCTGGTAGGCAACACTAACCTGACTTTCAGGGAACTCTCAGTGAGGTGGTGGGGCCAGCCTGCAGGAACTTGGGCATAAGAGTCCTGTTGTGCCCAAGGACTCTGGCCGAGCCAGCCTGGGTCCTCTGCCGAGAGAGAAGCCTTGTCTGGAGCTCCTGATTTGTCCTTGGTCAACATTCAGGGCTTGGTTCTGGCTAGTGCTCAATCTCCCCAGTCGCAAGGCTGTGGTACCCATCTGGCTCTCAGGAACACAGCCCAGTGTTCCCCAGCAGTGTCCAGATAATGTTCCAGAGGTCCGGCCCGTGTACTCACTGAGGTGGTCCATCCACTCTGCAGGAAAGGGAGAGGGGTGTCTCCCTGTCCCCTCCCCCTCCCAGGGCTGGTCCTCCTTGGATTCTACTGCTCTCCCTGGGCACTCTGACTCAATGTTCAGCCTGACTGAGAGTCTAGGTTAGGGACCCACCCGTCATTTATTTACAGTGAATAACAACAGGACAGTTTTCTTTATGTTCTAATTTTTACCACAATCACTGTCTACCGTCATAGTTTCACGAGTTTCCTAATACTAACCTGGTAGGCTTCCCCTCTACCTGGAGGAATTTACACCCTGACTGGACCTTAATTAGGCCCAGGCTCTGTTATTGCCTTGCTGCCTAAGGATTAAAGAGGGAGTAGTTCATCATATTTTCATTCGGAAAACTGGACTAGTAGCTGATATCTGCTACCCAGCCTCTGCCTCCTTAGTAGGTTGAGTAACACTAACTCCCTCTGACACAAGCCAGTGACTGCATAGCCCCGGTGATGGCTGGGAGCTTTTGAAAAATACACGTGCCTGTGTCCCACCCCAGATGTATTAGAGCAGAATCAGAGTGAGGCTGGGGCCTGTGCAGTCTTCTTATTTTTTTCAAAAGAAGGAAATTTTAATTTTTTAATTGAGATATTCATGCACCCAAAAATTCATGCTTTTAAAGTGTACAATTTAGTGGTTTTTAGTATATTCACAAGGTTGTACAGTCAGTGCCACTAATTCCAGAACATTTTCATCACCCCCAAAAGAAATCTCCATCCAGTGGCAGTCACTCCCTGTTCCCTCCTTCCCTCAGCCACTGGCAACCACTAACCTACTGAATGGAATCATCCAATATGTGAGAGATGTTGGTTTTTTAAAGTTTCACAGATAATTCTAATGTGCGGCCAAAACAGAGAATCATGAATCATTAAATGTCATTATTATCTGCTTGCGATGAGGTCTTGTGGATTATTGAATAAGAGCTAAGGGGCCTCTTTCCTCTGAGGTTTTGGGCAGCCTTGGCGGGTATGTTTTTTGTGGGAGAGACTGTAATCTGAAGCCAGTGAAAGTGGTCAGATGGTCACTGCTTGGTGCGGCAGTGGTTTCTCCCATTGCAGCAGGTGGGTAGGCCATTTACTTGGAGAAACCCACCCTCAAATGATGTTGTCATGAGGGATACAGAGGACCCACATAGCTCCCGCTCTCAAAATGCATGTGATCCAATCAGGGAGATAAGAAAGACTGCCTGTTTTTCTTCTGCCCCCTCCTTCTTCCCCACCTCCACCATGTCTGGGGGCATTTATTTGCACTTCTCTTGAGTTTGTCCCTGCAGTGGAGCGCTGATTGAGACCTCCACCTTGTCCGTGGAGAGTGGTGTGTGTGGGCTCTGGACCCAGGGTTCATTGGGCCTCTTGCTTGCAGGTGGCGGGAGATGTTTTTTAAAGTGAAGAAAACAGTTGGGGAAGCTCCGGACGGGCCAATCAGCGCCTACTTGGCTACCACCACCCATACCTCTTTGTACTTGGTGAGGCCCCAGTGGTGGGAGTAGACCTGGAAAAGGATCAGAAAGGACTTCCAGAGACTAAAGCTTCCTCCCACCTTCCACAGGTAGGTTCTACCCTGAGCCTCGTTCCAAGACTCCCTTCAGGGGAGTCCACTCCCTGGAGCAGCTTGTCTCCTCCAGGCCTGGAGGCCTTGGTGACCGAGCTCTGTGCTGTCCTGAAGCCTCGTCTCCAGCCAGGGTGAGTGACCACAGGCTCAGGGTGTGAGAAAAGCCTGCTCAGAACATCCCTGGAGGGGCACCAGGCCAGACAAGTACTCCTAATGCCCTGGCCAGAGTGGGATTGGATGGACCTCTCTCAAACCATTAGGCCCAGGCCACTAGCCCATATCCTGTCTAGAAGCAAATTCCCAGGCCCCTTTCCTGGGACAACCTCCACCCTCCAAACTTAGCTATGGAGGAAGGATCTCTACCAGAGACATCTGTCTCGGAGAGTGCCCTTCCCCTTGGGGAGCCCACTAGCCATCCTGACCTTCACCACCCTGGCCCTAAGAGACACAGGTCCTCATACCACTGGTCTAAGTATAGCTACAGACCCCTCCCTAATTCCTCTCAATATAATCCAGACCAGAGAGAACCAGATAGAAAGAGGCTTTACTGATGACAAAAGGGAGTCTCAACTGCTGGATACGCTCTCTGCTCCTGCCCAAGTACCACAGGTGGTGTGGGAAATATGGCCTCACCATGTGGTGACAGCCCTGGGGGGAGGGGTGCCTCAAGGAAGGTGTCTGCTTTCTCGATCCGAGGTTCCCTGTGTTCCTGGGGAGTCTCACTCACTTTTGGGCAGAGTGGAGGAAACAGATGTCTATTCTCTGGTTGCAGGGGTACCCTGCTGACAGGAACTAGCAGTGTCCTTCTCCAGGGTCCCCCGGGCAGCGGGAAGACCACTGCAGTCACTGCTGCCTGCAGCCGCCTTGGGCTCCACTTACTGAAGGTGAGGGTCCCCAGAGAGCAGACCCCAACTGTGTCTCCTCCCCAGCCGGCCCCTCCCTCTCCCTCTGCCCGCCCCTCCCAGCCCCTCCTCCCCGGGATACTAGCTGGGCCCCACCACCTTAGCCTAGTGGGCCAGTGGGTCAGGCATGGTCCCATGATGCTGAGCTGTACTGACAGATGCTCTCAAGAAGGAGGGGGTTTCAAGTTGTTGGCAAACAGTCCAGGGAATGAGATTAGGGCAAAAAAGAGTTAGGATTTGGCTAGTGTTACCTTCTTCCCGCATTCCTGCCCTCCCAAAAAGAGATGGCCTGCACCTTCTTCTGACTCCTCCCCCATTCTCCTGCCCCAGTCACCCTTGCCCCTTGCTCACAGGCCCATTGGGACCCCCTCCCCAGGTGCCCTGCTCCAGCCTCTGTGCAGATAGTAGTGGGGCTGTGGAGACAAAACTGCAGGCCACCTTCTCCTGGGCCCGGCGCTGCCGGCCTGTGGTTCTGTTGCTGACAGCTGTGGACCTGCTGGGCCGGGATCGGGATGGGCTAGGTGAGGATGCCCGTGTGGTGGCCACGCTGCGCCGCCTCCTCTTGGATGAAGACCCCCTCACCAGGTATCGGACAGCACTGGGCCTGTTAAGGGGTGTGGCGCAGCTTCCTGCCTCTCTTCAGCCTTCGCCCTCTCTTCCCCATTCCTTGGTGGCTTCTCAGACATGTCGCCCATCTGGCTGCTCTCCAGACAGCCCTGAGATGAGGGTTCCCAGAGGGAGGAGGATGCGGCCCCTGGTATTTCTTGGGGGACACTAGGTCGGAGTAAAAGAACAGCCTCTACCTTCACTGAGCTCCCTGTGTGAGGGGGAGCCCCACCCAGGATGCTCTGGGGCTCTCATCTCCCTGTCCCATCCCAGCACCACCATCCTCCCTGCCCTCCTGTGCCAGCAGGCCCCCTTCTCGCCCTCAGTGCCCACTCCCTGTCTGCAGCTGCCCTCCCCTGATGGTTGTGGCCACCACCAGCCGGGCCCAGGACCTCCCTGCGGACGTGCACACAGCGTTTCCTCACGAGCTGAAGGTGCCCGTGCTGTCAGAGGGGCAGCGGCTCAGCATCCTGCAGGCCCTCACTGCCCACCTCCCCCTGGGCCAAGAGGTGAACCTGGCCCAGCTGGCCCGGCGGTGTGCAGTGAGTACCGAGGCGGGGTGCAGGCCTCCCTGCACTCCTTGTTGGGGGAACTTGTCCTGCTGCCCTGCAAGTCAGGGTAGAAAACCCCGAGGCATTGGCATTGGGCCTCTGTTCCAGCTGGGTTCCTGCTGGCTGTGCCCTGCTCATGCGTTCTCTCCCGTGGTTCCAGGGCTTTGTGGTGGGGGATCTCTATGCCCTTTTGACCCACAGCAGCCGGGCAGCCTGCACCAGGATCAAGAACTCAGGGTAAGGAAATGGGGCACAGGAGGGGTGAGGCAGCCAGAGGTGGTGCAGGTGGCAGGGCTGGTGAGGAAGGGAGGAGGGCAAGGACCCTGATGGGGAGGAGGCCTTACATCAGGCCCTCCAGAGGCCTCCCTGGGTTTTTCTTGGCAGTTCTGGAGGTGGCTTGAGTGAGGAGGATGAGGGGGAGCTGTGTGCTGCTGGCTGTCCTCTCCTGGCTGAGGACTTTGGGCAGGCGCTGGAGCAGCTGCAGTCAGCTCACTCCCAGGCCGTTGGAGCCCCCAAGGTAGACACTCCAGGTCCTTGGAGGCGGGGCCACAGGTCCCTCCACCAGTGTGTCCCCAACCGTGCCCTTTCCATCTGCTAGATCCCCTCAGTGTCCTGGCATGATGTGGGCGGGCTGCAGGAGGTGAAGAAGGAGATTCTGGAGACCATTCAGCTCCCTCTGGAGCACCCTGAGCTGCTGAGCCTGGGCCTGAGGCGCTCAGGCCTTCTGCTCCACGGGCCCCCTGGCACCGGCAAGACCCTGCTGGCCAAGGCAGTAGCCACCGAGTGCAGCCTTACCTTCCTCAGGTGGCAAGGGGGCCCTAAAGGGAGGGCTGGTGGACTGGGGGCCGCAGCAGGCCAGGGAGCAGGAGGGGTTGGCCTGGAGGTCAGTTGTGTGTTTCTGCATCTGCCGAGTCTCACCCTCTCCCATCCTCTCCCTTAGCGTGAAGGGGCCCGAGCTCATCAACATGTATGTGGGCCAAAGTGAGGAGAATGTACGGGAAGGTGAGTGAGCTGTGAGGGGAAGGGCTGAAAGCCAACCCCAGTGGCCCCTGTGCCGCCCCCATCCTCAGGCTGCTCATGGTCACTGCTAGTCTTCCTCTCCACAAGTCAGGATCCTGCCCAGCAGGGCCTAGTACCTGAAGTGCTAGTGATGAATTGTCAAACCTGGGTTTCCCTCCTCATCTCCTGACTTCACATCCCACTGAGCCTCCCCATCTTGGGGCTCATCTCTCTCAGTGTTTGCCAGGGCCAGGGCCGCGGCTCCATGCATTATCTTCTTTGATGAACTGGACTCCTTGGCCCCAAGCCGGGGGCGAAGTGGAGACTCTGGAGGTGTGATGGACAGGTAGGGGTCTGAGACAGGATGGAGTCTGGGGTGCAGGACAGAGGGATGTGAGACAGGTTGCACTAGTCTTTGGAGCCCAAAGAGTTTCTGCCCTTCCAGTTCTGAGACAGTATAATGGAAACTAAAAGGGGCCGTGGAGTTGGGTGTGGAATGCTGAGGAGAATGGGGGCCTGCATGGAAGGGTACACGGGGTATGACTGAGCAGGGGGCCCTGTGGAGAAGGCCTGCAAGGAGGGAAACACAGGCAGGAGGGAGGCTGAGGATGCGTCAAGCACTTCCTCCTTTGCAGGGTGGTGTCTCAGCTCCTGGCTGAGCTGGATGGGCTTCACAGCACTCAGGATGTGTTTGTGATCGGAGCCACCAACAGACCAGACCTCCTGGACCCTGCCCTTCTGCGGCCCGGCAGGTGCACACCCCTTACCTCTCATCTCCACCAGGACCATTTGGGCCTGTCCCTTGACCCCCATCCTGTGCCTCTCCACCCTCATGCTGGGCTCCCTGCCACTTATGCCCACGTATCTCCCTACAGATTTGACAAGCTGGTGTTCGTGGGGGTGAGCGAGGACCGCGCCTCTCAGCTCCGTGTTCTGAGTGCTATCACGCGCAAGTATGCCCTTTTGGGGGGGATTCCTGAAGGGCTGGAGCCTCAGGATGGTTAGGGGATGAGTGTGGAATAAGCTGGTCAGGGATGCTGGTTGATGGGGGAGGGGATGCCAGGTAAAACTCTGTCTTTCCTGTTTCCCCACAACAGATTCAGGCTAGAGCCCTCTGTGAGCCTGGTGGACGTGCTGGACCACTGCCCTCCCCAGCTGACAGGCGCAGACCTCTACTCCCTGTGCTCCGATGCCATGACAGCTGCCCTCAAACGCAGGGTTCGGGACCTGGAGGAAGGTGAGCCACTTGCCAGCCCCAGAGGTTAGCCAAAAACCTAGTGGGCACCAGGCCCAGTTCTGGATTTCAGTGGAGGGACTGTGGACCATTAGGGACTCTGGGCAAGAAGGTGCCTACCCAGGCGCTCCCCTGCTCGGGCGCAGACCACAGCCTCTGTGCCCCAGCTGGGTCTCACCTACTCTCGTCACCCCCAGGCCTGGAGCCCGGGAGCTCCGCACTGCTGCTCACCATGGAGGACCTGCTGCAGGCCGCGGCCCGGCTGCAGCCCTCAGTCAGCGAGCAGGAGCTGCTCCGCTACAAGCGCATCCAGCGCAAGTTTGCCGCCTGCTAGGAGCCTCCTCGGCCTGGGACCCTGCCCACCCTGGGTAGCTCCAGAGACCTGAGAGAGCAAAGGCTGTTTCTCAGGCTGCTGCCATCAACCCACCTGACGGCTGCCTGCCCCTGGGAGATCCCCTGGGTGCCAAGTGGCATCAGGAGCCCCAGGAGAGCTCAGGGGCATCCCCTCCTGCCCTCCAGGCCAGTTCCAAGATTAAGGCTCTCTGCTCAGGAGAAGAGGTGGGGCCTGGAGCTCTGGGGATGGGGCCCTGAGAGAGCCCCTTCTGTGGCTGAAAATAAAGTGTATGCTGCCCCCTGCTGGTGGTGTGGTCTGAAAGGTTGGAGTAGGGAGGAGCAAGGCTGTGGAGGAGTAAACCCAGGGGTGGGCAGGTGGGTACCACAGAAGCCTGATCCTTACGACATAAACACAACACATAAAGTCTGAAAAAGGCACAGACTATATTGTTCCCCCTTCCATCTGTCTGAACCCAAATCCCTGCTCCCCAGCTGCAGACTGCCCTTACCCTCACCCACCCCAGGATTTGCACTGGGGGCTGGGTTTAGTGTAGGGTTACTGGTCCCCTCCTCTCCAGACAGAGCCTGGCAGCTCCTGGGCAGTGGTCTGGGGAGCTGAGGCCTTGCTCAGTCTGTCCTCTTGAGCACGTGGATGAAATAGCAGGGAATGTAGGCCTGGCCTGGCTTGTAAGGCTTGAAGTCGCCCAGGATGCTGTGCTGACACTTGCCCCCGAAGGCTGTTTGAAGCAACTCCGTGAAGGATGCCAGACAGTGAGGGTAGTAGGAGAGCCGGAACTTACTGCAACAGAGCCCCCGACCAACCATGAGGACTGGTGGGCTCAGCACCCTTCCCCCCAACCCCTGCTTCACCGAGTGGGTACCTCAAGCCAGGAGAACTGTCTTGGCCAGTCCCTGGCACCTGCACCGTGTAGTCCAGGGTCACCATGTGGGCCTTGTTGTTCACTGTCAGCACTGATGTCCTGATGTCCTTGGTCAGGTCACTCTGCAGGTGGTGGTAGCAGGCTGCGTTAGCTTCTGCAGCTACCGTGGGGCCAGGATCACACCTCCCACTCTGGTCCCTCCCTCCCTCAGGGGCCCCACCTTATAATAGATGTTCTTTCCTGGGGGCGCGCAGCCTGTGCTGAGGATGTGATCATAGTTGCGGTGATCGATGACCAGCACGCCCCCTGATCGCACCATGCTTGCGATGTTCTTCAGTGCCAGCCGGTGCTCGCTCTGGTCCCCTGAACTCCAGGCAGGGGCAGAGAGGCTACGTCTGCCCAGAGCCCCCAGCACCAGTCTCCCTCCCATCTTTCTCATCCCCAGGGGTCTGGAAAGGATACAGTTTAAAGCAGGGTCTGTGCCCAGGGCCACACCCTCTCTCACCTTTGCAGTCTGGCAAGTGGGCAAAACTGTTTCCAAGGCAAATGACAGCATCAAAGCCACCCCCTGGTGGCTGAGGCACATCTTTGTCCAGAGTCAACCAGTTGGCTTCTTCAATGACTAGGAGCCAGGAAGGTGAAGAGGGATCAGGTACCAGCAGTACCCTCTACCACCAAGTGCAGTCCTGCCTCAATTTCCCCTTCAAGACACACACATCCAGTCTGGGGGAGTGGATCATTATGAACAAGATGGGTGAAGAGGAACAGGGGTCCAAGGAGGAGGAAGCCATGGTTACCATGGGAAGGAGGGTTCTGTGCTTATGGGTTTTTACTCGGGGAGAGGGGGACAAGACACTACACATAATTAAAACTAGCTCCTCATACTAGATACCTCATTCTGGTGCCTAAGCCTCCCATTTCAGGGAAATGACAGTAATTTTACTGTCTTCCTTGAGAAGAACAAAACACCCCACCACAGGAGCTAAGGGATCCCAGGGCAGAGAGAACTGTGTCCTTGGGGGCTGGGCTGAGGGGGCCTGACTGGACACATTTACCCCACTTGTCGAAGGAGGGCTCGTGCCGCCGGTTCCAGCGCTCTTTAAGCGCATACTTCAGCATCTTGTCACTGGCATCCACGCTTGTCACATTGAAGCCCTCTTCCACCAGCATGATGGAGTCCACCCTGGGCAGCACCCGGAAGGAGAGGCAGGGAGAGGCAGGGAGAGGCCGAGAGGGACAGTCAGAAGGGCCTGGGAAGGCAAGGAGGAGGCCCTGTGCTGGACACTTCCATCTCCTCAGCTCTTCAGAGTCCATTTCTCTGCTTCCTGTTCCCAGGCTCTCTCCACTGACCTCAAATGACCTGGTAAATCTATCACTGAGTGGCAACTTTTATATTTTAGCATCTATTCCAAGCCAAGCATACTAGAAATGTGCATTAATCCTCATGGCAATACGTGGAGGTAGATGGTGTTATCCCCATTTGGGGAAGGGGACAAACTGAGGCTCCTGGAAATTCACTTGAGCACAGGAGGGCATGTAGCACGGTGGTTTAGAGCACAGGTCAGACCCTAACCAGCCTGGGTCTGCACCTCCTCTCCACCTTTACCTCTCCGAGGCCAAAGTTTTACAACTGTAAACGGGTATCACTACTTACCTCAATTGGGTTTTGTGAGGATTTTAAAAACTGATGTAATCAAGAGCACCCGGCACAGGGCTTTGGCGGGGCAAACGTTGAACAAGTGTTAACTGTTAATGCTGCCCAAGGCCATCACGCGAGGAATGAGAGGAGCGGAAATCTGACCTCAAAGCCTGGTCCTTGCGCCGCCCCCCAGGCGAATCCGCTGTGCCCACACCCTTGCTCCCTCCCTGGGTCTCCTCGCGCTCTTCCTGCCGTCAGCCTCGCCCTGCCCGTTCTGCCTGGGCACTTTTTTCAGGCCCTGGCGTCGCGCCCCGGCCCGGCTCCGGGTCGGCAGAGGAGGCTGCCCCGACGTGCCTGCGTGGTCCCGCGATCCGGCAGCCTGGGCCGAGCCGGTCTTGTCTCCCCACCATCCACCGCCAGCCCCCGGTTTCCCCGGCCCTCGCTAACCCCCGGCCTGCCCCGGCCGCCTGCTACCCCGGGTCCCGCTGTCCCCTGCCCCGACTCACCCGGTGCCGCAGGCTACGTCGAGCACCCGCTGACAGCCGTGCTGGCGCAGCAGCCCGAGCAGCCAGGCCTTGTACTCGGCAGTGCGGCTGCGAGTGTCCCCGATGTAGAGCTGCCACACGCGTGCTGCCTCTCCGTCCGCATACTGGTCCGGGAGCCCTTCAGCCGCCACCCCCAGGGAGCGGGTCCGGTACACGCTGTCCACCATCCTGCGACGAGCCTTGTTCCGCCGCCGCCGCCCGCTCGGCATTTATAACACGGCCCCTGGCGGAGCGCCGGCGGCCCCACCTGCCCAATGGCAGGTGAGCGCGGGGGCACGCCCCTGCTGGGCTCTGGGCCCAGGGCCGCGGGGAGGGCGCTGCTTGGCAATCCTGGACGAGTCCTTCTCGCCTTCCTTAAGATCCGACCTCTGGACGATCCTATGGCGGGAAAGGACCCTCCCAGGCCCCTATCTACTTAACCCATGCGCAGGAGGACACGGGAGGGGCCAGGAGAAGAAGGAGCTGTGAGATGGCCCGCTCCATCCCCTGTCCCAAGCTGGAAAGAAACTTCACAGTCCACAGAGATGAGCGCCCATGGCTGAAACGTCCACAGTGGAAAAAAGTCCAGCTGAAGGAGAGCCTAGCCAGCCAGGGAAGGGAAGAATGAGGAGTGTCTGGGGAAAATGCTGGCCTGGTTTTCCAAGTCCAGGAGCAGTTCCCAAGGGATCATCCCTCTCCCCGGGGGTCAAGTGCTCTTCTGTCGTGGAGGTGATGCTTCAGGTTTTCTGTGAGCCACCTGAGATGGAGTCTGGTTCCAACTCCTCTCCAACCAAGCGCCCTTCTAAAGACCCACTGCTTTCCACGGAGGTGGCCACAGCGTAGGAAGTCCAGGGTTGGGGTGGGAGTGCTTGGTGCTCTTGCTATTATATTGCTCATTGTTGCTTTATAAATTGGTCATTTCATTTGGTTAGTATACATCTACCCTTCCTCCTCAAAGCATAAGGTCTCTTCCTGGGACAAGACCCTGGACTGAAGTGGATTCAGGAAGATGCTGCCACCCAGGGAAGCCCCAGACAGCAAGAACAGCCTTCCTCACCTGTCTTTGTTCTTCTGGCTTCAGAAAGGGCCAGTTATGGAGTCTGGAACAAAGAAACCTCCCCTCCCCTCATCCTTTTACGACCTATAGAATCCTGGAGCTGGAGGAATCCCAAAGATATATAATCATTCTCACCTTTCTATTTTTGGCACAGAGACAGTCTTGAATGGGCCATGTCCAAGTAATGGAGTCTCGTGCTCACACTGACCCCACAGACAGGTCTTTGGCAACAGGCTTAGAAAGACACTATACTGGGGAGTTTATAATATGATTTTTTAAAATAATATGAATGCTGATGGCAAATTTGGATTTTTAAAAACTCATATAAGTTGTGAATAGCTTCTAAATGCACTTTCCATTTCAAAGACAAGATTTTTGTTCTGAAGTTAATAATTATTTGATTTCTTTCTCATCCAGAAGCATTTTTTAAAAGTTGAGATCACAGTACACATGCAATTTCAGACAACTTTTTCTTTCTTTTTCCACTTTTAACTCTCAAAACCATGTTTTCTTCTCTTGGTCATAAATTACTTGGCGTAAACCATTTTTTGGCTACACTGAGTGGATGTGCTGCGACTTGTTTAATCATTCCCCAAGCTCTGAACATTTAAAATGCTCCCACGATTTTTCAAGAGAGTGAACATGTGGATAATTATGATGAAATCATTCTCCAAATGGAATTTTTCTGTTAATTGATGCTGTCACCCAAAACAAATGTTTGTTTCAACTCTTCTCTATATGAAGATATTATTCATTGATATTTCAATGGGTAGAAAATTGTATCTAATTGTTGTAATCTTCTTTAATTACTACCAAAATGTACCAAGTAATTGCAGTCCTTCATCTCTAAATTGTCCACATTCTTTGTCCACTGAAATATATCAAAACTGCCTTTTGTTTTACTTGATTAGTCCCTGTGAATTTTAGACAACCCAAATCTGAGGTCCTGGGCCATGGAAGGGAAGGTCACAGAATACATATCAATTTATACTTTCACTTAGCTGAAAACAAGGATTGGTGGTATTTTTAATATGCAATGCTTATTATTTGTAATTGGCCGAAAAGACTAAATTCTGCATCCCCAAATGTATATTTGCAAAAAAGATTCTAGGTTGGAAATACGGCTGCAACCTGACAAACTCCAAGGCTATTCCTGTTTGAGGACACATTAAAATCTTAAAATTGTGAATTATGTATATGTATAGTGACTACAAACGGCAGACATCCTGGCTGTTTTTGTTTTAATTCAGAACAGGTAGAAATTCATTGTTCAGAGGAGGTATGCCCATTTCCAAACTCTAGTCCAAGCCCTTAGGAAAAACTCTTCTCTGCTGTTGAACACTGGGACGCTGTGGGTGGGGTGGGAAGCCGCCCACCAGCATGGACTCTGCTAGCAGATTTATCACAATGGATCCTTTTTTGGCCTCTCAATATACCGTGAAAGACTTAATCTGCTTTAATAAAGTCCCATCAAGTGAGTGTAAAAGTGGTTCCTAAATTGGTGGTTGTAACACAAATTAGTGGTGGCGACATTACCATTAAGCTTAGTGCATCTATGAGAAGTCCACCAATGTGTGGAAAAGAGGTTCTCTTTGACCATTTCATACTTTGTTGATTTTTTTTTTTCTTGCGGCAGGGTCGGTAATTAGGTTTCTTTCTTTTTATGGAGGTGCTGGGAATGGAAGCCAGGACCACTCATTGAAACAGGTGATTTAGCAGATGGCTTCACATCTTGATGAGATGAAGAATAAAATAGCAAGACCACTTTGGTGAGTATAATTCCTAACAAAATAACATCTGGCTTTTTGAGTGTCTTGTTTTTTTTGGATTGAGAACCTTTTCTATTTTAGAGAAGTGATGAGGATAGATGTCGCCACCCTGGAGCTGGTGATGGGGTCAGCCCACTTCTCCCTGTCAATGTGCAACACCTCCCTGTAGAGAATCACAATCATCTTGGTGAGAGTTTAAGTTCTGTTGGCCAGTACAACCTTAATAAGTGGACGGTACACTTTTAAAGAAAGAATGAAGAAAACTGGATTCCTCTTAAAGAAATTGTGAAGAGAAGCCAGCCCTAGAGGGCAGTGTCAGGGTCAGCTGCTTTTAAACTATCCACAACTGTAAAGTGAAAAGGGAGAAAGACTTGAAGGTTAACTCGCTCCCAACTGCACGTCCAACATGGAACTCTGAAGACATAAATAGATTAGCGTGCCTTCTAGAAGAGAGCCACGTGGAGGAAAGATGGTCTGAGCCAACTGGCTGTGGCTGCAGGGTTCTACAGCATTGGGGTTATGCCCCAGGGCACTGAAGCCATTCCACTGGGACTCGCAACCTGGTTGGGCCACTTCCTAAATGTGTGACCTTGGGTAAGTTATTTAACCTTTCTGTGCTCTGTTCATTCAACAGATAGTTATTAAGTGGCAACTCTGAGTGCTGGGGATACTGCAGTGAACAAAACAGACAAAAATCCCCGTTCTTTTTGTAGAGCGTGTGTGTAGGGAGTGGGGGATTCTGGGTGATGGTAACAATGTATCATGTGTGTGCTGGTGACTTCGGTGTTCAGATTGTAAAAATTAACTGAGCTGTACACCTATGTGGACTTTCCTGTATTTTACTTTGAATCCATGGCCTTGTGAAGATCATTAAATATTAAGTGAGTAAACTATGTAAAACCATGTAGAGCTGTGCTTGCCACATAGTAACACACACTCAAAAAAGTGACTACTATTATTATTATTAAACTCCTTATAGCGCAAACTAGGGCATCAGGGGATGTTCAAGAGGGATTCAGCTGTCTCTGCTGCTAGGATTAGTACAGAGTCCTTCCATAAACCAGTTAGGTGTGGACCATGCATCTGTCACGAAAACATGTGCTTTTCTTTCAAGATCAAAAAATGAGAGGAATTTTGTTCGTACTTGTGACCTAAAGTGATTTAAGGCAGCTGTGAACATGTGGACAGGTTGTGCACTGCACAAATTCTCCATATTTAAGGGGCTTCAATGCAAATTGCAAAACTCATGAGCTTGTATATTTGTTATCATTTTCTGGCAGGAATTCTGGCAGTCAGGTGTCTTACTCTAACAAAACTTTTATTAAAGTAACTTTCTGACAGATGGGAGTCAAAGGTGTGAAGAGCACCACTTTCTAACTTGCAAAAAGATGCTGCACATTAATACCGCCCAGGAACTTGGAAATAAAGGGAGGAGCCAGACTCCTAGGGGCTATCTCTTAAAACAAATACAGAGAGGTCCCAATGCAGCCACTTCTGAGACTACAGAGCCCCGGCACCTGAGACTTATCACTGAACTGGAACAAACTGACAAACTGACCTCGAGGTTTGCCCATCGACCTTTGTGGTTCTGGGTGATGCATGTCTCCAACAGGGAGAGAGATCCTCTCTGAGGTTCTGACAATTCGTGTCTCTGAGGACCAGATGTGGCTTCATTAGGCCTTGGCCCCTGTGAACACAAGACCCAAATTCTTCCTGGTGAAGTGGGTTCCACCTGGCCTCATCTTAAGACCCACACGGACTCCTAGATCTCCCACCCAGGAAGTCTGAGGGGGGCCCAGACATCAGCATGTTTAACAAGCATCCAAGTGACTCTCACGTCCAGGTGAGGGCAGGAAACCCTATTTTCATCAGGTTTCTAATAAGGAGATTGAAGTCAGGTTCACTCAAGCCCAGACAGTACCCTCACCTCATGGAGGGAAGGGATGTGGGAAAGTGGGAGGCAATATTCAAGTTCAAAGAAGCCTGTGTGTGGTGGCGAAGCCAGATCCTGCCTTCTTTCTTTTCCAGACTGGGCCAGAGAGAAGCTGCCTGCTGGGGTGGGTAGGTGGGGAGCTAGTGAGTGTGCAATATGTCTGGCCTTGTGGGGGGCGGGAGAGGGTGCTCATCACGCAGCCACAGGTCAAAGAGCAACACAGTCACAGAGCTGCCCGCCCTCTGGGCTGGTCCTTGGCCTGGGATTTGGCCCCTGGGCCAACACCCCAGGAAGGGGATAGGTCTTGCCTCATCCTACTCTAAGGACAGTGAAACTCTGGGGACAGAAGTAAGCCAGGCACTGAAGTGCTGTGGGTTAGTGATAGGATAAGGGAGTCAGACTGGCCATCAAACCCTAGACAGCCCTGGGTTCCAATGCCTGACCCCAGTTGTCTCCTGTGTTCAGAACAAAGTCCAGGACTGGAATCTCTGCCCATGGCCCCTTCAACAGCGGGTGGTATCAGCACTGGAGATGGGGAGGTGGGGGCCAGACCAAAAAGGATCATCCTCCAAGGGCCTGTTCTAAGCCTCATAGGCCAGAGGAGAAGCAGCTTCCCAGTTTGCCCCACTCTCTATGGCCTCGGTGTCCCCACCTCGGGGAGGGAAAGAGGGACTGAGCCCAGGTTGAAGGGACCCCAGAGTCTCTTGTCTGGAAGCTGGAGTCTGGGACCCCTCAGCAGTGCTGGTCCTACCTGCTGGCCTCAGCGCGGGTGCTCCTGGGGACGTGGCGGCCCCTTCCGCCATTCTCACCTTCCAAGAAGCAACAGCTGCTTCCTATTTTCCTTTTAGAAGAGACTTGTTAGTGGGGGGGCTTTAAGGGTAAGAATCCAAACCAGTTCAATATGAACCACGTGGTCAGTGCCAGGTGTCAGTGGGGAAGGGGTCCTGCAGCTGCAGGATCCTGTGGATACAATGCACTGGCGCTCAAAGCCAGAGTCTGAGGGCAGGTCTACCACTACCAACAGGAGGGCTTCGGGTGTATCCCTTGACTTGAGCCTCAGTTTCTCCTTCTACAAAATGGGGCTAACAGCTACCACCCAAGTGCACTGTTAGGGTTAAAGCACTAGCATCATCACCATTGCTACTGACGCCACTGATCTCTGCCCTCAGGACAAACTGGGGAGGTGCCTGAGCTTCCCACCCCTTCTCCCCAGAGGCCAGCCTTCCCGTTCCTCCCCTGCTCCTAGAGAATATGGTGTAACCAGCTGTTGTTGGGGGACTGGGCTGTCCTCCCCTCTAGGCTCCAGGCACAACAGTTAGGAAGTGCAGAGTGATCAGGTGTAGTCATCAGGGAACAAGGTTCAAGACCAACAGGCAGGGCCAGACAGAGGTGGAGGGCAGGGGCGGGAGCCGGTGTGGTCACTCGTGTACACTTTACACAACAAACGGGAAGACCTTGGGGGAGAGAGGAGAGGTGGGATGCAGGGAAGGAATGAGGGCAGCCAGGTGCCAGGGCACGAGTGAGGCCCCTCCCAGCCTGGGGGGTTCAAGTAGGCCAAGTGCAGCTGAGGGGCAGGTCCCAGGCCCAAGCACTGTGCCCAGCCTCACCCCACACCCCGCCGCCCTCCATACACCTGCTGTTCCCCAGTCAGCCGGTTAGGCCTCAGTAATGAGAGGATGGGAACAGCC
The DNA here is from genome assembly GCF_009834535.1 of Camelus ferus. Lineage (NCBI taxonomy): Eukaryota > Metazoa > Chordata > Mammalia > Artiodactyla > Camelidae > Camelus > Camelus ferus. Next base: position 29,030,563 of record NC_045715.1, on the reverse strand, counting down.
TCTCAACCTCATCCCCCACGGCTGGAAGGTGAGGAGCAGGAAGAGCCATAATGGGCTCCGGGCCCCTCTGAGGGGCTGAAGGGGACTCAGAAATTGGGACGAAAAAGGCCAAATGGTTTTTACTCTGTGAGCCCTGGGGAGGGCCGGGCAGAGCACAAATTGTCCACAAGAGGGTGGGCAGAGGAGGAGCTGGGGGTCTCCGTCTCGCTTCCTGGTGCCGGGAGGAGTGAGGGGGTGACAGGCTCCAAGCTGCAGTCCTGGGGTCCAGCTCCGAACCCTGCCCACCCGAGTCCATGCTGAGTCCTCGGCAGTCCTGTCTGAAGCCTGTGTCAGGAGAGGGGCGCTCCGTGGGCAGAGGGAAGAGGACAGCCCGGGCCAGCTGCAGCTGATCTGAGTTCTTCCAGGGCTGGAGTCTGTCTGCAGCAGGAAGAGGCACAGCCGAGGCAGGGAGGCCTGAGGCCAGAGCCATAGCCCAGACCCTTCTGCTTCCAGGTCAGCGGTCTTGGTCAGCAGGAGCCGCTGGGTTCAGCTCAGAGCTCATCAGGGGGGCTGTGTGTGAGGGGGGATGCCTTCTGGATGCCCTCGTCCTCCTCAGGGCTGGGGTCTCCCTCGAGGCCACCCAGCTCCTTCCTCTGTTTGCTGCTGTCGCCACCAGAGGCCTTGGCCCTGCTGCTCTTCTTCTTGGACTTCTTCCCGCCCAAGGCGGCTGTGTCCCCCTTCTTGCCAGACCATTGCTCTGCCAGGCAGCCTGAGTGAGAGGACAGACACCCTCAACAAGCTGGTCTGCTGGGTGAGGAGCACTGACGGCAGAGCCACTGGGGATGTCTGGGCCTTTCCCAACTGTCCCATCAAGCTCCCTGAGGACAGAGATGCTACGATGCCCATTTCTTATTTCTTTTCCGTCCTCTCCCTACCCACCTCCCCCGAGGGGGAGCAGACAATACGATCATACAACCCAAGGCTGACGGCCCTCAGACTCACTGGTGTCCTTGCCCTTCAGCACGTGGTTGGCACAGAGAAACTGTGTCAGGTCCTCCTCCTGATGGTTCCTGTACCAGTCCTCGATCACCTCCTCGAACTCCTCCACCAGTACGTCACACTGTGAATCACAACACCTCACGCTGGCAAAGCCCTGGCACTGACTTCTCCCGGGGGAGCCCGGCCGAGCCTCACAACCCACTGCCGGACAGTGGGGTGGCTGTGATTCCCCTGAGGAGGCTGAAGCCAGAGGAGATGAAATGACTTGACATGGTCCCCTGGCTCCTGATAGCCTTCTGCGGCCTCAGACCCATCCCCCTACCCAGTCCTGTGGGGCACAACCGCCTCCAAGGGCAGAGGGGCCCATACCTGCTTCTTGAGGTCGGCCACCTCCGCCGAGGTCTCGTTCCACAGCTCGTAAGGGATGTCCATCACCACCTTGACCCCTTTGTGCACCAGGTTGTGTAGCGTTTCAAAGGTCTCTGACATGCCCTGGAAGAGGGGACCGGACATGAGAGGCTGGAGAGAGGCACCTTTCCTCTCCCGGTGCTGCTGGAGGCCCAAGGACCTAGCTCGAAGTCAAGATCAAGACCCCTGATGGCTTCTCACACTTGATCTCCTCTCCCCTCTTTTAGGCCAGAGTCCCATAATCCCTCTACACACGTACTGTCCTTTCAAAAAGCTCTGTTGTCACCCTCAGGCCCTTTGAACCAAACTCCTTTTCCAGGAAATTAGTGTGTCCTGCTCTCTCCCCTCCCTGTGGTGGGCACACTCACTCCCCCACACCCACCCCTGCTTCAGGTTCTTCCCCCGGCTTGTGTCTTTCCTTGGTAGGAAGATGGCACAGGCAAGGCAGGCAGGACTCTTGGTTCTGTAAAAATACTTCTGCCAGCTCCCTAGGTCTCCTCCCCAGAGACAACATACAGTCTATTTCCTCTGTCTTTCTGGAGATAATGCATGCACGCACACACAAATATATCCTCCTCGCCTCCACCCCCGCTTTTTGCAAAGCAGCAGTATAAATTATACAGATTATTCTGCACCTTGACTTTTAAATGGCTTAATAATATATTTTGGAGATGGTTTTAGTTCCATTCACAAATAGCTACCTTGTTCTTGGCTTCACAGTTGTATAATAGTCCACTGAATGGCCATATTAATTTATTTAACCACTCCCCTACTGGTGAATGGTTAGGTTGGTTCGGTTTTGTTTTATTTTATTTTATTTTATTTTATTTTATTTTATTTTATTTTATTTTATTTTATTTTTTATTTTTTGCTATGGAAAATAACTTTGAACATTTTTACATGAAAGTAAACATAGATTTATTACTGAGTACAACATTAGTATAAAATTAAGAAAACCCAAGACTTTTGTGGCTTGAGACTATTCCTCTGGGTGTCCCAGAGGTTTCTGATGGAGCTCCTTTGCTAGAAGGGTACTTAGGCAGAGAAACGTGGGAGACGGCTCTCTTACCAGGCACGGAAGATGCGGAGACAAAGAAATATGAGTCTTGTTGCAAGAAAGCTCCTTTTCCAGGGAGAGAAGCATTCGTGAACACAGTAAGTGCATTAAATGTCATAAAGGCACCATGATGGAGGTCCAGGGAGGGGCCCTGTGGGCCCAAAGGAATGACCGGGTAGTCACTACCCACCTCCCAAGAGTCTCCTGACATCTCCTCTAAACCCCTACAACTCTGTATATCCTGAGTTCTCCCTGTGCAAGTGCTTAGGTCCCCACGGGGACTCCCACCCGGGAGCATCTCTGCCTGAGGCTGAGGCAGGACCCGATGGGCAGGCCCAGGCCATCAGGAATGTGCTCACTGACACTGGAAAGTCAGCCACTCAGGAGGGCAGGGGTGCAAACAGCAATGGATGAAGATCGAGGAGAGGCCGAGGAGGGCAGCTCCGAGGGCACGATCCTCCAGTGGCACCCAGACCAGCAGCCTGGCCCCAGGGGGGATGAAGGGCAGGCACAAACCCAACCTTGGCAAACCGGTTGCTGCCAGTCCTCTCCTTGTGCAGGCTGTAGTCCAGGAGCCGCTTGCAGATGGTCTCAGTGACTTCGATTAACCGTAAGTCCCTGCCGAGACAGCAGCACAAGAGGGCCTGAGTCCCCTCCTCGCCCCAGTGAGTTAGTGGTCCGTCCCTCCAGCCCTGCTACCCCAGCGCCTGCGCATCTCACCAACGGGAAGTCAGGGCTGGAAGGAAGATAGGTCATCTGGTCTGGGGGCTCTGAAATGCTGGAACACAGACCAGAGAGACAATTTTAACAGCTCTATGGGAAGGAATTTTTTTTAATAAAGCTAAATGATTCAGTAGTTTTTTTTTTAATAAAGCAAAATGTGTTAAAATTTGATGTTAAGCTATCATTTCATTTTGAAAGGATGATCATAGTTGATGGAAGTGTTTTTTGGTTTGTTTTTAATATTTATATCTGACAAAATTAAAAGTTTTAGGCAATCCTATATTTTTAAACATTGGTCCATGAAATCCAAGAGTCTAGGGATCACTGAGAAGGTCCAACAGTCTTGCTTTTACAGATGAGGAATCTGAAGCCCAGAAGAGTGCAGGGATTTATGAAGCCCACACAGTCAGTTGTGGGGAGAACCAGTGGGCAAACTCAGGTCTCAGTTAGAACTGCCTTCCCATGGGAAGGGAGAAGGAAACTTCAAGCCACTGAAACCCCAAGGAACAAAGCAGGCCAGGCCAGTGGGTCCCCTGTTCGCTTACGACTTGGTGTATTTGACTCCGGAGGCCTTGCGGTCCAGGATGCCGTAGCCCGTGTCAATCACCTCCTTGGTCTTGCCGGTTTCCTCAAAGGCTGACTTCAGCTCCACAGCAACATATTTACACACTATGGGAGGGATACACAGCACAGCCTACTGAGTGCATCCGAGTCTTTGACGGGAGCTGGCTCCCAGCAAAACAGACCCAAGTGGATGCCTCTCCTAGACTGGGTCGAGTCAATGCTTGGAGCAGAGAAGGAGTTAGCACCAGACCACCAAATGGAGTTCACTGAGTGAAGGAAACTTGGCTCCAAAATCCACTGCCCCAAGTCCAGTCTTGGCCCTTGTCCTATCGACTTCATTTCAATCGTTTATTGTACTTTCAAAATTTCAAACATATAGAGAAGCTGAAGGAGTACAATGAATAACTATATACCTTCCACTCATTAATGATTTACCACACTCTCCCTCCAATGTATAATATGAAACAATGTGATAATAATAGATCTCAACAATACACACGTTGTTTTTGCTAAACCATTTTGAAAGTAAGTTGCGGACATCATGATCTTCACTCCTAAATAAGTCATCACCCGTCTCCTGAGAACAAGGACCTTCTCCTCCCTAGCCATAAAACAATTACAATCCTCGGAAAATTAGCAATAATTCCAGTATCATCTAATGCTCAGTCCACACTCAAACTTCTCTCCAGTTGTCCCCCAAATGTCTTTTACGGCTATTTTATTACTTTTTTTCACATGTTGTTCCAACACCAGCTCTCTATTCCTACCAAGTTAATTTGCTCCCTCCTCCCCCAGAGGCCTGTTTCTTCTGTTTTTTGTACATTCATTTTCTCATTTCCACTTACTCTTCCTCAAACAGTTATTAAGCAACTCCTATGTGTCAGGCACTGCCTGGGGATACAGAGATGAAAACAAGGTCCCTCCCTTCCAGATACTCGGTCCAAAGGAGCGGAAAGTAGTTAAACAAATAATTACCATTGCATAAGGAGCGTTAGCACTGGAAGTGTGAAGTGCCCGAGGCCTTAGGAAAGTGCTTGATGCCCTCTAGGGGCTTTGGGGCTTGTCTGCCCATTCTCCCAACCTCACCCTCAAAGCCTCCTCCCCCAGGAAGCGCTTCTGGATGAATCCCACCTGCTCTTGATTTCATTCTGGGACTCTGCAGGATCTATGCTCTCACTAAGGGCCGTGGTCATCTCATGTGTCTCTCCAATTAGACCACAAGGGTGCTCAGTATTAGGATTATGTACTGGATTTTTTCTTTATTCCTCTAGTCTGGGACTTTGTGTGTTGGGTACTTGATAAACATTGCTCAGAGAAAATGTGTGGTCAAGGCAGCTTCTGATGTCTCCCAATGAAATATGGTCTGCAGCCTAAATGCCATCAGCGTTTTTATAACACCAACAGCAGAGTTAGGTAGAAAACCAACTTACCACCAAAACAAATCAATCCCCTGCAGGCTTGCTTGGTGGAACTTTAAAACATACCCATTAATACGTGGCTTGGAGAACTTGGAACACATGAAAATTCCAAGATATAAGCCAGTGATCTCAGAGTCTGCAGTGAACTGAGGGTGTCTCACCTCCCTGGCTCTCCATCCAGGACCATCTGGGCTCCCTCCCCTCCTCTATCCTGCCCTCTGTGCAAGCTCATCATTTCTCTGGCTCCCGTGCCCTCCTCTCCCACGCCCTCCTCTCCCACAGTGTTCTAGGCCCTACAGGGCTGGAACCCATCAACCATAACCTCGCTTCCCAACTCTTCCAAACCTTACCTTGTCAAGCCCCCTCTGGGGATTCCACCCAGAACCAGACTTGGAGGAGATCCGTAGCACAGACCTCAGATCCTCATGGACATCTACCTGCTTTTTTCTGGGCAGGTTCTCCTCCCTCGGGGCCAAAGCCTGTTCCACTCAGACTACTGAGCCAGGAGGCAGACTTTGTGGGCCAGTCAGCATTAATAATAAAGTTATAACAGTGATAAATAAATGTAAATACACTACTAAGAGGAACTTAAGGGCTGGAGTTTGCCAAGCCATCCTGCGACTGAAAGTCCCTTTTAAATTATTCTTTATCAGTTACCTGCAACATCAGGTCAGACTAGAATGATCTCAAGATCTTTGACAGCTCTATGCTTCTTTGAGTCTCTTAAGGAAAAGAAATGTGAGTTTCTTAGGCTATGAGAATAATAAGAGAAACAGTAAGGGCTCTGTGGTATCAGAATACGATAGAAAATGAGAAGGGGAAGTGAAACCCTCAAAGGCTATTGGTTATGACTAGAGGAAGAGTGACAGGAAGGCATCCAAACCCTCTGACTGTCTATTCAAGGGAGTGGGGTAAAGTACAGGCTAGAACCCATATCGGAAGGCCCACCAGTGAAGTCAGCTCCTCTCGGAAGTATCTCACCTCTAATCTCTCAGATGAAAGGATTATGCATCCTGGGCCACCCCCACTTCCCACAGCTTAGGGAACATCTGGCCAGCCGTAGGCTTCGAATTTGGATGCAATAGATTTATAGCCAACTTTCAGGGGTGGGAGGCTGGGGTTAGGGAGGTGAGAAGGAAGAAGAGGCTGTAAAGGTCTGAGGAGGAAACCAAGAAATGGAGGGGAGGGAAAAAAAGGGAGGCCGTCGGCAGTCCTGGATGGCCGCTTTGTGTGCTGGTGCTCTCTTCTCTCTCTGAAGTTCCACATCTCCACCCCATGTCTTTGGGATTCACTCTTGTCCCACATTCCTAAAATCTTCCTCCCTCACCAAGCTCCCCCAGGTTCCATTCTTCCCCCAAAATGATGGGTCTCGGACCCTCCTCCTTCCTCCACCCACACCCACAGCGCCCCGCGCCCCCGTTTATTCATACTTATTCCAAGTATATTCATTGGGTGCCTACCAAGCACAGTGTGAATAAATATCCGAGCCAAGGTCCCTGCCCTCAAGGGGCCCACAGCCAGCGGGGGAGACTCTAATTACACAAAATAGGTTGGGTGAGGGCACAAGGGGAGAGTCTCAAGCTCTTCTTCCCCCAAGACCAGCCACATGGCTCTTTTCAGTTCCTCAAACTTATCCTTTGCTTGTAGGCCTCTGCATCTGTGGCTTCCTGGGTGGGGCCCTCTCTTTTCACTTTTCTTCACCCGTCTAACTCCTAATCACTCTTTGCGCTTCCTGGACGAAGCCTTTTCCCCAGCCCTAGGCTAGATTAAATGCTCCTTACCCAGCCCCCAAAGCCCTGTACCTCCTCTATCACGGCATCTACTACCCCGATTATAATTGGTTGTTTCCACCGATTTCTGAGCTCCAGGTGCAACGAGACCTGATCTCTCGCCCGCCCCGTCCCCAGCGTCCAGAACAGCGCCAGGCACACAGAAGGTTCGAGGAGCGGAGACTCTTTCCAGAGCCCAGGACCTTGCACCCCTATTCTCCGCAAGCCCCGCCCCCCAGCAGCATACTCCTCGTGGGCCCCGCCCCCTCACCTTCGCATTTGCTGGGCAGCCGAACCCAGTCGGTCTCATCTGCTCGGGCCTGCCTCGGGCCCAGCTCTGGGGCCGGCAGTAGCAGCAGCAGCAGTAATAACAGGGGAAAAAGCAGAAAACAGCGGGGCACGGGCTGGGGCAGGGACACGGGCTCAGGTAACGGCTCCATGGCCCAGCCGGGCCCGACCCCAGCGGACCGGGCTGCGCTTCCTCCGGCTGCGCGCGCTGGGCAGCTTCCCGGAGCCGCTCCCGGGACTGCACACGTGCCTGGGCGTAACCGGGGCAACCGCGAGCCCCCGGCGCGCTCCCTCCTCCGGCCGCCTCGGCCCGCCCCCAGAGCCGACGGAGGCCCGCGGACGACGCAGCCAATGGGCTTTTGGGGGTTTGCCCGCTAGCGAATGGGAAAACTATCTTTTTTTCGGCCTCGGCCAGTGAGAGATCGGATGGTGTCCTCAGTGACCTATGGCACATCTTTTCCCACCCCTAACGGAGGCTCTGGGAGGGGCTAGAAGAGACCAGGACCAGGAGAGAGGAAGCAGCGCTCTGGTCCTGGAAGACGTGGGAAAGGCCGACACATACCTTCTCCGCCTCCTCCCACGTCACTTCCCCCTCTCGGGTCATAATACAGCAAACTCTTACTGAATGAGCACTTGTTTTAAAAATTTACTACTATAATGATTGTTTTTATTGTTGTAATGTCCAGTCACTCTAGTAAGCGCTGTGAATGAGACCGGAACTCAAACGGTCCCCAGCCCTCAGGCAGCTTTATTATTATGCCCAGTAACCCTAGACTTGCCCCGGTGAGAACTAGAACGAATCACTTCCTCTCCGAACCTCAGTTTTCGTCTGATGACAAAAGTGATCCTCCTAGCTGCTGTTCAAGGCTTGCCTATTCCTGGGAAACTCAAATAGGTTAATGGAACTAAAGCTTATTGGGCAGATTGTAAAAAGTTCACTGGTTAATTTTTTTTTTTTTTTAGCGTGTGACCTCATCCCCTTTTCTGCCCTATTATTTATGTCTTTAGATTTTGAGGTCCCAGAAGGCAGGGACTTGGCTTTCCTTCCTTCTCCCTGGCAACAACTCGGAGCCTGGCTCAATGAATAACCCCCCCACCCCACTGTGTCCTCAAGAGGAGGACTCTGGGTCTTTGGGCTGCTTCAGGCTACCCCTGAGCTCAGTGTCCTACGGACACACGCAGACCAAGGCTGCTTCTCTGGGAAGTTGTATGCAAATTCCATTTTTGTCCATAAACCCCTGTTTCTCTAGTGCCTATGTTTCCTTCCCAGAGGTTAGATATTTATGCTATTTTATAAAGACTTAAAAGACTGATGCTCAGTGCATCGACTTGTCATTTCCTGGTCTAGCTGCTTGCTCAAAACAATCGTGTGAGTGACAAGGCACTTTGGATAAGCAGGAGCCGTGGTATGTAGAGTTCCACAGTGTATATACCAGGATGAGGACACCTCCTGAGGGCCTCCATGTTCTGCAGGCTTCGTAAGACTCAGAGAGGCTCAGAGTCTGACCATAGCACTTGATTTCCAGGGCCAGAGAGTCCTCCTGGGAAATAATGTTAAGCCAGCTCAGTTGGGATTCAGAGTCTGGGGCAGGGCAGAATTGGGGAAATGAGGGCGAGAGAGGAAAGAGCACTGAAGCTCAGGGGAGTCTGCTTCCAGAATAAACAAATGGGTCTCTGAGGGCATTTACTGAGACACAGATTAGTTTGGCATATGCTCTGGCCTCAGTATCTGGGCTGAGACCTGGGAAGGAAGAGCAGCTGGAGAAAGTCTGAGGTTATGGCTGGATACACCCCCGCTGCCACCCAGCCTACCCCTTCCTCAGTCTGTGTGTTAGGGGGATGGTGGACAGATTCATTCCAGAAGTTCTAACCTCTCCCTCCTTCAAGAATCCAAAAAAGAGGTGGGAGAATCTCCTTCCAGGCTGGGGAGAGATGGACAGTGGAGGGGAAGGTGAGGGTTTTCCTTGAACAGCAGCTTCGAGGACACAGGCTCAGGGAAGCTGGGAGTGTCATTGATGCCATGTGTGTGTGGGGGTGTTGGAGCATAATTCCCCACTGCCACTCTAGGGGAAGGAAGACTAAAGAAGGGCCATTGATCCAGGAAACTGTCCTATGCTGCCCAGAGGACATCTGGAGTCACATGAAAGCACCCAGAGATTCTTGGGGTGATTATTGGAGGGAAAACCCTGGGAAAGGCTGGATTTCCTGCCAGCACTGGGTAAACAGGGGACACACAGGTTACACTCCAGTGTGGGAGCTTCACATTCTATCAGTGCAAGAACTCTCTTCAGGAAATAAAACAAAACCCTCTTTAGTGCCTGCCTGGCTCAGAGCTGACTCTCACTGAATATTTGTCAAGTGAATAGTGACCCTTTGTTGATTAATAACATGTAAGTTTGGAATTATGACCTGTGATCTTGGCATTGGATATGATCTCGTCACCCTGGGATCCTGGCCCTGCTCTTTTCCATCAAGTCTGTACAAGATTTCACATAAGGCCCAACACCCTATCTTCCTGGGTTCCTGGGCTCCTTGCCCTCAACTCTCAAGAGAGATTGGGCCAGGGTGAGGAGATGAATATAGAGGGCCTTGCCTCATGCCTGGTGATGGGGAAAGGAGACAGAGGTGGGACAGCATCCTCCCCAACCCCTGGCCCCACTCTGCAATTCCCAGGCTCTTACCCTCAGGAAGTCTTCCAAGATTTCTGCCTCCTCTAAATCTACCCAGTTCCCTCCTCCTATAGTAGACATGAATTAAAATATTTTTCATTTGCCTGTGTCATATAAGTTCTCCTTTAATTGTTCCCAGATATCTGCACCTCAGATGTCCCAGTGCCTGGGTCGATCACCACCCTCAAGGGGCTTCCAGTCTGATAGGAGAGACAAAGCCATTTCTCTTAGCCCTCAGTTTGATGGGGGAGACCGACCCTAGCCCCCAGGATGCTCCTGTCAGCTGGGGGAGGCAGATCACAGAGAAATGCTCCAAGGCTTGAGGCAGGAATACTGAGGGCGGGTCTGGAGCACCCGGCCCTGAGCATGAGCGGCCCGATCTTCCCAGACCAGGCTCCTGGGATCCCGACCCGGACGGCGGGTGTGAACCCCTCAGCTGTTGCGGGGCTGAAGCGCCGGCGGGGCGGACAGGCTGAGCCCTGTGGTCCCCCCATCACTGCGGCGAAGCCTGTCGGTGGGGGCTGCGGGCGATCCTACCGGCGAAGGCTTCGGGAAGAGAAGGCGATCGGCCCGCGGGGCCGCGAGAGGCACGGGGAGCCTGGGGTCCCTCGGGCAGGACGGCCCGGCCGGGTTTCCCCGCGCGGCGGGCAGCGCGCGGAGGCGGCTGCAGGTCAGGAGCACATCCAGCAGCAGCATCTTGAAGAGCAGCAGCCGCAGCGCCCCCAGCCGCAGCGCCTGGCCCCGCGTCCCTGCGGGAGAGAAGGCGCGGGTGAGCGGCCCCGCAGGCCGCTGTTCAGCCTTCCACCCGCCCCGCGGGAGAATGTTCACCAGACAAAAGGTAATCAGGGAACGTCCTTCCTGGCGTCTAACCTCAGCTCTGTCTGGGAATAATAAACACCTTCCTAGCCTTCATTTTCTTTTATTCCTCAACAACCAAGGGGATTGAAGGTCAGGCAGGAGTTAGCATCCCATAAGGAGGAGAGTCATCAGCTCAAATTTCTCTGGTTGGGAAGCAGAACCTGGGTCATGACTCTGTGTCCAGCAGATGGTTGGACTTGCCACCACGCAGTCTCCCAAGTCTCCCTGGACTCCCAAGAATCTCCCAAGGCTCTGATGCTGAGACCATCCCTCTGGGCTGCCCACGGAGAGCTTCAAGGACCCTTCTGCTAACTCTCACGTGCTTTTCTCAACTGGTGTCCAGAAATTAGGCCGGGATCAGGGGATTTAATCCCCATCTGACCTGCGGGTTGGCAGAGGCCCAGGCTAGCCAGTGCCCTAGCCTAGCAAGGCAGCCTCTTCAGGGAACACCCATTAATCCCCAAGGGGACCATCAAGCCAGAGCCCAACAGAGCCTGAGATCCTGGCCCACAGTACTCACCTCGGAGAGGCTCCCAGAGGCAGGTCCTGGTTGAGGAAGCCTCTCCTGCCAGGCAAAGAGAAGGGAGTGAGTCAATGGGATGGGCTGTGTCCTCCACCCCAGTGCTATGCCCCAGCCCTGCTCAGGGCAGCTGCTCATGGCATGTTGGATAAATGGACAAAGGAACCAGCAATGGACACTCTGAGTCCATCTGCAGCAAGTCCTCTGAGGGGCCCAGATCTCCCTCCCTCCAGACTGTCCCCTGTTCTGTTCCCCTGGGAGGCTGAGATGCCTCAGCTCTTTTAGACAATGAATCAATTTTCTTAGCAGCCTTCTTTAGAAGGTGGGGCATTTATTCAACAAACATTTCCATCTGGAAGATGACAAAACTAACATAATCCAAAAAGAGGATGTAAGCCTTCTGGTCAGTAATAATAACGGCTGGCTTTGGACTACCTCTCTGTGCCTGTGCAATGGGAGTAATAGGACCCACTTCATAAATGTGAAGTGTTTACTTGCCATGCCCGGCACAGAGTAAACAGTGAGTGATAGCAATTTACTGTTTAATTATTGTCTGGTTCCGGTGAGTAGGGTGTCATATTAAGGGTAATTTACATACAGACAGTAACCCCAGGTATATATATAGAGAGATTAACCCTAGGAGGGAGGAGACATTATTACCTCTTAGAAGTCATGTATCAGAGCCTGGATTTGAATGAGATACCACAGTTGCAAATCCCAGGATTCAGGGCCCTGAGATCACCCTGCTCTGAGCCTAGATGGTTGGCACTTGGATGCCCTTCATGCCCCATGGTCTGGAGTCTGTCCTCCCTCCCACCATACCCTGGTTCCAGGGGCAGGGAGCAGCCTCAGAGGTGCAGGCTCTGTCCCCACCTGACAGCTGTAGGGGCTGTGTGCTCTGGCTCTGTTCTCCAGCCTCAGGCCCGGTATGGCAGACCAGGGTCTCCCAGGCTGCCAGCTCTTCAGAGGGTAGGGAGAGCTGAGCCAAGCTAGTCCAGGTGCCATCCGCCGCTGGGGAAGGACCATAGGTGAACGCATCCAGTGAGCTGCCGTTGCCAGCTGAGAACCAGATGGGACTCTCGAGGCCAGGAGGTGCAACGTCAAGGACCAAGCAGACCACCAGCGTCTGCTGCTTTCCATCCACCAAAAGTGTGATTGGTGGGGCCAGAGAGGGGAAGGGTGTGCTGCCCGCACCTACAGGAGAGCACACACTTGTGGTGGGGCTGGATCTGTCCATGCCCTCCAAGCCAGCATCTCACAGTAGCAGTCTATCCTTCCACCCACTCATCCATCCCTCTCTCCTTGCATTTATCCATCTAACCATCTTCATTCCCTCCACCCTTTCATTCATCCATCTTTTCTTCCATCGTCCATCTTCCCTACATCTATTCTCTCTCCTTTCCATCTATATCTTCATCCACCCATCCATCTATCCACACTTCCTTCTATTCATCCATCCATCTGTCCTTCCATCCATCCATCACCCATCTGTCTTATCTGACCCTTTCTGTGCCAGGCGTTGGGGATACAACATTAAGTAAAATATTGTCCCCGCTCTCAGTGATCTCAGTCCCATGAGAGGGACAGCAGATGCAAACAAATACTTACAGTACCTTGTTGTGCCAGCCTCAGGAGAGTGGTTACCTCTGGGGAGGAAGGGAAGAAAATAGGATCTGTAATGAGATCAAAAGGGGCCTCAAATGTATCTGTGATTTTTGTTTCTTTAAAAAAAATCTGATTCAAATATGGCAAAATTTTAACCATTTGTTAATCTGAATGGAATGTGCATGAGTGTTTTTTGTGTTATTCTTGGTTCTTTTCTGTAAGTCTGTATTATTTTTTAATAACTTTGTTTAGATATAATTCATGTACCGTACAGTTCATCCATTTAAAGTGTATGTCTGTATTATTTTAAAATTAAAAAATAAAAGTAAGTCATGTGAGGACTATAAACATTTGTCCTACCTTTTCCAGAATAGTCCTGATTTTCCACACTTATTCTTTTTGGGAAAGATGACTCATTTAATATATAAACGTTATTTTTGAACAGTTGGATATCTTTTCATATAAATAGAATCTCAAAGGTTAAAACCTACCAACAAATTTGCACAATGAGTTAAGTGCAGGCAGGCTAAAGAAATGCCCCAGGGTGCAGAGAAGGATGCCAGAGGGCCTTATGGGGACTTAGAGATCGGGGATGCTCACAAAAGATTTCTTGAAGGTCAAATAACTGACCTAGAAGCAGGTGGATGGTAAGTAGCCCACTCAGGATTTGAACTGAGATCTCTATGACTCCAGATCCCACAGACCACCCCATCTGGAAGAATGACTAAGATTTTGCTATATGACACAGTGGACCAAGCCTGGGACGTGGCCTCAGACAGAGTTGGTTTGACTCCTGACTCATCCATTTGATTTCCTGAGTCTAAATTGTCCTATAAATGTAATGGGGTTAATAACACCAGCACAGTAAAATTGCTGTGAAGGATAAAGATCATGAATATAAAACAACTTGGAAGGAAAGTGTTAGTATTATCATCAATACACATGTTAACAAGACATCACAAACAAAGGGAGGAGGGAAGGCTGGGAATGAGCTCCAGGATGCTCGACCTCCTGAGACCTTTCAGCCGTACAGAGAGACATTCCCCAAGTTGAGTTGAGTGTCTGCCTCCTCCATGAAGCCTCCCAGGATTGCTCCTCCTCACTCTGGCTGCTTCCCTCCCAGAGCTCAGGCCTCCTGCCACAGACTCTCCTTGCTCCACATGGGTGTGGTTTATCTCCCTAGCAAGGAAAAGTTTGTGACATACTGGGGGTCAGCTTTAGAACACGGAGAGGCCATAATTCAAAGGTCAAGGACCTTCCCCCACCACAAACATGCTTGTAGATGAAGCTGGAATTCTCAGAATTCGAGTCTTTTGTCTCCAGCCTTCATCTTTGAACGACCAGGGTTGGGGAAGGTGGGTAAATTCACCCGGGAAGTCACTGGGGCCTTGAGACTTCTGAGAATCCACTGGTAAGGGGAGCTGGGAGTAAACACAAGACACCCTGAGCCCTGAGGGCAGGAGACTGGACAGGAAGGGGGGACCTCACAATGGTGCCTGTGTCCCACCACCCTACGTAGCACAACACGATCTGGCTATCCTCCCGCCCATTACGGACACCTGTCCAGCTTACTCTGGTTTCTCTATATCTCCGAGACTGACTGCCCTCCCTACCAACTCTGTGGACTCCAAGGGAGCAGGACTTGGGAGCCCGGAGTGCGGTAGCTGGCAGGTAGAGTACAATGGGGAAGGGGATGATGGGCTTCTGGGGAGAGCCTCCCCAGAGGGCCCTCAAATACCCCTGTCCTGCCTCCCTGCATCCCACCCACACCCAGGGAAGCCTAGCGTGTTGGAGTGGGCTGGGCAGACGGATGGGGTGCAGAGAGGGATGCAGGGAGGGTGCTCACCTGTGGGCAGGGCTGGACACTCGAGGGCCAGGAGAAGCAGAAGCCAGGTCCCGGCCATGGCCCACCTGAGAGGAGGCAGGACCCAGCTGCAGACCTGAGGTGCGGGCTGGGGGAGGAGGCAGCCACAAGACTGCCTCACAGGCCACAGGCCCAGCTGCATCTCAGCTGCTCCACCACGGAGCCGTTTCCCCAGGGGAGGGGCCCCTCCCACCCCCAGTCTCTCACAGTGCCTTCCTACACCAGAAGGCTCAGAGAGATTGAGTGACCTGCCCAAGGCCACATAGCTGGCAGGTGACAGAGCCAGAGCTTGAACTGTTTTCTGATGGCTGGCTTTATTATAGCCAAAAAGCTAATAATTGCATTTTCATGTAGTTACAGCCCTTTTAAATAGAATTTAATTTTTAGAGCTGTTTCAAGTTTATAGCAAAAGTGACCAGAATGTTCAGAGATTTCTCATATACTCCCTGCCCCATCACATCAAACACCTTTTAAAAAATAAACTACTGTTTAAAATGGCCATTTAAAACATAAATGCCATTTTCAGTGACTCCACTAAATTTTAACTGGAGCTGTCATTTTTACCCAGAAACTTCATATCTAGGTATATACCCTAATGCAATAATAAGAGATTCAGTCATTATAAGACAAAGATTTATGCACAAAAATGTTCGTTGAAGTATTATATTAAAAAACCAAGGGGAGGGGAGGGTATAGCTTTAGTGGTAGAGTGCCTACTTAGCAGGCACGAGGTCCTGGGCTCAATCCCCAGTGCCTCTGTTTAAATAAATAAATAAACCTGATTACCCCACAAACAAACAAACAAAAAACCAAGAGAAATTGAAAACAACCTAATTGTTTAATGCTAGGAGAAGGGTTAAATGAATTAATGTTTGAATTTTTTATATTAGTGAATATTATGCATCAGCTTTTAAAATCATGTTTTCAAAAGAATGTTTAATGACATGGGATATAGAATGGAGTTTGGTTCAGTTATGGGCTGTGAAGCTAGAATGCCTAGCTTTCAATCCTGACTACATTGTTCAGGAGTTGTCCAACTTCCACCAAATTACTTCTCTAATCCTCGATTTCCTCATCTGTATGATGGGAAAGGTAATAACAAATAATAAATACATCTGTACAATGGGAATGATATTTAAACAAGATCATCCATGAAGAGGGTCTAGCATTATTATTTATACATAGTAAAAAGTCAATAAATGTTCTCTCTTTCTTGATATATGTGTATACATAATTACATACAGAAAGTTTAAATAAACAGGATATAAATTTACATGGAAAATATGTAACCAATTTTACATAAGAAATACATAATTATTCCTAGAAGGAAGCAGACCAAAGGTTAACAATGGTTATCTCTGCATGTTAGGATTTTGGATAGTTTTTATTTTTGTCTTAATAATTGTTTATTTCTTAAATTTTCTATGATGAATCTGTATTATTTTAAAAATCAGGAAAATGAATATTATTAAAACATAAAACTACAGTATACTACGGTTTATTTAGCCATTCCTTTACTTTTAGACTTCTGGGTTTTCCAGTTTGAGGCAGTAGATACTGTCGTTTATAAAGCATTTTCCAAATTCATACTTATTTCCTTAAAATTGGCTTAAAGTCCTCTGTGTTTTCTTGTGGGTTTTTGTTTGTTTGTTTGTTTAACTTAAAAATGTTTTAAATTGTAATAAAATACACATAACATAAAATTTACCATGTTAGCCATCTTGAAGTGTACAGTTTGGCAGTATTAAGTATATTCACACTGTTGTGCAACCACAACCACCGTCCATCTATAGAATTCTTTTCATCTTACAAAATTAAACACTCCATCCCTGCTCCCCCAGCCCTTGGCTGCCACCATTCTACTTTCTGTTTCTATAACTTTGACTACATCATTAAAGTGAAATCATGCAGTCTTTGACTTTTTGTGCATGGCTTATTTCATTTAACATAACAGTCTCAAGCTTCATAGTCCATGTTGTAGCATGTGTCAGAACTTTCTTCCTTTTCAAAGGCTGATTAACATTCCACTGTATGTATATACTACATTTTGCTTCCAATCAATTCATCTCTCACTGGACATCCCTCAGTGGTTGCTCCATTTTAACTATCATGAACATAGGTGTGCAAATCGCTCTTCAAGATCCTACTTTCACTTCTTTTGTGTATATATCCAGAAGTGGAATTGCTGTATCATATGGTAATTTAATTTAAATTTTGATAGTGATCATCCTAATGGGTGTGAAGTGTTGTCTCGTAGTAGTGGTTTCAATTTGCATTTCCCTAATAATTAGTGATGTTGAGCATCTAAGACCTCTGTATTTTAAGGCTCCCGACACACATCTGTTATACTAATTTGTGTTAGTATAAAACCACCACAACATATGAAAGGCCCATGTGGCATTTCTTTAAAAAATAAGATAAAAATTTTAAAACCCTAATTTAATTAGCAAAAAATGGAATCTCAGTTCTCTTATCAAAACATTCTTTTCCCATTTTAGTTGCTTCCTTTGCTGTATTGTCTGTTCATTGTCCTCTCATAGTCCTAGTGTCTTACTGATTTTGAAAAGCTTTCACATATTAAAGGTACCAACCCTCTGTATAATGTACTTGGCTGGAGCCATTTCCAGATTCATTGACTACTTTTAATTTCACTTTTTTTTTTTTTTAACCTGCAGTTTTTTGTTTTGTATGAACCAACGTATCCATCTTCCCTGTTGGGATTTATCTCATCCCTTTTAAGCCTAGAAAGTCCTCGCCCCTCTAAAGGATCCATACATTTCCACTTGTATTGTCTTTTTGTGCGTGTGTAGTTTTACCCCCTCCCCAATTTAATTCCGTGAGGAATTGAATTAATTTTGGTATATTATAGAAGATGTGCATCTAAATTTCATTATTTTTCCCAAAGAGCTAATCAGTTACCCCAGGGCTATTCATTGAATAATCCTTCCTTTCCCTACTATTTGCGAGACGTTATTACTTGTTAACATCTTTATCATATGTTAATGTCTTTTATATTGCTGGGTTTACTTGTTCCTGGCTCTCCGGATTTCCTGCTTTACATTATTCTTTATTCTGGTGTCAGCCTCACTCCATTCCCGTCCGATGGTATTTTAATAATCATGTCGATTGCACCCTTCCGCGCCCCGAGTGCCCCCCTGCAGTCCGCGCTGCGCTCCCACCCCTTTTCCCGTGGGGCAGCCTGGAGGCCTCGGGCGCCACGTGTTCCCAGGCGCAGCCCGCGCCCAGGTGCGCGCAGTCTCGGTGGGTTCCCGCCGGGAGGGGGAGGGAGGGAGACAGGTGTTCCTAACGACTCTCCCGCCTTCCAGCCTCTTGGGCTCAGTTACCACAATACAGATGGGGACGAGACCTCTGGCTTCCTTCGCTCTTTGAGTTTCAAGATCTTCCCAGGGACGGGAAGGCTGAAACCTCCCCCACCGCCAGCCACCTCCCTCACCCCGCTGCTCACTGCTCGTCTGGGCCATCTCGCGACAGCTACCCCACAGGCCCACTGCCAGCTCCCTGGACACGGGTTGGCCTGGAAGTTTTCTTTGCTCTGTCTTTCATCGGTTCTCTCCTTCCAGGAGCCCCGGGAATCTCCGCCTGACTCCACAGTCTTACTGGTACTAAAAATGCCCTTCCCCAGGGCAGTGAGGATGCTCTGACATGTGGCCTTAGATCCCAGAGCTGAATTTCTGCTCTGAGCTTCTCACTTGGGACTGAACCTGCCATTTGCAGACCCGCCACCTAGAGCCAGGTGGTGTTCACAGACATCTCATTTAATCCTCAAAACCACGCATCGGGTATTATCATCTCGGTTTTGCCGTCAAGTAAACTGAGGCTCAGAAAAACGAAGTCACTGAAGATTCTCTAGCAGGCAAGTGGTGGAGCTGGGCATTCATTGCAGAGATGTGTTTACAGGTCTGTCTCTCTCCAAAGCTCTTTTCACAAGGTTTTTGGGAGAATTCAGTGAAATATGAGTACCCACCTGAGTGCCTGGTACACAGCAGATTCTCTCTCCCTTCTTTTTTCACCTACCCAGGTAGAAAACCCAGGGCTGTTGTTAAACTGAGATGAGCCACATAGAATATGAGAAAGAAAATTAAGGAAACGTAGCAGTACTTATTAGAGAAGACTGCTGATATTACCAAATGATTACTGAGCATAAATCTGACCTATCTGATTAGATTGTAACCAGAGGGGCAGACGGGGCGTCAGCCTGTGTGTCTGCTGAACTTGCAAGTAGAAGTCTCTTCCAGTGATACCGAAGGGGTCATATGTCCACTGGAATCTAAAATGTTTCCTACCATCGGTGTTCACATAAGTTAGCAGGGGAAGAGTGGTTATGAGGCCCAAGTTCATAATCACGGCTAGCTGCTACACCTCCAGTGACAGGTTCTTCTTCTTTGACAGCACCTTGGCTGGACTGGGTTCTCTGCCTGGTGGTGACTCAGGCCTTTATTCCTGTGGTGTCTGAGTCCTCGGTAGTCTTGACATTGTGGGTTGCTGAGGTTTTCTGTTAACCAGGACAACTGAGCAGAGGATTATTAAGAGGCACTGTGTGAATCCCCTGGGTCCCAGACCTAGTGCCTACCTCTATTCTGTGGTAGCAACCTAATGTTCTCTGGTAATTGGGATTAGTCAACCCAGACCTTACAGTAACCGCCCCCCTTTCTCTGCCTGTGGGTTCAACAGCGTGAGAAACCAAAATGGCCTGGGGCCATCTCAGCTTCCAACTCTATGACCCTTGCCTGGTGCAAACATTTCTCCCTTGGATGCTAGGATCGCCAAACTTCCTGAGGGCAAGGTTATGGGGGTGAGTAGCAAAAGTTCTTCCAGTAGGTTATAGACTTTAGCTATAATAGTGAGAAGGCTGCTGCTACCCCCGCCTCTCAGTTATATACGATTCTAGTTTTGGCTTAAAGAAGACACTGTATCCTGTAGGACAGCACGTCCACCTTGCAGGGTGTAGTTTCTTAACTCTGCTCTGAGCCTGCAGCTGGCCAATCCTCCATTCTATCAAGCCAACTGCTCCTGGGTCATGGGGCAAATGGTAAGACCAGTGAATGCCTTGGGTGTGAGCTCATTCCTTGGCTATAAAATGTGTGCCAATGTTGGAGGCAATGTTATGTGGAATGCCATGGTGATGCATACAGTATTCTGTGAGTCCATAAATGGTGGTGTTGACAGAAGCAGAGGTGAATTCATACCTGGAATATGTGTCTATGAGGATAAAGCACAGCCCTTCCATGCTAGAGGGGCCCAAACAAATCAATCTATGATCAGGTGAGAATGGTGTCCACTCAGGGACTCAGCTCTGGGCTGTAAATAGGATGGACATTCAGCCAGATTAGCCTCAGAGAGAGGAAGACCATGTTACTGAGCCAAAATATAGCTTCCACCCTGCCACCATGGGTCTGCTGAGCAAGTCCTGGAGCACCTGGGGAAAAGGGGTGACTGTGGCCCACAGGACTATCATTTTGTCTACCTGATGACCATTATTCCCCATGCTTTATTATGGGTCATTGTGGTTCCTTTGCCTTTGGCTGTTAAGCATCACCACCTGCTCTTTGCCCCACCAGGATACCATTATTCTCATCCAGGTCAGGGTATTCAGTTCCAGTCTCTAGCATCCCCCACTAGCATCTCTAGCCTACGGAGGCCCACCAGTAGAGCAAGCCAAGGTTGCTGGTGGTCCTCACCGATGCATTTCTTACTGCTTTGGTAAAGGGAGTGTTTTCCAGGCCCCCTTAACATATGTGGCTAGGGATGGCGAAGCAGACTGCACGTAATAAATCCAATCCAGCATTCCTATCTCTCTGAGACTTTGGATTCCTTCCTCTATAGTATACCAAGGAAATTCTGGCGTTTTAAGTTTATTAACTCTAGGCTACATTAAGTCCAGACTTTAATTAAACAACCTAACAGACTACTCACGCTTCTTCCAGGTACTTGAGCCAACACATTAAGTCCAAAATCCTGAATGAGCATCCTGGGCCATGGGTTTGGCCAAACCAGGTCTAACTTTCCACCCTCCTGGGTCTGTTTCCCCTAGAATCTTCTCCATACATGCTCCCGTGGCTCTTGCCAAGTCAGTTTGGCAGGGCCTGTGACTCTGTCTGGGCATTCTCCTCTTAGCGTGGGCTCAGAGCTTCTCCACCCAGGCTGGGCTGGGATCTAACTCACAAAGGGCCTGGGGCCAAGGAGGGGTGGTGTGGGAAGGGTTCTGAGGCTGATGTCCTAGGAGACAGGATCACTGCAGGAGGAGGCTGTCTGCACAGACGAGACCCTTCAAAAGAATTTGCGGGTTCAGAGTTCCCAGGCTTGTCTGTGTCTGCCCAGATATCCTTATCCCATCTCTGGGCTCCACCCCTTCCCCATCAATGCCCTCACCTTAGCGTAAGAGACCTAGAGGCATTTAATCCAGCCATGTGAGCCCCTCTGTCTGTGGGAGATGAGGGATCCCTTCAAGTCCCATCAAGAAGTCCTCATGGCTCACTCACATTCCTCCTCAGATACTGATGACTCTTAGTTCTCCTTTCCCCTGCACGTGTTCCCTGAGGCCATCAGAAGCCACAGGACTCCACACCAGAGTGTAGAAGAGCCGAAGCCATTTCATCTCGCTCCTCCACTCCCCAGCAATGCAGGGCCCTATCCTGCCTTCTGCGCTATCCCGGCAGTAGCTTGAGAGGTGGTGAGACTCTGCATGCAGTGGATTTCCTGGGTGCTTCTCCCCCACTGCGCAGAGGCTTTCCTTGTCCTCCTTGAATTGGTGATCCATCCACTCCCAGTATCCTGTTTGAGGCTGCTCCTGGAACCAATTCCTGTATTGATGAGTATGGGCAGGAAATAGATGGAACACTTATATTGGGTAATTTGAGGGGAATTTAATAAAAGGATTATTTACAGAGGCACAGCAGTGTGAAGGGAAATCCCAAGGGACAGCGCAGTGTCCAGGACTAGTGACGGGCCTGCAGAGTGAGGGGAGGGAGCAGTGTGGGGCCCCAGAGCCAGAGAGCCGTGTGGAGGGACCCTGCAGCCAGTGGAGATCCTGGAGGGAGAGAAAATGCAGAGTAAATACCCTGACTGTCTTCTCCTTTCTCCTGCTGGGCCCACCATTGGCCAAAGCCAGAGGTTCAGGGAGCCGACTGCAAGTGTCTGCAGATGTCAGTGGCCAGGAGGCCAGGAGGACAAGGGTAGAGAGAGGACCTGAAGGGGCCAACAGGAGATGGCCAGCATAACCACCACTGGATAAGAATATTAATAACTGCCTTCATTGGGCATCATTCGTTATCCCATTTGATCTGCTGGGCAGTCCTGTGAGGCAGGCACCATCATGGCTCTTGTTTTACAGGTAGAGATCTGAAGCACAGATAAATGGAAACAATTTGCTCCAGAGTCCCGCAGCTCATAAGAGCCAGGGGTGGCATTAGGATCTGGCTCCAGAATCGGGCTTGGGCCAGCCCTGCAGGCCGACAAGGTGACCATAAGAGCAGCTCCCATGTATGTGCTCTGAGATCAAATACATTTCAAAACCACTCTAAAGTGTAGGCTGCTATATCACTGGGCACAGAACACTGTTCCCACACCAGGCAATGCACGGCATTATTTGTATGATAAATTCTATGATACATGTGTATCATAATTATCATCATCATTTAGTTCTGTGACTTTTCCCCCAGGTAGGCTGTGAACCCCTGGAGAGCAGGGATCTGTGCACCAGGCTCTGGGTACTGGGCACTGGGCACTGCACATGGCAGGCTCTCGGTCTGTGCTTGCATTGAGTTGAATTCAGTCTTTTCTCCTTGAGTTTATAACAAGAGATTCAGTCATCCAAGCATTTAGTTAACATTTCTGAACACCACTAGGTCTCTGCAGCTGCCAGTCTAGGCACATAGGAATATTAGCTGAGTAGGACTCACGGTCTAGTCTCAGAGACAACGGGTGCACGGTGAGATGAGCGAGGGACAGCAGGAGCACAGAAGGAGGACCAGTTAATGCTGATGGCAACGATGGGAGGGGTGGGCCCACCGAGAAGCCTTTGAAAGATGAATTGGGCTCCAATAAATGAAGGATAGGGAAGGGCATTTCCTGTTTTTAATTTTTTAAATTAAAGTGTAGTTGATTTACAATGTTAGTTTCAGGTGTACAGCAACATGATTCAGTTATTTTTATTTATTATTTTTAAATTTATTATTTTTAAGTGGAGGTACTGGGGATTGAACCCAGGACTTCGTGCATGCTAAGCACACACTGTACCACTGAGCTATACTCTCCCTCCAAAAGTGATTCAATTATACATGTACATACATATATATTTTTTCTTTTCAGATTCTTTTCTATTATAGGCTGTTACAAGAAATTGAGTATAGTTCCCTGTGCTATACAGTAGGTCCTTGTTGTTTATCTGTTTTATACGTAGTAATGTGTGTCTGTTAATCCCCTAACCCCTAATTTATCCCTCCCTGAAGAGCATTTCCTGTTGAGATGCACTGTTGAAAATCATGGGTGAAAGATGTCTAATGAGTTATAAACGAGCTCAGTGGTGTTTGGAGGTTGAATCTGGCCTTGCCACACCCTGCAGAAATGACTTCTTGGCCTCCAGGGTCCCAGCTGATGCAGGGAAAGGCTGTGGATGTGCCTGGATGGGAGGTATCTCTGTCCCCACCAGTGGGTTTACTCACTTTTCCTTCTTTCGTCTCCCTTCCTTCTGTGTGCACGTCCATGGCAGGGCACAGGCTCAGGACGGCTGCCCACAGGGCAGGGGCCTCTGTGCCCTGTCAAGGGGAGGCAGCCTGGGCTAGGAGTCAGCGGGCCCACGTTCCAACCCCAGCCCTGTTACTCCTTCTCACTGGCTCAGTTTACCTCCCTGTATATGAGGGGGTTGGGTTCAGTGGTGCCAGAAGTCCCTCCTGACAACCCCTAATTCTCAGACTCATCCTGTCTGTCTTCTGGAGTTGTGCTGAGGAGGAAATAAAAGAATTGGAGAGAAGAAAAATTATGATGCTGAGACAACTCCCCACTTCCCAAACGCATACACATCACTTTACCTAATTCTAAGAGAATGTGGTCCTCACTGAGCGGGGGAGGATGCCCGAGGTTGGCTTTAATTCCATAAAGATGTTTTCTGGTAGGAAGGAAGGCAGTGGTGGAGCAGGAACCCAGAGCCCACCAGCTAGGTTGTGAGGAGTGGAACTGGGGCCAAGGACATCTGAGGAAGAAAGAGAATCTGGTGGTTTAGGAGGAAATCCTTAGGGCAGGAAGTACAGGAGGTCACCCAGAAACTGACGCAGGCCACAGAGAGAAGGGTGAGTTCTTCCTCCAGTTCCATGTTACAAACGCCAGCGGAGGTGCTGCCCTTCAGCTCAAACACTAACTGGCTGGTTAGCACAGATCCCACAGGTTCAAGAGCACAGTCCCCACAGGAGTGCTCTTAGTTCAGACACTGGCTGCAAATTCAGAAGGGCCCCAGGCCACAGGCACTTCTGACTCACTGAGTACAAATTTAGGGGATCCCATGACCCCTTTCAAGTTCAATAATTTGCCAGAACAACTCACAGAACATAGAACTCAGAAAATTACTGTTCTTATGATTATAGTTTTATTAGAGAGGATATAAATCAGGAGGAGCAGCCAAATGAAGAGGCGCCTAGGGCAAGGTCTGAGAGGGTCCTGCATGCTGGGCTACTGTGCTGGCTCCTGGTGCAACCGGAAGATGGCACAGAAGCCTTTCCCTGTGGAATCTCCCGACACGTTGATGAGTTCAACCAGGACGCTCCACTGAGCTTTGTGTCCAGAGTTTTTATAGGGGCTTCCTTACATAGGCATGGCTGATTAAATCATTGGCTGGAGACTGAACTCAATCTCCAGGCCCCCTCCTTGGACTGCCTCCCCTACAAACCTTGGGCTCAAAGCCCCAACTCTTTAATCACATGGTTGGCCAGCCCCAGTCCTGAAACCATTTAGGGGCCACCATGAGTCACCTCCTTGGCATAAACTATGAATGTTACTTCTAATACTTGGGAAATTCCAAGGATTTAGTCTCCCCTCCAGGAACCAGGGACAAAGGCCAGTCAAATTCTTTCTCAACTAACACTTTGTTTGGACAGTTTCTTCCACACTAGCTTCTCAAGCTCACCCCTTCCAACTTTGTATTTTGACAAATTTCAAACCACTTAGATTCACCAGTTCTTAGCAATCTTGCCACATTTGCTTTCTCTTTTTCTCTCTTTCTTATTATGACATTTCACCCATAAATGCTCCAGCATATATCTCCTATGAACAAGGTCATTCTCCCACATAACCAAGACACAATTCCTGCACTTAATTTGACACTGATATAACACTGTCATCTAATACACAGACCATCTTCAAATTTCCCCCTCATTTTGGATCCAATCCAGGATTACACTTTGCACTTTTCACACCTCCTTTAGTCTGACATAGTTCTGCCGTCTTGTCTTTTTCTTTCTTTCTTTGTCTTTCGTAACATCGACATCTATAAAGCTTGCAGTCCAGTCACTTTGCAGAATGCTCTCCCACTTTGATTTGTCTGCTCATTTGCTCAAGATAAGATTCAGAGTGAACATTTTGGGCAGGAACACTATGGAAGAGTTGTGGTATCCCCCTCAGTGCCTCACTCCAGGAGACAGATGTCGTAGAAAGTAATCAATAAATAATAATAAGAATAGAAAAGAGTTTTATCTGAGCCAAACTGAGGACTAGCCCAGAAGCCCACTTCCCAGATTACTCTAAGAAGTTACTCTAGATAAGCAGGTTTTTCAGTCCAGTTTTGTATCTTGTCAGAACAAAGAACATTAAACAAGTCAGGGTTACATTTCTTCAAGGTTTGGGGGAAAAACAAAAAAGCCCAGACCAGCATGAACGTAGCGAGTCAGTATGGCCTTGGCACCTGGGACGGGACTCATCCTCAAAGGAGCACTAGTGTTAGTGACCCAGGAAGAGGGACATTTAATCTTTATTTTTAACATGAAAACTCTTTACTTCTGGCAGATGTGCCCTTTTCTTTAATAATGAAAGCAGATGTACAGTGTATGTTTGGTAGGCCGTTTTAGTTAGTATACAATTCAGATTAACTCGTATAAGCCACAATAACGTCCTTCCATCTCACGTCCCTACGGGAAAAGTCCTTTTATCACACATGATGCTAGTTTGTTCTATTAATAGTAACTGAGCTTTGCTTATTTGATTAAAGTGGTGTGTGCCAGGTTAGGCTTGCTTTTGTTAAACTTAGAAACCTGAGCTGTATTGGCCCTGACTTCGGGAGCCGCTTGAGGGACTTAGCCCGCCTGGCCTGCCTGCATCTTTTCCCCTCCCCTCTGGGAACACCAGGTATTGTCTTGATGGCAGGACATGGGGAGAGAGAAGCTCCGCTGTGGTGTCACTGATTCCCAGTTCTCCTCCAGTCACTGGAGACCTCTCCTCCATTATTTTCTGTCAGGTGCTGCGGAGCCAGAAAGCAGGTATGTGCGGTGTGTGTGTGTGTGTGTGTGCGCGTGCGCGTGTGTGTGTGTGCGTGCGTAAACGCGAGTCTTTTTGCCTGCACCGGCGAGTCGGCACGCACTTGCATTCTGTGCACGCCTTCATGGTTCTTCTAACGCATCCCACACTGGGGGCTCTGGGGCGGGCTAAGCCGTGCGTGTGTGGGTGAAGCGCGTCGGCGCGGAGCCGGCCGTGGTTCTACAGCGCTCCCCGCTCTCTGGGCTGCTTGGTATGGTCTGCACCCCTTCCTCTCCTCCCAGGGTGGTTGCACCCATCCCTCCCGGAAGCGCCCAGGCTCCGCGCCCGTTATGGAGCCGCCCTGCAGTCCCAGCCGGTCGGGCCATGTTCCCGCGGCGGCGGAGTCAGCCCCGGCCTCGGTGACCCTAACGCAGCTCCTGCAGCTGGTCCAGCAGGGCGAGGAGCTCCCGGACCTGGAGAGGCGCCACATCGCGGCGACCCTTGGCGAACCCACGGCATCCCGGCTCCCGCGGAGGCCCAAGCCCTGGGAGGCCGCAAGCTCCGCAGAGGACCTGGCGCCGCCGCTCCAGACCTTGGGCCACAGGCCCACCGACCCTAAAGTATGGGCAGAGCAACCTCCTGGAGGAGCCCGGCTTGGCGCAGGTGCGACGGCGCCTTCCTAGGTGGCACCTAGTGGGTTCCTGGTGCTCGAGGTCTTTTGCAGCTGTGAATGAAAAATGTTGCCTGTCATATCAACAAAGGATGCTGCGGCCAACAGCCACTACCGCTCCTTGCCCACGGTGAGCTTTGAGGGAACTCAGGATGGAGACAAATGGGCTGCCGGCTGCCAAGCCCTTAGCCCCTGCAGCACCCGCAATGGTGCTCCCTAGGAGACTCAGGATGGAAAGCACAGGTACTTTCCCTAGGCAGCTGAGGTGCATTTCAAAGGGATGATTTCAATGAGCCCAGATTCTTGCTTATTCCCATGCATAGAAGAAGCACTAAATTCATTGACTTGAGATGTCTGGTTTTCTTTAATTAACAGAAATCTTTTGTTGTTCCAGCTATCTGGTTGACTACCTGGCTTTTGTTGCAAAACTGTATTTTGGTTCCTCCCTTCTCTCTTCTGAGCAGTCCCTCAGAGCTATCTGCAAGGCTGCCTCCTGGGCTTGAGTCCTCAGAAAGTCCGCCAGATAAAACATAATCCTCAACTTTTAGGTTGTTCATTGTTCTCACTCGACCTGGCTCTGAGATCTGGAGGATGTGACTGTCCCGCATAGACACGGACCCTGGATACTGGCCATTCTGCTGTTCCTCTTTTGTGCATTTACCTCCACCTATCAGCTGGACTTAAGCCTCCAGGGAGCATCTTTGGGGTTGTTTTGTATTCATATCTCTGGACCATGAGCCTCAGTAAACAGTTTTTTTTAATAACTCCTGTTTCAGTCCTTATTTTTAATTGAAACATCTCTCATACTTTACTACTTGAGGTGCATAGATGTGTTTTCACTTTTAAAATGCTGCTTAGGATACACTAAACGGTTCTGACCCGCTGGGAACGATTTCTTAGGAATGTAGAAGTTGGTGTTTATTTCCTGATTCAGCTTATTCTGGTGGTTGTGGAAATGAACTTGGGATCCAAGTGGCATTTTGCTTTCAGACAGCCATTCTCTAGATAGGCAGTGAAAAAAGGGGTTTGATGAAAAAACTTGGCCCAAGAATGACAACGAGTGAAATCTCAAAGCATAAAAAAGGCCAGTCAAGAACAGCCCCTAGAATCCTAGGATCTGAGCACCAGCTGGGTCATGCAAGGGGCTGGAGGCTTTACAGCAGGGGAAAAACTCTGTCTTCTAAAGTCAGTCTCTTTAAATCTGCCCCATGGCTCACTGCACCTACTCTTGCTTCCTGAAACTAGGTTGTTTGTTCTCCCTACGCCTAGAACATACCAGGCATTTATGTTGACTGTCATGGACCCACATTAGCACACACTAATGTACAGGCTAGATCATAGGGCTAGCTTTTCCCAGAAATAAGGAGAGTCCCACAACTTGTTCAGGGAAAGGTATATATCATGGTACACAATACAGAAGTGCATCTTTTTTTTTTTTAATTGACGTATAGTCAGTTGGCAATGTGTCAATTTCTAGTGTAGAAATGCAGCATTTTTATATAGAATTCTAAGTTAAAAACTGTTGTTTTGCTTAATACCCTTAACCATGTGAGGCAGACAGGCTAGATAGACCACATTAGCCCCATTTTATAGGCAAAAGTGGAAACATTCCCATATTTAGTATAAAACAGCTCTGGGATATAAACTGTGGGCTTCCGTACTCACAACTGCTCTTTTCCCATGACTTTTGATACATCATTTTAAGGTGATCTGATCAATGCTTTACAGTATAAGAGTAACATCTATACCTTCTAATCCTGGCAGATTAACTCTTGAGCCAACCAACTGTGAAATAAATTTCATATTTTATGGCTAGACAAGAAAAATTTAAACAAAACATTTCCACCCTTTGGCCTCCTATCCCTGCACTGTGCATTGTGTATCTGTATTATTGACCAAGGCTTTCTCATCGGCAGAAATTTCCACTCAATCGTAAATAGCACATTCTCCTAAGACAGCGCCTTAAAGATAACATTCCTTCTTGATAAGGGGTCACACACTGCTCAGATGTGGATTATAGAAACTGTTAATATGTCATTTGATGTACAGCTCTCTGTCTCAAAAAGCTTACGTAACTGTCTTCACTTCTAACTGGTGGAAGAGTTCAGAGCTTTCTGAGATGCTCTTCTTGAGTTGTATCATCAAATTTGGTTCAAGTAAAATTTTCCATTTCTTGCTTAGACTGACTGATTAGTTTTTCATCACATATTGTTGTAGTTAGCAGGATATCAGAGGTACCCACCAGGGGGCACCTAGAGTCTACCTGGAACCAGTGCTCAGTACCAGCACGAGCCCACTGAGCCCCACTGGCTTCTCCGTACTCCTTGGATGTTCCGGTGAGTTCTCCTCATGTTCATATCTCATTGTTTGGGTGATGGCCGTACAAATTTTATTGGAGCTGGTTTTCACTTAAGACTTGGAGTCTTTTTTTTTTTTTTTTTTTTGTGGGTGTTATTATTGTAACTGTTTTATGGGTAAAAAGAAATAGTTATGATTTAACTTTTATACCTGAATCAGTAAAGGGATAAATTTTATTTATTTTTATTTTTTTAACATTTTTTATTGATTTATAATCATTTTACAATGTTGTGTCAAATTCCATTGTAGAGCACAATTTTTCAGTTATACATGAACATACATATATTGTCACATTTTTTTCTCTGTGAGCTACTATAAGATCTTGTGTATATTTCCCTGTGCTATACAGTATAATCTTGTTTATCTATTCTACAATTTTGAAATCCCAGTCTATTCCTTCCCACCGCCCGCCCCCTTGGCAACCACAAGTTTGTATTCTGCGTCTATGAGTCTGTTTCTGTTTTGTATTTATGCTTTGTTTTTGGTTTTTTTTTTAGATTCCACATATGAGTGATCTCATATGGTATTTTTCTTTCTCTTTCTGGCTTACTTCACTTAGAATGACATTCTCCAGGAGCATCCATGTTGCTGCAAATGGCGTTACGTTGTCGGTTTTTTATGGCTGAGTAGTATTCCATTGTATAAATATACCACATCTTCTTTATCCAGTCGTCTGTTGATGGACACTTAGGCTGTTTCCATGTCTTGTCTATTGTAAATAGTGCTGCTGTGAACATTGGGGTGCAGGTGTCATTTTGAAGTAGGGTTCCTTCTGGATATATGCCCAGGAGCGGGATTCCTGGGTCATACGGTAAGTCTATTCCTAGTCTTTTGAGGAATCTTCATACTGTTTTCCACAGTGGCTGCACCAAACTGCATTCCCACCAGCAGTGAAGGAGGGTTCCCTTTTCTCCACAGCTTCTCCAGCATCTGTCATTTGCAGATTTTTGAATGATGGCCATTCTGACTGGTGTCAGGTGATACCTCATTGTAGTTTTGATTTGCATTTCTCTGATAATTAGTGATATTGAGCATTTTTTCATGTGCCTATTGATCACTTGTAAGTCTTCCTTGGAGAATTGCTTGTTTAGGTCTTCTGCCCATTTTTGGATTGGGTTGTTTGTTTTTTTCTTATTAAGTCGTATGAGCTGCTTATATATTCTGGAGATCAAGCCTTTGTCGGTTTCATTTGCAAAAATTTTTCCCAGTCTGTAGGTTGTCTTTTTGTTTTACTTATGGTTTCCTTTGCTGTGCAGAAGCCTGTAAGTTTCATTAGGTCCCTTTTGTTTCTATTGCTTGAGTAGACTGTAAGACTTGGAGTCTTAAGGGGCAACTGAGCATTTCCTAGGAAAGACCTAGGGGGCCTGGGAAGCATAGGTCACTGCGTTCTTGTTAAATTTGGCTTAAATTGAAAAAAATGAGCTGTATATGGTCTGAAAACTTTTGCTAGTGAAATAAGACTGAATTATTCAGTTCCAAAGAATAAAGGGACATTTTGCTCCTCTGGTCACAAGGAGTCCTCAGGCAACTGAAGACCTCGTGGAAATGTCTGTGGATCAGTCCTCATGATGTGCAGCAGTCCTATAGGGGAGACCCACCACGACCATTAAGTACTGCTCTTGGAGAGGGGTCATGGGGAGGGGCACGACAAAGGCTAATCCCCCAGCATTCCCAGCACCCATGATGGTTTAAGGCTGTCACTGGGAGAAATCGAGCCACATAAAAGAATTTGACTCACCCAAGGGTCCTTGGGGAGT
The DNA here is from genome assembly GCF_009834535.1 of Camelus ferus. NCBI lineage: Eukaryota > Metazoa > Chordata > Mammalia > Artiodactyla > Camelidae > Camelus > Camelus ferus. The sequence continues at coordinate 28,999,600 of NC_045715.1, read as the reverse complement.
GAGACTCAGAGCAGCACACATGTGATCCACCACACTGTCCTCAGAAAGTTGTTCAGATCATGTCTCTTATCCCATATCTGAAACTAATACTGGGAAATTGTGCCTCAGGCCAAGCAACTCCTATTTAAAGAGTCACCTATGGGAATACCAGCTGGGTTTATGTGTGCTTGTGAGTACTAATTGGAAACTAAAGAAAATCCAGCCCTGAAATGGCCAAGTTGTTGTTGTTGTTTTTTGACACTCCAGTACTGAATTTTGAGCATGCAGTTAAAGCTGGCAGTCTTCTGGATCTGTGCTTGCAGGTGTATGGGGCCTTCCTGGGACAGACCCTTCCCTGCTCTAACTCCTCTCTGGAGTACCCAGATAATAGTATCTCATGCATATTTCCTGAGTTCTTCAGATGCCAAAAAATCATCACCAAATGGAAGATATTAACGCTTGATGATCATATACCCTTATCACATACCCTGGGACGCCCCTCCCTTAATTGGCCTTTAAAAATGTTCTGCTGAAACCCTTTGGGGAGTTTGGGAACAGGGCGGTTTGGGCATGAGTTACCGGTTCTCCTTGCTTGGCCCAGCAATAAACCTTTCTCTGCTCCAAACTCTGATTATTTCAGGTGTTTTTTTTTTAACCTCACTGTACATCAGGCACATGAACTTGCATTGGGCCACACAAGGTCTACTGGAAACAACAGTGGTGTTTTTCTCTTTTCTAAAATTAGATTAACAAAGAATAATATTTGTAGGGCTAGCTCCATGGATTCTTTGAATTGGAGAAACATCTAAATTGTTAAAATTTTTAGAGAGCTCTCATCTTAAACTGTTTCACCTATTTTAGTTGGTATACAGAAGCCCCCCAAAACTTTAAAATTCCAGATCTTCTAGAAGCCCCTGGGAGGCCAAATGGATTAGATCAAGATAGGAGAGGTCTCAGGCAGATGACCCCTTGGTGGATCACCTGAAGTTCTCATGACACCCGATGAACTCTTGTAAAAGAACAGTGTTGACTGGTGTCACTGCTGCACCCTGTCCCGTTTACCTGTGTAACTGCCAAGCCCCAACCCCAAAGGGGTTCACAGTTTGGAAGGCACTAGCCTGCTGTGACTCCCCTTTGCCGGGCAAAGCAATAAAGCTGCTCTTTCCGTTGCTCCCAAACTTTGCCTCCGAGTTTGAATTCACTTTTCGGGGTGCAGAGGCCGATTTTTTGGTAACAGTAAATGAGAAGAGCTTTTAGTAAACTCTTTAGGAATAATTGTGTTTTGGGAATATCTGTATGGTATCTCCAGATTTGGTGACTTGGAAGAATTCATTCACTGTGTCATTTCAAATAGGATACTGGAACATTAATTGCTGGGCCTTCTTAGGAGAGGAAAACTAAAGCGTAAGTTTATCAATCAGAAAATGCTGATACAACAAACAGTTTACTACTACTTCTTAGTGCTCACTAGAGATGAACATGTTAAGGTTAAGAGTTGTCAAGGAAACATTTCAGTATGCAAGGGCAGCAGGATGTGTGTTTTCAGCAAAGAAGGTGTGAGGAATGAAAAATGCATTTTGTTCAAGGGGAAAAGGTGGTTTTGTCCTAGATAGAGCTGGTTGTTTCTGAATAGATACAGAAAGTTGTGAAAGGTTTGTGGAAAAGGAACACTGAGTTTTGTGCATGGTCAAGATTGGCTAAGATTGAACTTAATAAGAAAATGAATTTTAAAGGTAAAGCAGTACAAAACCTGAATTTGGTTCTGAGAGGACAGAGTTTTCTTAGAATATTGTACTGATTGTGAGTTTGTGTCTAAGTGATCTGTACTTGCCATTGTGATCTTTTATAGTTACTTTGGTTAAGTGAATGGGTATTGTTTCACAGTGACCTGTGATTGTGTTTGGCCAAGTGTTTTAAAACTCTGTTATTTTTGACAAAGTTTCCAATGATCAACTTCTAAATGAAGTTCATTTGACTTCTAGCTAACTGTCAGGTGTTCCAAAGGGTCCTTAGAACATCTCAAAATATTTTCTCTCCATCTCAAGAGAGAGGAACATTAAACTAATTAGGTTTATCTGGTATGTTAAATGGGAAGCATTGTTAAATTAGCAGTGATAAAACTTCTTAGGCTGTCATATAGGTAAATGTTATTAATATACACATTCTGGAAACTGTATGGAACCCCTAAAATATCAGTCATAATTTTAGTGCATGTCATAGCAGTAACCAAGTTTCTTTTCAGTTGTATTGTAATCAAAAAGCTCTTAACCTTGACTTTTAGTCTTTTGTCATTTACAGCTATTATGGACAATTAACCAAATGTTTGGTAGAAATGAGGGTAATTTTAGAAAAAGATTGTTTCAGTGAACATTAAATTCTAGTTTTGTTAATTGAAGTCTGTATTTACTGGCTAAGATTCATTTCCCAGATAGCTCCTTGTAAAATTTAGTTATTAAAAGGACACTTTCTGAAGTTTATCACAGTAATCTAATTTTGGATGAAGACTGGACTCACCATGACCTAAACCAGATTGTTCATAATGGAAGAGACATGAGATAAAGGGCTCCTTGCAGCCACGTTGGAAGGGCCTCTCCTGAATGAACTGAAACTCTTATTTTTGACACCCGATTTCAACTAAGATTAGCACTACCAGATCAGGATGAGAAGAGGACATCTGAAGTAGACAGCTGACCCAAGATGCTAGGACTAGGCCTGTATACCAATTCCTTTGACAATTTCTGTTTTGCTTATGAACCAAATGCATTTCTTGGGCTCACTCATTATGCACATTTCAAAAATCAGTCCAGTTGTTGGGTTTGTGGCCAATTACCTATGTCCAGTACTCTCAGGTTGCCTTGGTGGATTTCTCCTCTCCAAGGCTTGAGTTGGATGGTCCTTAGAAATTTTACTTTAAAAGAAAGTCTAAAAATGACTATAATTCAATTTTAAAAAATGTTAAAAAAATAAATAAATAAATAGAATAAAGTCTAGGTGGGAGGGTATAGTTTTCAAGTGGTAGAGTGCATGCTTAGCAGCAGGAGGTCCTGGGTCCAAGCCCCAGTACCTCCTCTAAAAATAAATAAATGAATAATAAACCTAATTACCTCCCCCCTCAAAAAAAAACACCCCAAAACACCCAATTTAAAAATTAAAAAAAGTAGCACCATGCAAGCTAATGTTACCACAAATATCGCTAAGACCCTTTTCACCCAGCCAGTTAACATGCCTGTTCTGGCTTTTATATTAGATGTTGTTTATTGGGTAGTTCCTAACAAGACCCAATATTTACAGAACAAGTTTATGACTTTGGCTTTCCCCATGTTAGTTAGGGTGATGCACAACTGGTTTCCCCTGGGCTCAAGGTCACTTACAGGCAGCCTTGGTAACAGCCCCGGCCAACCATCAATCTGCCTTCAGTGCAGGCACGTTGGTTTCTATCAGTTTTCCAATGGCATGACCATCTGGCCATATTTGTTAACCCACCTTATGACCCATGAAAAGTCAAATACCCGGTTTGAACAATCCTGTTCCCACTTAAGAGTAAACATTAGGAAAATGGTTTGGTTCAGGATTTTGACTTAAATCTTTGCTAATGTAATGACACTTGCTCCCACTACCAATTTAGTTTGCAGAACTTACAACAGTCTCTTGCCTCTCATGCTGTCACCTGCTTGCACTAAGATAATCATGTCTGAACGACCCCAAACTATAGATCACATCTAGAGTTTTCTATAAAATAATGGACATACACAATGCACATGAGGAAAATTAGCCTAAGTCCCTTACTGGACAACCTAGAATTCACTATCAATCCTTGCCAAACATTCTGCTAGTATAACCTCCCCCCCACCCCAAAAGGGAGAACTGGGCTATTAGGACCTGGAATCCAGGGACATGATGGACACTGGGGCAGGCAAGCAGCCACACTAGGTCTGAGGAGTAAAATATTTCATCACCCAATGCTTTCTATCAAAAGATTAATGATCAACAGAGGGAAACTGTGTAATACATGTTTTATGGCAAGACAAGTACAATTTAAACAATTCTCCCCACATTTGGCCTCCCTCTCCCCACACTGCATTGTGTATCTGCATTATTGACCAAAACTTCCTCATCGGCAGAAATGTCCACTCAACCATGAAGAGCCCCATTCACCTAAGACAGCTCCTTAAAGACAATATTCCTTCTTGATATGGGGTCACATAGTGCTCAGATGTGGATTATGGAAACTGTCAATACATCATTTGATGTACAGCCGTATTTCAAAAAGCTTACGTCTTGACCTCTAACTGGTGGAATAGTTCTGAGCTTTCTGAGATGCTCTTCTTGGGTTGTAATCCTCAAATTTTGTTCAAGTAAAATTTCCCGTTTCTTCCTTAAATCGATTGATTATCATTACAACTTAATTACCTCATAATCTGGCACATTTTAAGGCACCGTTAATACTTTCAACTCAGTCTCACAGCCGGAGGGCCCCACGAGCCAAAACTGCAGCAGAGCTGGACTTAAGGGACCAGGAGACAATGGTAAGCGTGTTTTCAGCTCTTAAGCTGGGCCTGGCACACCTTCACCAACTGCTTAGGTAACAACTTGAGGCAACTTGTGACAGGAGCAGAGGGAAGGCCCATTTAGGGGTGCACACTGATGACAAACACAAGTGGGATCAGATCACCCAGTTTATTAGGTCGAACAACTCCAGAAGCCCTAGTGTTGGTTTCCATCATTACCTGCAGGGCAGTGGGCACTACTTTTGGAGTCTAGAATATGTAAGGAAAGGGTCCATTAAGCTGCTTGCCTGGGACCTAAAAGACCCAATAGTGCTAATTTCATCCACAGCAAACCAAGAAAATGGTTCACTCTTCCTGATTTGGGTTTGAAAAAGAAGAGTGATCATCAGGGAAACCAGAAAATTCCATCTTGAAGCCCAGAAAAAATAAGTGGTAGGCATTTCCCTGAGTCAGAGATGGCACAGGAGCTCAGCAGCTAACGCTGTGCTAATAGGAAACACCCATTTGGCTTAAAGGGAAAAAGCCACCTTGGTAAATAAGCTTTGGTCATCCACAGGGTATGGAACCAGAGGAAGCTAGCAAGGTCAGAGCCTGAGTGACCAATCCTGATAGCGCAGGACTTCATCACAGATGGTGCCTGGTCCCTGAGAAGGTCTATGAACACCCTAAACTTATGAGTTTATGGGTGTTTTCCTGGGGAGAGACCCTCGCTATCTCATAGATCCAAAAATAAGCTAAACCCCTGAGCTAGAGAAAAGCACTAAGCCAGTTGCAGGCAGAGACAAGGAAGCCACCAGATACACCTAGAGCCAGCCACGTCTGGGAGCCTGCCAAGCTGTCACTGAAGTTAGAATACGGACTCACACACAGCACAGACAACCAAGCAGTGCTTTTGTGCGATTCTTTCTAGTTGTATTTCAAGTTCTTTCCAAAACAAGGCTCTGGAAACAGCCAGGTTCAAGTATGTCCCTGGGCTTGGTCCACTGCTGTCCTGTAGTGATACCTGGGTATTCATTCACCAACATTAAACCCCTGGGCAGAAGATGGAACAAAACGGTCTCCCTCCTCCATGGCATGAGTCCTTGCTGATCTCAGAGGTGCACGGTGGCCAACACAGAAAACACACAGGAACTTTTCCTTGGAACTGGGGTGGGATGAAAAGTGTCTGCTGTGAACATCACAATCTTTCCCCTGACCCTTCCCCTTCAGTTTCTGAAGATATAGCAGAAAATAATCTCTGAAGAGACTGGGTAACAATTCCATAAAACAAAAAACACATGCTTCCAAAGCGCTGTGCTGAGGAAGAAAAACACAACTTTATCAATACAAATTTACTGCAACTTGGCATCTAAGAATAATAACAAAAAGCAATTTCAAAGAATTAAGATTCCTTCAACAGAAACAATAATTATACCTTCAGATCCTTTTTGAAATTAGTTAACATTATTCTCCCCCTATCTCCAGCTAAACTACCACAGCAACACAGGTTTTTTTGGTTACTCAACTTTTTCCATCCTGTAACTCTTGGGGTAGACAGAGCCCCTTGTCCTAACCAGGCATTCACTGTACCAAGCACATCTCTATCCATTAGGCTTGTGAATACACCCCTCCCCCCTGCCAAGTTATGCTCACACACTTGTAAATGCAAAAAGATCTTTTAAGGGGCAAGGCACAGCCCATCAAAAGTCAGCCCAAGGGCAGTTTTTAGCCCTGCCTCACCTGGGTTTAGTTCAGCTGCCGGATGAGCTGGTTGATGCGTTCACCTCGATAGCCAGGTGAACCCACTTCCTTGAGGAAGCCCACTCTATTCTTGGTAGCATGACGGGCCACTGAGAGCTGGAAAGGGCGCAAGAACCCTGAGATCTCCTGAAAATTCTTCCCCGGGAAGGCAATTTCATGAATAAGGTCTTCCAAGCAAATGACACCAAACTTCCCTAAGAAACATAAGGTTCAGAATCCTTTACTCAATGTTTCCCCAGCATATACTGCAGGCTCTTATTTGCCAGAGCTGGGCACTCTGGCAAGTTCTTGGTGCCTTCTGCTCTGACCCCTAAGATGGGCACTCACCCAGGTGCTCCTCTATCACTGTGTTGTCTGTCAGAGGGACGATTTTATTCTTGACTTTGGCTTGTCCACGTTTCAAGATGAGTTCCCGAACAGACTTCAGATTTGGAAATCTATGTGAGGCAGAATAAAGTACAACCTTAGTGGGCCCCCTGCACACTGCATTACACTGGCCACACAGTCCTGCAGCCTGGCTAAGGATTCTCCCATCCCCTCTCCCCCTCCCCAAGAGGCGCCCTGCAGTACACCCGAAGGAGGTGAAAAACCTAAGCAGCCCTGACTATGTAACTATAGGAATTAAAATTTATGGATACAAATACTCACCAGACAAAGATATTTATTTCCAGGCAAAAATAAAGTCCTGGCTTACATTTTAGGACTTTGACCTAGGTGACCCTATTAAAGAGTTTGAAATTAAATCTAAGTCTTTTTTTCAGATCTTAATGTTTGAAGAAATACAACCCTAGCTCTGCTTCAAGATTCCAAGAATTACTCTCTCCTCTACTAGTCTTACTCAGCCTTAGCCCACAACTGACCGAACCCTGTCATGGCCCTGTTCAGACCATTATCAGTGGCATGGATACCCCCTGATCTAACCACCCCACGTGCCAAGGTTCTTATTATGGCTGGTGGTTGATTCCTAGTGACCATGATAGTCACACCAAAATGCTCCTTCGACACAGCAACATGAGTGTTGGAGAAGAGTACCTGGTGCATCCTAACATTCTTAATATAATCTAACATGAATTCACTCAAAACATACTCACCCCCAGGTGACATAAGGTTCCACTATACGGAGTGTTTTTATGGTTTGAGGGGTTACTTTCACAAACACACCACTGAAAATCTTATTCAGGCGAAGTCTTCCAATGGTCCTCTGCACAAGTGAACTCACCCCATTAATCCTGAAATCAACAGCAAAAGAATTCAGGCTCTGTCCAGCAAGTACCTATGAAGTGTGTGCCATTACTGGGGGTCCAGAGAGTAGGACACAGACTGTGCCTCACAGATCACTTCCATGCGATGTGGAGCAATACCCGAGGTGCTATGAGAAGAGGACCTGAAATCAAATACCTGACTTTGTGTGTGGGGTTGTACCTGTCAAGCTAAGGAAGCTGGACTTGCTTCTGTGGGCAGTAAAAACTATAGAAGATTTTAAGTAAAGAAAACATGAACAGATTTGTTTTTGACAATCACTGAGGAGAGCATATAAAACAGAAACAAGAGCATGACACCATACTCCAGGAAATCCAGCTAGAAAGCTGAGATGACAGTCCAGGAGAGACTATGGACAGTGGTGGGAGGCTCATACATATTTAAAACCCACAGGTTTCTGGTTTGGGTGACTGGGTAGGGGAACAGGAGGAGGTGGAGCTGCATGTGTGGGTAGGAACGAGTAAGGGATCAATAAACGTGGAAAATGCTTTCAGTACTGTCCTCAGCACTGAATGTGCTCCATCCACTCGACCTTGCTTCAGTTCCAAGAAGATACCCTGATTCCTCACTTCATTTTTTCATCTATGCCTGGAAACTCCTTTCATGTTAACAGGTCTCAGCTGCAAGTTCCTACTTCAGGGTGTCCTCAACCACTACACACCACACCTCGGCCCCCTTGCCCCACATCCAGCACTTTACCCTCACAGCAATTAGTGTATTTTCATGTCTATTTGCCTAAGGTCTGTCTCCCTAATCTTGAAGACAAAATCTGTTTTGCTGAGCCGTGAATTCCCAGCACAACTTGCATTAGTGGCTTAAGGCCTATTATCTTATCTCCCTAGAAAGGGTCTAAAGCTGAACCAACAGTTTTCCCCAGCCTCAAGGAATCCGGCAAGTTTCCTACCTTTCGATGCGTACAACAAAGGCCAAGGAATGTTTATCTGGCATTTCCAAGCCATGCGGTTTCACTTCTAGTCGTCTGAGGCGCACCCTGTCACGTAGCTGCCGCCAGGAATCATGCAGGAACCATTCTAGTCGCTTAAACTTGAGCTGTTTTCCTTTCCTCTGCTACAGAGGAGGAAGACCATCACCATTTTATGCCTCTAGTAGTCGTTACTTCCACAACAGTAACTCATTAGTCACTACTTTGGTGGGGGGGGGGAATCAGGTTTATTTTTATTTATTCATGTATTTTTTAATAGAGGTACTGGGGATTGAACCTAGGACCTCGTACAAGCTAAGCACACACTCTACCACTGCGCTATACCCTCCATTAGTCACTACTGATAGAGCTTATTTCCCTGTATGTTCCAGAAAGGGAGCCAACAAACATCCTCTATTCTTACATAATGGAAAAACGAGATACCCAAGTAAAGGTGGAGTTGAGAAAACTCAGGAACTACTGGGAAAAGCTCCTGCTAAATAAACAAAAACCCAATTCGTTTACATTCTGTCAACCAATGTTTCCCAACAAGTGTTTATGGAACCTAACACCGTGTTATGCCTCATAAAGCTCCTGCTTGTTTTATTTCCTGCCTCCAAAATATGCATTTCTCCAAAAACATTTAGCAAATAGCAAAAATTGGTACGTTAAAAAAAAAAAGTTTTCCTCCAGGTACACAGGCCTTTTTGGCCTCCCAAATCACCTGGTATGAATCCAGAAGGAACAATCTCCGTTCCGCTTTTCCTTAACAAACTCCACTCAGTATCTTGCCCGCAGAAAGGGCTTGATACATACTTGCTAAACAAAGAATATTAAACCTGGTATAATCCAATCGATGGGGGAAAGGAATGTCAGTACCAAATCTAGTTCAATACATGCTGGATAAAACTCACAAAATACAAATTCTTATTCCTTCCTCCTCGTTCCCCACCATTACCTCCTTCTTTTGCAAAAGCGCCTGCTTTGCCTGGGTGGCTTTGAGGGCCTGATAAGCCTTCCTCTTTTTCAGGAGATTTTCCGGAACCAAAGGGATTTTTTTCCTTGGCCTGATAAAGAAAAGGGAGACCAGTGATAGCATTTAGGAAACAAATCCGTCAATGGATTTCTAAACGATATCCTGGGTTTCAGGAAACACTGCCTTCAAATTCTTAAAGGCTGAGGCTCCCCCGAAACCTGTCGTTCCTGACATCAGTCCTCAAAATGAACCCCTACCATTCCCTCGTCCCCAAAGCCTTAAAAAGTCAGGAACCCCTTAGCCACCGATCCCGTGTATGTCAACGGAACTTTTACTACCCCAGCCTTTTACAGACACCATCATTGATGAGATTCCGCCCCGTGGGGTTGGGGCGACGCAGACTCAGCTGCAGAAATATTATTTATGTCAGGGTGGGGGAACCCACACTCCAACTCACTGCCTGAAAGTCAATCCTCGCTCCTTGAAGTAACCCGAAATCGACGGCGGCGCCCTCCGCCCGCCCCAACTCTATGGCTCCTTATTCCTCCTTCTGTAACCTGGAGCCCTTTCTATTCGCTCCCTTCAGTCTACAAGTATCCTTATCTTCCACCACCAAGAAATAAATTCTGTGGATGGCACCGGATGCTCAAGACGCCACGCCAAAGATTCCCAGCCCCAAAGACTCACTCTTCCTCCGCCATCTTTCCAACGATGCGGCTACTGCTCATGCGCAGCTCCACGGCGTGAGGAAGAGAGGAACCACTCTGTTTACTCAACCGTAGAGACGTCCACTCTATATCACGGCGGGGCAACTGGGGCGGTCCCGCGCCCTCTTGGCCGCAGTAAACCGCTGAGGTATTGCTAACCCCGATTCCTGCCAAAAGCTGGACAAAGCCTCCTTCTCACTACTTTGAAAGTTTTTGGAGCCGTATCATCTTCAAAACCCAGCCCTTTTCATTTCAGTTGTAGTCTCATAATGCTGGAGGCCGGGCTATAAACATCTAAACGCTTCCCACAATGCACCGACTTCCGGCAGAGGGTGGGCGCCGCTTTTCTGGCTTCCGCTGGGCTGCGGGCGGTCTTGAGACAACTTTCGGCTGGGTGGGGAGCGCTGGTTCTACCGCTTTGGCTCTCACGTGTGGGTGGAGATGTATATGGACGACTTAGGATGGTTTAGAAAAAGACAGCTCTGATTACGTAGGCCTGGCTTCGTCAGTGGGTCCCCGAGCAAGTTCTTTAACCCGTCAGTCCCTTTGTTTCCTTTATTCATAAAATGCACATAGTAATGGATCTTGCCTAATAGCCTTAGAAGAGTTATATGAGCTACTCCTTGTATCAGCAAAGTCTGGTAGTAAGCGGTTAACACTATGCTAATTATTCTTGGTGCTGGACCGAAAACTAGAAATTACAACTTGCCATCTTAGAACCTTCCCTTACATAGTTCTCACCACTTGGAATATGCTTTCTTATTTCCTCGTCTTCATAAAACAATGAAAACTCACGTCTTGTGTTTTCTGGAAACGTCCAGAAAACCTCCAGAGTAGCGCGTTCAAGCGTTAATGTGCATAGGAGTCACCTGAGGAGCTTGTTAAAATGCACATTTTTCTTCAGGAGGGGGCGATATTCTGCATTTTAAACAAGCTTCAAAATGAAGTGGATGCTTCAGGTCTGTGGAGTACACTTTGACTAGCAAGGCTCTTAAGTAGTCTGTTTTCTGAATTCCTTCTGCACGAAATTTTTAACATTTCTTCACCATGATCCTAGGAGGGCAGAGACTATGCCTGCCTTGCTCATCACTGATCCTAAGAGAGTCTAGCACAAGTTTTTCAGTCTCGGTACACTATTGGCATTTTGGGCTAGGTAATTCTTTGTAACAGAGGGCTGTCCTGTGCATTGTTTGATGTTTAGCGGCATCCCAGGCTTCTGCCCACTACGTGCCAGTAACATCCCCACCCTAGTTGTGACAAACAAAATGTCTCCAGGCATTCCCAAGTCTGGCATGGTATGTATATTTATCCTAAGGTCTAAGACAGTGTCGTTATTTGACAGTAATTAAAGGCATATCAAGAGACTATCGTGTTTTGTTTGGCTTTTTCTTTCTCTGATTGGACTGGGTTCTCTGAAGGCCGGGAACTTGTCTCGTCTGTCTCTGAATCTTCTACGGTATCTGTTACAACAGGGGGCACCCGCAGGAGCTTGTTAACCATCTAAGCTCAAGGCATCATATTGGTATGTGCTGTGTAACTAGTTCATCAAGAAAGACAGTGCCAAGTGCAGAGCTTAGTACCTGATGAGTAAATTTCAAAGGATAACACAGTCTTCAGAGACAGGCTGTGGTGAGGCTCATTTAATGTACTCACTCTTTCAGCACTTCACCATGTATCTTACTTTGTGAAAAGGCAAAAACAGAGGGGTCAGCAAAGTGTAAAATATATTAAATAGTAAAGAAGGAACAAAAACAAGTCGGTGTTTTGTAACTTCTGTCTACAGGTGAAAGGTGGGTTCTGTGGTACTGAAGGTATTTCAGAGATATTAACAAGACGATACTCCTGACTGAAAAACTTGGAGGCCAGATTCAGGAGAGGCCTTCCAATACCAGCAGATGGTGCCAGGAGAGTACTTAGTCCCGGTGCCAAAGCCATCATCCACCAGACTGATCCAGAGAAAGAGATGGAGTCCTCTTCAACCCAAAAATGTTCACTGACTGAATACATATTTACTGAGCACTGAGCATATACCCTGAGCACTGGGCAAGATACGAGATTTTTCATTTCAAAGTTAGGTTCCTGAATGAGAATGGGGTGTGGCCACTTACAACCTCAAGAATCTTACTCTTTTTAGCCTGTCCTCATAGGCCTCTGTCCCTGTTTTCTTGGCCATTTCAGCTATCCATCATTAGGGAATAGTTTAAGAAATCATGGAAGACTATGCAATTAGATGCAGTAAGGTAGGTCTTTATGTCTTGAAATCTTAGTGGTATTTGTTATTTTTTGGCCTGCTTCTTGACAGTACCCCCATTTCTCTTGTGGACTGATTGCCCTGATTGTGTGCAGTCTTTGGAGGGCAGGATATCAAATCCAAACGCTTGCCCTCTCAATACATAAATTGAAGGCGTCTCTGGAAGATCTATTCAACCCCTCCCACCTCCTCGTCAGACTCTAAACTTCTCTCTTCTGGGTTTTGAATCTTCAGCAGAGTGATGGCAGGACTGGGGCAAGACTTTTATGGATTTCCACTTACTAGGACCTCCTGGAGTTTTTTTATTCCTGTCTCTATCAAGCCTGATGGTTCTTCAGTCTTCCTTTTAATTCTTAGTCTTCCAATAAAACTTGTTAACCAACAAGATAGGTTTCTGTTGGTTAAAACCAAAGAATCCTGACTATACTGCTCCCAGGTATTTGGTTACATTTGAAAAAGCAAGATTCAGAATAGGGTGTAAGAGGATAGTTCGCAGTTATTTTGTTATTTTTGTCTTTTGCTATAAATGTATTTGTATGTAGCAATTTTGGAAGGCTATACAGGAAAGTGTTGATGAGGGTTATTTTTGGGAAATAGTGAAGTGAGGCCTGGAATGGAAGACTTCCATCTTTGGATGGAAGCCTGCCCTTTGTTTGTTACATATGTATTAGTTTAAGAAAGAGCTTGTTAGGGACTTAGGTTCTTGTGATTTGCCTGTTTTACAAACCACTTGACCATGTTTTTTTTTTAAGACTCCTTTTAGGACCAACATTTTACAGTTCTTTGTATTAACTCTGGGATCCCTTTCCTAACGTATTCCACCATAACTTATTTCAGTGTTGTCTGCATTTTGGGGTTATTTGGAATCCTGTTCTTTTTCACTGAAGAGATAATTAAACAACACCTTCTTAGTGAGGCAAGACCACCACACCCAACATGCCATAATGGGGGCCCCATCTGCAGTTTCTCATCTGCTTCACACCTCTTTCTTGGATTATGACCCTTCTTGCAGCCGACTTCATTTTCAAGCTTTCCTTATTGCTTCTTCCTAGAGTGACGTGGGGTTACCAGGAGGCAGGTGGGAACGAGCAGCCAGATGAGCCTGGAGTTGGGGAAGACAACATGGACAACGGCTCTTGATCCTGATGAGAAACAAGCAAAGAGAGCAAAAGCGGGAAGGAAAACAGTGAAAACAGTCGAAGGGCAACAGCCGTCTGAGGGTTGAGGGTGGACACAGGAGAGCGCCAGTAGGAAGGAGACAGTGTGTGGTAGGTGAGACCAAATGCAAAATGGAAAAGCCCAAACCTCTTCTGATGTATTTCAGGGATAATGGGAACATTAGCCTTTTCTACCTTCAACACTTCTTCAGTAAGACTTCATTTTACACCCTAAGAAGTGGAGGGTCAGGACTAGGGCTTCCTATTTATAAGCAAGGAAGCTGAAGCTGAGAATAACTTGCGAGAAGGCATCTGATGACCTGTTAAGTGAAGTACTGGGATGTTTCCAGATTCTGCTGCCAAAGACACCTTCTGCACCCGTACCCTGCTCCTGGCTGTACTGCTTTCCTTGACCTTCACAGACATGACTTTTCCCTAAAGGTCTTGCCTTTGTAAGTGTTTTCAAAGGCCGGCTCCAGCACATGCCTACGAGAAGTATAAATTACAGACTCTTATAAAAGCCTCTTACCTGCAGCGGTGTAGACACAGGCTATTTACATTACGGAATCCACTTTATACTACAAATGTGCTCCTACTGTGTGTGCATCCGCTGAACCAGATTTCTCCATGTAGTTAACACTGTACAATTCCTTTACCTTCATTCCTGCAGAAAGTATCATACACTTTTTCTCAAACAGAACTCGGGAAACTGCACTAAGAACCATGGACATAAAAGACAGACACTGGGAGTAGAGAGCGCGGTGCTACCAAGAGGCAATCTGGAAGAATTTTAGCTCCAGTTTTTTCTCTCTAGAAGTGTACTTATTTAAGTGCTTGTTTCCTCTCTAGACTGTGAGCTCCTTGAGAGTAGAAATCATACCTGAATGGGCCGTGGATCCCAGTGGCCCAGTGTTTAGCACAGTGCCCCTAAACTGCTCTCAATGTGTCAGGTGCTCAACGCCAGACGCCAGGCGTCCTCCCTCTGGCTCGGCCGCACACTCAGGCTGAAGCCCCCTGGCTGCAGCACAGCTCCACTCCTGCCTGACAACACTGTTTCTGTGCCCCCAGACAGTGGAGTTCCTTTCTTTCCCCCTCTCTTTCTCCCCAGCAACCCCCTGGCTGCTCTCTCCACATCAGGGAGAGCTCAGCCCCTCCCGGGACACAGCTTCCCATACACAGAGCTGAGGGCTTTAACTGTCCTAGGACAGGGTGCCTGGTCTCTCCCCTGGGCAACACCAGACTCTGATCCTAACCAAGTGGCCAGATGATCCTAACTCTTCATGCATGGGACACACCCACTGCAGAGGGCCTGGAGAGGGGCAGAATAGCATGTTGGACCCACATTTGTCTGAGCAAGGAGAGAACCCTGACACCTGGATGCTGCTGCGAGAGACGTTAAAGGAGCCATCACTGACGTAACTGTCCTAGCAGTGCTGATTCTCAGTTACTTGACAACAAGTTCCTCTTTACATACTAGCTACTGAAGAATCTTGATATCCGGGCTGCTAGTACCTGAGGGTGAGGGGTGGGGGTGGGAAGCAATTAAACCATAAAGTAAGCGGTATAAGCATAAATTCGAGGCCCAAGAAAAATCTAAGGAGCCTTACACCCTCACCCCCAGAAGTTTCCCTGACAGTGTGGGTAGAGTCACATCTGTGAGGGCAGGAGCTCAGATGGGCCCTGTGGGGCTCATTTTACAGATACGGCTACAGAGGTATTTCTCAAAACAATTTGGTCAGATGTGTGAATCCAAAGAGAAACATGTTAATTCTGGAACAAGTCTTAAGTAAAAGATTTTGATTTTTTCTTTTCTTTTCTTTTTTTTTACCTATTCCACAGCCTTCTTGCCCCTGCAGAAACAAAAGAAATATAAGGATTAAGGAAAACTTCCTGTAGATTGAGGCCCATTTCTCTAACTTTTAAATGGCTTCACTTTTCTTTCCTTAGTTAAGGGCCCAGGTGACAGGAGAAGGGAGGGGAGGCCAGAGGCCTATGTGACTAAACTTTCTCACTGACCAACTTTGTTTAATTTGTAACTGTTTGGAAAAGCCAGCCAATTAAAATCCTACCCCCTCACTGGCTGGGCTACTTTTTGGTAATGGTAAATATAGTTAATAATAGAAATGAACACTTACTTACCCTTTTCTTCTGGGAAAAGCAGCCATTCCTCTTTGCAAAATCAAGACAATCACAGTTGCACAGTTTCCCAAATCTTTGGCTGTATTGCAATGGTTGTTTCATTTTGTAATCTCCAACTAAACATTTCCTAACCATGGATTAACAATATAGTTACTGACTCGTTTCTTTTAACAGTATTTATCCAACATAACAAAATAAACTGCAATTTGTTATACTTTTTTTTTTTACAAAACATTTTATAAATATTTTTACAAAATGTATACAAAGCAATTTCAAGTGAGACATACTATACAAATGAAGGTATTTAAGCAAATAAAGCCCACACCACACTGACAGTGAGTGACGCGTCCTCTTTTAAGTCAAGTCAGTCTGTAAGGCCTCCCTAATCTAACAAAGTCTACTAAATTCTTCAGAGCTAAAATAGTTCTTTTTCGTAATTGCCAGTTTAAAATTTGCTTTATCTTTAGGCAGTACTTAAGGACACAGGAAATCAAATGCTTAATAACAAGTTCACACTTTTCCACAACAACAACAGAAAAAAAAAAAGAAAGAAAAGAAAATGATTTTGTTACTGAGTACTAAAACTTAACCTTGACTAATGAACGTGGACAATTGAACGCTGGCCATTGGAGGCTGGGCTCTTACCCTTCACCAGAGGGGACTCGACATGCGAGTTATGACCTAATCACAGGAGTAAAATACATTTTGTAATCTTCATTTGTCATTATCTAGAATCTTTCCTCCATAAAAAGTAAACTTACATACAAGGACACAAAAATTTACAAGTTTCATTTTGGTAAATTAGGCTCTCCATTTGCTAGACAAGTGTCAGGGCTTAAAAAAACCCTTTTAGATGGTATATTGAGAAGCTGGGACGGGGGGCAGGGCAGAAAGAGAGGTGACAAGTGTATATGAAGCTTGTCTTGTCTCTTAAGAATTCCACTGATTCAGGAATTAATATAACTCATCAGTAGCCTCCGTGAAGGGTCTAGGTATAAATTTCCACAAAGAGAAGAATCTGATCAGGAGGGACCATCTTTAAGTCTTGCTAGGGATTAGGGGAGCATGAGCCCTAAGAGAAGAAGAGCCTATGAAATCATGAGGTTCAGGGCAGGGTGTTACCCTAGGGCTGCCCAAACAGAAAGTTCCAACTGGCAATACCAACTTATCTTTCTAATATGTTACAATACAGAAAAAGGGGAAATCTGCAACTTGGACATTGGCACAAATAAGGAAAACACGGCAACCGTAAAATGGCCCAGATTTTCCAATTTCTGTTGGTTTGGGGCTAGGAGTGGGGAGAAGGTATTTTGTTTTTGTGAAGACTAGCTGTCTCACAGGGTTTCTCTGTGTGTGTGTTTGGGGTAGGGGGGGCGGCACAAAGGGGCAGGGAGAGTCTAGGTCTTCTGTTGCTGTATTTTCTAGTAATCAGAAGCATTCCTTTCCTTTGCAGGCCAATCTGGAAAAGAATACCCAGTATGATGACAATGGGGTCCTCCCTATTCTGGGGAAGACCATATGCCGATCTTGGCAACGTGTTACAGTGAAGACCGTTGGAGATGGACAGAATACATGAGAGCCCGTGCACACGAGAGGGAGAGTGTGTGTATACACACTGCAGCCAAAACGACCTCTGGGTCTGAGCAACTCAGACACGTGCACACATGTGTGTACGAGGCTACATATAAAATACCGTATGTAGCTTTCCCAGTGCTAGGAGATACTGATGGTTACCATGACGTTGAGAATGAAAGTGACCACAGAAATGGGATGACCTGGGGCAGGTATACAAGAAAGGAAAATGGGGAAAGCTCCCTGAAAAGAAATATAAATAAATAAAGCAGTAAGTCATGCTCACGATCATGAACATGGGCCAAACACAAACAATGACAGGGCTTGTCCTTTGGATCTCGAGTGGGGATCCCGTGTCTCAGATCTTTCCTCTCAGTGGTGGGCTGCCTGGTTACCTTTGGTTTGTCTGTGTTTTGGTAATGATTGCTGCCGGGAGTGACTACTGTTCTCAGACAACAAGAAGCAGAAACAAGGCCAAAGTCCCCTTACAGTTTAAGATAAGAAATTACAACATAGTTTTCAAATGAAAGTGCTTTTGACGCTTGGCTATTTGTAGTGGGAGAGGGTGCAAAGAGAGGTAAAATGAAACAAACCCAGCAAACCAATAAAAACATACGTCGTATGTTGACTAGATCCAATTACAGAATGCAAAACGCTTGGTTTTTCTCAATAGTTGACATATGTATGCTTTTACATATATACACATTCGATCCCTCAGGGCTCTAGCCCGGCCTCCCCTGTACATGCGCCACTTCACCGGTTTCCATTTTCCTTTTTTTGGCCTGGTGAAATTACCTCAGGTCATGCTGTCGCAACTCAGAACCAAGTATTCCCTAGATGAAATTCGATGCGGATGTGCTGAAGAGGTGAGTTTTGCTCCAGGAGCGTCAGAAAAGCACTTCAACGATGAACAAGGAAGCCCTGCAGAGCCGGGCTTGTGCGCTACGGGTGCTCGCACCGGGGCTGCGGGGCCCCGCGGAGCCAGGACTACCTTCTCAGGGACGGCCGGGGGAGAGCCGCACGGTCTCCTGGCCAACGACAACCCCAAAGCCCCCCAAAGCCAAAATTTGGAGATGCAGTGGGATACTCTTTAAAAAGTATCTTCTACCAGTCCTGTTTGATTTTCTTTAATAAGTCTGTTCTTTTCAAATGACTTATGATTGTCAGAATTTTACCCAGGGCCAAGTGTACTGTGATCTCATTGAGTTACAGTGTTTTTTTGTTTTTTAAATAAAACAAATTTTAAAAAATGACTAAGCACTTTCAAAACACTTGAAATGTGTAGGGCCTATCAGACTGCTTTCTAACAAGGATCAGTTTTACTAGAGGATTTCCCTGTAACCACGACGAGTATTGCTCTTAAACAAAGAATGGGATTGAGATTAGAAAGAATAACCTGTGATGAAAGATCAAGCAGGATGGAGACAGGAGACCGTTTCCATTGCTTTTGCCAGGAAAGGATGTAACTTGTCCGGGGCGGGGTCTCGGGGCGGGACAGGGGGCCAGTGGCTACTAACACTCTAGGATACTATTTACAGCTGCTTCTAAAATGGAGTCAGTTTCTACAACGCCTTCATTGTGGTCCGGGATGAACTTTTCCAGGCAGTTTTCCTGCGAAGCCATTGGAGAAAAATTGGGGAAATCTAACTCAACAGAGCCGCTAACCGTGGGGTCACTCTGGGGCTGCCGCCCAGCCTTTTTGAGTTCCAAGATATTCTTAAAAGTTGTTTCTAAACTCTTAGTGAGCTGGAGGTCAGGCTGGGGCTCGCCAGACCCTTTCATGATGTCTGTGTGTAAAACTTCATTCTTTGGAGAACTCCTCAGAGTCTTGTCCTGGAAGGAGCTGTTACACGTCATCTCCAGGTGAGAATCCACTAGGATGCTTGAGAGTTTGCTCTCAGGACCGTGATCAGGTCTGGACGAGTTCTTCCGGTGCCCTTCGGGGCCAGGAGAGCACTCGCCACCTTTCACTGAGTCTCTCCGGCTGGTTTTGTCTTCGGATGCACTCCGGTACTGAACTAAGCCCATTTTGTCAAATTTTGGTGCTCTACCGAGGCATTCGGTTTTTTTAGAAGTGTTTCCTTCTGCGGAGACCACGATGTGATTAGGCACTAGATGAAACTGGTCATGATTCGTTGGTTCTGCCTGGCCTGGTTTGGCTCGGTCTCTGCCCTGGGCCTTGGCCGTCAGGTGCACAGAGCTGGTTGTTTTACAGCCATGCTGGTCACTCCGGCCAAACTGCGTCTCATGAGCAGCCTTATCAAATTTGAAGGAACAACAGAAATCAGCCTGAAAACCCTCTGGAAATGGAAACAAAAAGAACATTAATGAAAAAACTGAGAGTAAGGGCTGGACAGCAGCCCCTCGTGGGGCAGATGCAAACCCACCAGCCCAGCCCAGCCCAGCCCAGCCAGTCAGCCTTTCCCGTCCACGGGAAAGCACGGGAAAGCAGAAGCACAGTGCTAGAGGGCACATCCTATAAAAGGAACGGAGCTGAGGGGGCCGTGGGGCCGCAGCTTCTAGACGAGCTTAAATCTCTTCGAAAAGGGGATTTGCTGGATGACAAATGGGAAGACCGAATGTACAGAAAGCTCCACTTTGTCTTCATCTCTTACTGTAGTTTTTATCAGTTGTTTATTAATGACTACTTTGGAATGGTCTGAACACAGAAATCAGATGCTAGTGTCAGCCTCGTTTCTTCTGTGGGGCAGAGGGCCCTGAGGTGAGGCTCTGGGAGGGGAAGACACACCTACTTGTCTTTGGGTGATGGCGCTTCCATCCCTCTGGACACACTGGAGGGGACCTGCCGTAACTAGAGGCACTTTGCCAGGAACACAAAACGAATGGTCAACACACATCCTAAGTGGTATCTGCTTGGAAGGACAGGGGTATGGAGGAACCAGGCCAGACAGAGTGCTGACTCGTGCCAGGCTTGAAGAGCCAAGGATGGCAAGGGGGGTGTGATTGAGGATTTAGGGGGTGGGGTTACGGAGGGAGGGGGGCAGACTGCCATTATGCAAGGGCAAAAAAAATGTGCACTCTTTATGTAATGAGAGTGAAAAAGGGCTTTGATGACAACCTAGAAAACCACAAACATGAGTTTATTCACTAAATCCCAAAATACGAGCTGTAGGGGATAGAGCCTTGAAATAAAAGAAGATGATTGCACTCAACAAATACCAGCTGTGCAGGTACAGGACAGAGGAGAGTGTCACACCCGCCTGGGTGACGCTGTGCCTCAGGGGCTGGGACAGAGGAGGAGGATTTAGCCACAAGCCCAATTCACCAAAAGGCAAGGGTTGATTTCAGGGTCTAAGAAAAAGGGGGAGAAATATATCCCACATTAATTATTCTCTTGTTTTTTGGAAAGATTTGAGGATTCTCCTAGGTGTACAGCAATTCTTCAGGACTCTCCTTTACACTGAGTGTGAGGATCATGTATTCTCTTTGAAAATTTCTTGAGCCACATCAAACACAAGGCAAAACCTTGATATTTAAGTAACAGAAGATGTGAGAGGAATGTGAGTTAAGCTACAGGAAAGTAATAGTCCAAGAGTAGAGGAATGGATTACCTGAATTATCAAATTGATGTATTTAAAGTGTATTAAATATTATTTTGAAGACTATAGCAACAGGATAAAAACTTCAGGTGAATTAAATGGAAGAAACTAAGAATAACAAAATCATAAAAATATAAAAATGATGTATGCAAACAGGAAGGAGAATTGGAAGAAAACTTGGAGACGTAAGAACGTTTCTTTTTACAGAATGGTGAAAGTACGGGCAAAACTCGAATTGTTATGCTATCTGATTTAAAAAAATTTTAGAGGCTACAAAAAAGTAAAGAGAATTCATTTTTAAAAGGCAGAATGGGGGTCAAGTCTAGCACGTATGCAGTTGGTGGACGCTGATGGAGTGAGGGATGAGTACTTACAGGGAACACTCCAATCTACCAGCTTGTGGGCAGGGACTGTGTTGTGCTGACTACCCCCAGCAATGCCCTGCACACAGTAAGACAACTCAATAATTGGCTGAGGTTAAATTGCTTCTGGGAAGGCTTCTGGTTTACTTTACTTCTCATAAACTATTGAGAAATTTCAGTGTACAGTGAGGAAGAAGAATCACTTAACTGAATGTAAAACTCCAGCTTGGATTTTACAGAATATAGACCTTCCCAGAGTATTCACATTCTGCTCTCAACTCCAGGTTTTTTCTCCCCAGCATTCATATCTACCTTCAGGTTTCACACCCAAAGGTCAGTTCAGATAGTCTCCCCAAAGCCACGGCCCCGGAGCCACGGCAGCTGGTCTCCTTTGCTTTTACTCTGACGTTCCTTACCAGGGTCTACAAGTGCCAGACGCTTGTCCCGGGACAGAGAAGCTCTTTCTTCCTGGTTGAACATTCTATCGATCATCACCATCTCAGCAGAGGGATTGATCCGCTGAAAATGAGACAGTCTAGTCATTTCAGGTACCTTTTAAACAAGTGTGAACATCTCTGTGTCTTTCGAACAAAGTAAGCGATCAGAAAGGAGGAGGTGGTGTCCAGGTTCTGGTCATGTCCCGTTTAGTCACCTTTATCCTTGCCACATAGGATGCATTTTTTCACCATGTAATTCTTTGGGAAAAAGTAATTTACCACAATGGTACAAACTTTAAAAGGTACAACAGGGGATGGGAAAAGTAAACATTCCTTCTCCGCCTCTGCTGTGCTCTGTCTTCCCCTAGCCTGGCGCCCTCCCTCAAGGCAGAGCCGTTTAATAAGCTTTTCCAGAGATATTTTCTGCACACACCCAAATTTACATTCTTCTTCCTTTGTTTATTTTGCACACAAATGGCAGCAACTGTTCTGTACCTTCCTTATTCCCTCCTCTGCTTAATAATAAGTTGGAAATCTCGTCATTAGGATGAGCTTTGACTTTATATTCTGCTATGCTATAACTGTGTTTTTTTATTAAGGCTTTCTTTAAAGTTATTTTTTGCCATGCAGAATCAAATCTTTTTTTTTTTTCAGAATCAAATCTTAAATTGTATTTCTGGGTCTTACTTAACATAAAAATTCATGGCAGACATGAGATAACTTGTTCGAATAATTTGTCCATTTGTCCAAATTTTTCCCGGGGTCCTTTTCTCAGAGATGATAGAGTTAATCTTTTTGATATTTCAGAGTTTTGTTTCAGAAATGGTCGTTAATATAAAAACAACTATTTCAAACTTTGGTGGCACAATTTTAAAAAAGATACATAAGTCCAGGCAGACCTCATTTTACTGTGCTTCATTTCATTGTGCTTCGCAGATACGGCAGGGGTTTTGTTTGTTTGTTTGTTTTTAATACAAATTGAAGGTCTGTGGTGATCCTGCATTGAGCACGTATACCAGCACCATTTTTTCCCATCAACATTTGCTCACTTCATGTCTCTGTGTCACATTTTGGTAGCTCTCCCAACATTTCAAACCCTCCAGCGAAAAGTTATAACTCACTGAAGGTGTAGAGGATGGTTAGCATTTTTTAGCAATAAAGTATTTTTTAATTAAGTTATGAACATTGTTGTTTAGCGTAAACATAACTTTTATATGCACTGGGAAGCCAAAAAAATCCATGACTTTATTGTGATATTAGCTTTATTGCAGTGGTCTGGAACTAACCCACAGTGTCTTCAAGGTGTGCCTCTAAATATATATATTTTAGTAAATACAAACACACGTACATACGTAATCACACTATATTGCATATGTGTATAGTGTAGTTCAGCTAATCTCCGAGACTACGTTTTCAAAGTTGATCTCAAATTGAATGCTGCTTGTAGGAGACTAATTTATTAAAGTCTATGTGACTTTAGAACTGCTTGTAAAATCTCAGATAGGTTTGGTCTTTCCATCATTTTCTGGGATATCTTACTCCTTTCTCCAGATAACTGGTGCTTTAAAACTAACTTTAGATTCTATTTGGGGTGATGAAAATATTCTGGAATCAGAGAGTGGTGATGGTCGCACAGCCTTGTGAATATACTAAAAACCATCAGGTTTGTACATTTTAAAGTTAAGCATGACTTTTATGACATAGTAATGATCTCTTAATTGAAAACGAGACAAAACTAATTTTAACATCTGTCGCCACCTCATCTTTTCAGGTGTTATTCTGAACAGTCTTCACTGAAGTGTCACTGGTCCTCTCCCATGTCTTCCAGTCAGTGCGCAGCAGTAGGCAGCACCAGAGTGTGGATGGGGGTCAGGTGGTCCCGCTCTGTATCCCAGCTCTGCTACTTACATGCAGACTTCCTGGCTGTGTGGTGTTGGTCAAATTATGTAACTAAGGCCCTCGTTCCTCATTGGAACCAGGAAAGCAGTGGCACTGACTGAGTGTGATCAACCACGTAAAGCACAGCAAATGTAGCTGCTGGTAGGAGTAGGTACGGTCAGAGGTAAGTTTTCTACAATTTTAAACTATGTTGGGAAAATGTAATTCCTGAAATTTTTCTTTCTGAATTGGTAGCTGTGATCTGCGGAGTTTTAAGAAACAAATGTGCTTGGTAGTGGAACTTTACCATGGCGTCTTCCAGGAGCAGGCATCTGTACTTGTTAAGCATAGCTTGGGTCCTTTTTAGGAGCTGAGTGGCAACTGTTTCAAATTCATTGTCGACTTTAAAGAGAGAGAGAAAAAAAAAACAGTAAGAGAGCGTAAATCACCCACTAGGTTCTTTATTCCTTAGGATTGAAATGCAGTGCTCTTCCACTGACTTCCTTCCAACAGCATGAAAAACTGAAACCCTTGAGACAATGAGTCCTACTGGTGGGGTGGGCAGACCAGTTTTACAGAATGACACCAACTAGTCCATGGCATCGTGCAGGTCATGGTACTGTGGCTATGTCCTTTGTCTGTCAGTCTCAAAGGCCTCATATTTTCCACTTCACTCTTCTCAGAGCCTCCATGCCCCTGGACACTGGATGTGGACACTCTCCCTGGACCTCTGTCCCAGGGAGGGGAGGCTCACAGCAGACTGACGGCTGCACTCTGATCAGAGACCCCGGCCTCAGGGAACAAGACTGGCAGCAGCTGAGGGAGGGACTGAAGCGGTGGAGGGGCAAATGGGGTCAAGGTGGGAATGGTGCTGAGGAGGGGAGAACCCAGCAGCACCCTGCGAGAGGCAGCAGGGCCAGGTGTCAGAATGGGCCGAGTTCTAGGTTGGGACAAGGAGACCTTATCTCTAAAATTTTCACCAGTTTTCTGATGTACAGCAATGCCGTGGACTCACTTTGGAACTTTAAAGAATGCTCTTTGGGAGCTAGTGTCTACCTAATTCATAAAACCGGTAGTAACAGCTAAGGGTATGCATTCCGCCTAAATGCAAGGACCGTGCCTAGATTACCGCACAGGCCACCCCG
Source organism: Camelus ferus (assembly GCF_009834535.1). Lineage (NCBI taxonomy): Eukaryota > Metazoa > Chordata > Mammalia > Artiodactyla > Camelidae > Camelus > Camelus ferus. Next base: position 28,975,007 of record NC_045715.1, on the reverse strand, counting down.
TCCAGGGCCAACCTGTCTGCAGCCAGCAGTCCAAACAGGGATCTGGATTCACTGCCCTCAAATCTGTCCTTAAAATACTCTTTTGGGTATCCTTTCACGGAATGGTGAGAAGACCAAGTCACAGTCCTAAACAGGGACTGGGAAATCGAGTAAACTGGGAACGTGTTAGGTCTGTGATGAAAAACAGTAACCTGGCCACCATCTGGGGGCCACGTGGCTCCGGCTCTTCTGTGGGGCGTCCCCAGGAGGGCGTCTGGTGTCAAGGTGGCACTCTGGGCTTCCAGCCTGTTTACCTTTCTTCAGGTCTTCCTCCGTGGGCATGGAGCCCTGGCACACGTGGTAGGAGAGCAACCTCTGCACCGCGTCACTCAGTGAGCGGAAGTGACTTTTGTCAGGTGTCACAGCGTAGGCTTGGTCCCTCTGTAACTGCTGGAGAATGCTGGAAAAGAGAAATTGCCAGTGTCAGTGTGCAGTCAGCGTGCAGCACGATGGTCATTTGCATGCAAAGACAATGAGACGCATGGGAGTGTATCATTCATAGGACTGCAGTTCTGTTTTTCCTTCAGTTTTATACTTTGTACAACATGGTGGGTTTAGAGTTTAGTCTAACCATCTGTACTGGGGACTCAAACTATGACCCTGGTCTCAAAGCACTGCGTTCCCACCAGCCATTCAAGTGCGGATGCTCACACAGACCTTGGCAATGCCTGACCACTGGCCGGCTAAGCTTATGGTAACATTTCTGCTCTGGACACAGGAGCTTATCAAACTGTGTTTCTCCTTGGAGAAACGTAGGCCAATCAAAGGGTATGTGGTTGCTAAAAAGACAAAGAACTATTCTCCTTAAGAACAGAAGGGTAAACAGTAGGCTCAAACGACATTTGCCATATTTATAGGTCCCTAACAGAAACAAACTACAGGGAAAGAAATCCAAAGTATATTTTTTAAAAATATATGATTATAACCTGACTTCTGTTGTATATGTATTTTTAATTTTTTATTGAATGTAGTTGATTTACAATGTTAGTTCCAGGTATACAGCAAAGTGATGCAGTTACTGGCTTCTGCTGTATATTTGTTGAAGGTTAGGAACCTAGAAGAATGTTCAGAATGAGTCGTTTGCGAAGGTAACTCACAAAGCTCCTTTCGTTAGCTGTTTTGCAGCAGGCCTCTTCTGTCCTCCCGAATGACTATCCACCTAAAGAAGAAACACACCTCTTATTATTCCCTTTTGTGGGAAAAATAAGCAGAATACAGTTACACATAATGGACACTATGTTTCAAATATTTTCAACTCCCCATCAAGAGCAGATTCTAAGAATGTAGAATTTGATGCTGAAAAATAAAACAAGGAGTCCACGACCATGTAGCAAAGTGGCAAGATTGTAGAAAGCTGTACTATCAGTTCCTGAAAGGACTTGGCTTGTGCCTTAAAGCCTTGATCCCCAACTCCCTCTACAAATGCTTCATTATATTTTTGAAGAAATATATTTGTAAGTACCAACTCCATGAACATCTGAAAATTCAGTAGACATCCCCTAATGCATCTTCTCAGCAATAAATAAGGGAGCAAACACTTTTGTGCTCCTGTTAAATCCAGTCCAAGTCTGTGATCCAGCAGGGCATTTCTTAGATCGTGTTAAGGAATAAATATGCCTTCTGCCAGAACCTGAGAACTGAACCAGACCCTTCATTGAGTGCTCCAGGCAGGCCCAGACTATCACAAGTTTCATTCAACTATTAACTGGTAAGTTTGATGGAGAAGAAACTAAGGACTTAGAAAGCTGAAAACAAAAATTTTTTTCTTCTTTTTTAGACCAGTGGATGGGTTAAGAGACCACAGAGACTGACTGCTTCATACATTCCCTGCAGGGGAAAAAAAAAATCCTTCGTATAACTAAGAGGAACAGAGCCACTTTGATGGGATAATGATCATCATCATTCAGCAGTAAACTGTGTTTTCTGAGTGCCTACTATGTGTTGGCTGCTGGCCTATTATTAATTCATGAGGAAATGACAGCACTGTAAACATGCGAGAAACAGAACAGACACATTCATCCCATAAACGTTAGCATAACAAGGCCTGGCCAGCAGAGAAGGTCTTCAGTGAGCACTTCTGTGGCACTGCGATGGGCTGACTGTGCAGATGACGCCAGACAGCAAGTAGCAAGCAGAAGGTGACGCGACCGCCTTTTCTTTCAGTGATGCTGAACATTCAGAAGAAGCTATGCCAACTGTCCTCTACCTGCACAGCTGGCTGGCCAGGAGATGATCCAACTCCTTTTTCCTGCTGTGGCTGTGCCGTTCCTAAGGACGCCGGTATAACTTTGCTTCCAGAATCCTGCCCTGTTAGAATTAACACATGGAACAGTGTTCAACAGAAACAGTAAATCAGGCTCCTTGTGGAACCCCTAGAGTCCAAAGTGTACAAATTACTGAACATTGTGGAAGGGATTTCTTAACCTTGGATGCCTGTGTGAGCAAGGAGAGCAGGAAGTACATTAACCTACCAAAGCTCGAGAGGCAGAGGTCAGGATTACTAATGCCGATTTAGGTGATAAAGAGAAATAAGTACATAAATAAATGGTAATAAATAAAAGCTGTCAGGGCTACAGTTTCAAATTACTTAAGCCTAAGGAACTGGTCTCAAGCCAGTGATCTGTCAGCACTACCGAACTCCAAAACACAACTTAAGGAAAGGGAGGCCCAAACAGGGTGCTGGCCGGGACAGTTCGCGCTTTCGGCATTTCCAGTACTTATTGAGCAATGTAGGCGTTCAAAGCTTTAGAAGAAATAGAAGACACGGCCCAAGATGTTTTTTTTGTCTCGGGGGGATTCTAAATATACATATATAAAGCAAGGTGAGGAGAATTACAGAGTCACACTGCATGTAGTACTAGATTTCATTGTTTCTAAGCAGCACATTTTTTTCCACATCATTTAACATGTCATAATTTAAATAGAAGTGCTTTTATTTCTTATTAGTATATAAAATGATGGTACAGAAGGATACAGAAAGAAGGAAGGATCGAAGTGGAGGTGAGGCTGAGTGGGCAAGGTGTGGAATGAGGGGTGTGTAAGGAGGCCCTGGGCCACGGGGACAGGACAGACTGAGGACCACCGACAGCGAGGGCTCCTGACCTGGCAGTGCGGTGCTCAGGAGGCCGGGGATGGGTGCTTGCCTCAGGCCATCTGCTGTCTTGGGAGCAGAAATGGGGGACGTCTGATTCAAACTTTTTTTCTGAGCCTGTGAAAAATAATGCCAAGATAGAAAAATGACTTTCATGACTTAAAGCTTTAGCAGATTACTTAAAACACCAACCAAGCCTGTCAATGACTATCTGGCATCACCTTCAGGTTAGATTATAAAACAAAAGTTTAAAAACATGATTCTCCTATCACACTGAGAGAAGTGCAAAAAGTCCCCTTGACAATCCACAGGCAGGCTGAATTTTCTCGACGCCATTCAGGAGGGCTGCTGAGTTGATTGATACCACATTGCTTTCTTGCTCCTGGAACTGCTGTGTTCATGGTGCGCAGATGCAAAGCTGGGCCTGGAACTCAATTTCTACCCCCAACAATTTCCATCCTTGGTGGTTTTATATCACGCCTGCAAGGATTATGACCTCAACTACCAGTTCCTACGTGGGGTCTGTAGGGACACTAAGCACAGATCAGGGCCAAGCACCACCCCCAAATCTACTGCCAACACTTGCTGTTCGCTGTGTAGATGACCTAAAGGACACTTCACCCCAGCCATCGGGGATGTCTCTAGTTCGTGTCATGACAACCTCAGGTAGCATGTTAATTGGGAAATGTAAATTCAACTGAATATTAGCCCAAGCAAAATATTATCAGGAAAATTAATCTGATGTTTAAACTGTCGTGTGCTTCTTTTCTATAAGTAAGGAAGATGAACTGTGAGATGTTTAAGGACTAACAAGTTCCCTTTGGCTCTAAAAAAATCTGTTATCTCTATAATGCATTTAAATTAGGGTAATAAAGGGTTTCTAAACTACTCCCAGTTTTTAATCCTCTATGTCATTACTACTTCATAGTACAGTGAGTTTTCAGTTTTTCCTTCAGTCTTATAGTTCGTGTATCAGCAGTGGATTTAGATCGAGTCTAACCACCCCCATGGGTGATGACCTGTGACCTTGGCCTAAGCAAAACGTTCCCACCAACCATTTACGTATGGCTGCTCACACAGACCTTAGCAATGCCTGACCACTGGCCAACTAAGCTCATGTTAATATTTCTGTTCTAAACAATGAAGTATTTGAAACAATTAATGATGTATTTGGTTCTCTTTTCTAATATAGAAATGGAAAGGGCTTTGACTTCACCCAAGAAAGGCTGGCGGAGGTGGGAAATGTCCCCTCGCTCATCCTTCCGTTAGCAGGGATCGGACCTGCACCTGTTAGGTGACGGGCAATGCAGCCTCAGTGAGACGCCCCTGGGCGGTGTCTCCCAGTTTTCACAGCATTTCTCCCAGAACAGAACTCCACACTCTTCTACTATAGGGAAGCTCTTCACAGGGGGGACACCATGCTGTGGGAATGCCTGGGGCAAACAATGAGCACAGGCCTTCCTCACAAATATTTCCAGGGATGAACACTAAGAGCCACCTTGAATAAAAAACAAACAGATAAAAGTTGGGAAAACACGGTCTAATAGGACAAAGCTATATTCTAGATGGGACTCTGAAATAACGAGATCAGCAAATGAACAGATGAACCAGAATTAATATGTTCAAAAGATGGAAGTCCTCCTTCCTGGAAGTACTGCCAGGACACAACGTTTCTGGAATCTCTTTCAATATGCCAAGGTCACATGAAACAGAAGAGTCACCCTTACTACCTCAGAGCACACAACTTTTTTTTTAGATAAATCAATGGCATTACCCAGCCTGATTTCCCTCCTTATTTATCAGACATGACCTTGAATGACTCCTAGCGATTAAACAGATAAAATAAAACAAGTCATGCATACATAAGAAATAAAACTGTAAGAAAAGCAAGGAAGAAATCACCATGAAAGTCAGGAGAGGGGCTGAGGTTAGGAAGGCACGTGGAAGGGGGTGATTTCGGGGGTACTGGTAATCTATTTCTTGAGTGGTTACATGTATGGGTATTTGCTTTACAATTATTTGTTAACTGTACATTTATGTTTTATGCATTTTTTTAAATGTGTTTTTTCATAATACAAGAGAGTAAAAAGAAAAAAAACAAACTCTGAACAATCTAATCGAATGTCAAAGCTGGAAAATTTGCCATCATTTAAGGGGATAATACACTGTTAAAAACAAGGTTACTAGCTGTAGGGACGCCTCCTTATTGTGGCCCTCCCCCCAGGACGAGACCATCTCTCCAGTTGTTACGCTGTCGGGTAACACGGAGGTCGACGGGGCGGGGAGGGCCAGGGCAGTGGCAGAACGGTAATCCACTGCGGAGTTTGGTTTGGCCTTCACACTGGAATCCCCTCCATTCACCAGGCCTGTATGTTTGGAAAGCTCTGCCACCCTGGGAACTGCTGTTTCCAGATGTTCGCTGCTCACGGGTGGCTCCCAGTCCTCTCATTTTCAGGGCAGGACTTTAGTCTGTCTGGTCACCGTGTATCCCCAGCACTAGAACAGGGCCTGGCAGCACAGTGAGCACATGGTAAATTGTTTTTAAATGAAAATAAGTGAGTGACTTCCACTGCAGCATTCGTCACAGGGGTCTGGACTTCCTCCCAGCCCTCCCCTCGTCCCCAGGAGCAAGCAACTTCCTCTCATTTTCCCCAAATTTAGGTTGCCCCCCAACTGACAATCTCTTCCAGAAATAAAATTTATCATTCTTTTTTTTTTTTTCTTTCTGAACTCTTAGAGAAGACTTGCTCTTGAAATACATTTTCTTTACAGATAAAGAAGCTATTTCAGGATATTTTGTTGAGAACTTGGCTCCAAGAACTCTGCTCATGTCAATGTATAATTTTAACTCTTTAGACCCTGTGCATTATCTTGACACCATGTGAATATACAGAAATCCCCCAATGCATCAGAATACTCAATATATCTCTCACCCTCTGTGGGACACTTTGTAAGACGCCGGCTACAAACTAGAAGGTGATTTTCATCGAGCGACATGTGTTTGCTGAATGCAGGAGGCCATCTGGGATCTTCCCTGCCCACACTCTCCTCTGGGAATTGCCCCACTGCCACAGAGATGGGTTGGAGCCGGCGTGGGTGGGGAACACAACGGCTGTTACCTGCTAGAGGGCATTAAAAGCTAGAATCCAGGCAACAAGCATCTTTTCTCCCCATGGAAAAGTGCCAAGCCTGCCAGTGAGCAGCTCTGCCCAGAGGGGTGCCTTTTTCTGTTTCGGCTCAGAGGGGCACTTTTCCCTAATTTAACAAAGGCCCTACATGGAGCAGCAGGGGCTCCACGTGGCCACTTCCTCAGGTCACCTCCTGCCCCCTCCTCTGGTCAAGGGTGACTGAACCACGGGTGGGCCAATCAGATTCTCTCTCCTTGGATTTTTAGAATGGGGGGGGTGGGGAGGAATACCCAAGGGCAGCGGTTGTCAAATGCAGGTTTACAGACTGATTGCATCAGGATCACCTCCGGGAGCTCCTGAAAGACTAAGTTTCTGGGTTCCATCCACAAAGACTGATTCAGAAATCTGATGCAGGTCTTTAGGAATCTGTAATTTCAGAAAGCCCTCCAGTTGATTCTGATGCACTGTGAAGTCTTGGAAACCACTGCACTTGCCAGTCTCTGTTAAATGCTTGGATAATCTTGTGAAGCTGGACCTGGGGTGGGCACTGTGGTCCAGAGGAGTGAGACAGAACCTGAAGGAGAGAAGAGGCCGAGGGAACAGCAGAGCGCCTGGCTTCTGACCCTTATAAAGGAACTACACTACACTCCTCCATGTCCTCCTTTTTCGCTAAACATGTTAGGGTGTGTTTTGGTAGCTGCAACCCAAAGTGCCTTGACTAAGACACCTGGGTGTCCACGGAATACACAGCACTGTGGAAACCACAGGAAGTCAGCTGAAGGCTACCACACAGTCTCCACCCTCTGAACGTTCACCATTCAGAAAACACCCAGGCCCATGGAACACGATCCATCAGTGCACCACATATGGTGTCCACCCTCAGCTGGGCCCTCATGCCTGACCATTTTCCAACGAATGCTATTTCCTTATCTTCCAACCTGTCAGCCAGGTGAGAATTCACCCAACTTTCTACCACCAGGGCTACCACCTCACCTGCATCCCCATTCATTCGTCCCTTCCCCTTCTCTTGTTACAATGGAAGAAGCATCTCTCCTTTTTTCCACAAAGAATCCCACCAGGGTTCTAGAGCTCGTGTCCTTCTCCTTCCCATCAGCTTTGAGTAAAGCTCAAGCCTTTCTCTTTTCTTATAAAACCACCCCCACCCCCCGACTCCACACACCCTGGAGCTGCTGCAGTGTCAGTTACCATCATTTTTCTGGAATTGTCTGTGCTCATCCCACACCTCCCCTCCCCTCAGTCCACTGCGATCTGGCTTCCGCATGTATCACTCCATGGATGCAAATCATGCCAAGGTCAACAACTGCCTCCTTGTTGCTAAATGTGTCGGAAACATTCCAATCCCGACTCCCACCGACTTCCCAGCGACACTCCAGTCCGTGGACCCCCCGCCCTCCCACCTGCCAAGTTTTCCTTTCTTAGCTTCCAAAATGCTGAACCTGCTGGCTTTACTCCTCCCTGGGAGATTCCAAGTCTCTCCCGTGGACTCCTCTCTGTGTCCGTCCGGTGCTTTGGGGTCCTCTTCTGGCCGCTTTTTCTCTCTCTTTACACACTCTTCCTGATCCATTTCATCCATTCCCACTGCTTCCAGTGTAACAGATGTGCTGACCCATCCTACCTCAGCACACATTTCAGGCCATACCTCAGTGTGTACAGCTGTTCCCATACAAGCTGGTTGTCCCACAGGTACACTTGAACACATCCTAAACCAAACACAGAACATCCCTTCAAACCACAATTTCTTCCCATGTTCTCTTTTCAGTGAACCTGGGCGTCACTGGCAGGACCTCTGTGTCATCATATTCCTCCACTATAGCCAACCATCAAAAGTTCTATCTAACCTGCCTCAAATCCATTCACTGCTTACCATTTCTACTGCCACTGGGCTAGTGTGAGTTTTCCCTATTTCTAGGTTATGACACTGGCTCCTTAACGTGACATCAAGGTCCTGAATGACTTAGTGCTTGCTTACCTTTCTCACCGAAATCATCACCTCTCACCTGAACTTGCTTTCCTTCCCCCGCAGAACCATGTTCTCTTCTCTCTCCAGGCTTTGCCCTGGCTGTTTCCGCTGCCTGAACATTCTTTTCTCAGACCCTCTCTTGCTAGATAACTCTTCCTTCTCTCTTAGTAGGGCTCCATCAGAAACCACTATTTCATGGACACCTGCCGCAACCATCCCATGTGGGTGAGAGGCTCCTCCTCGGAGCCTGGAGCTCTGGACTGCTTCCACCAGAGCACTTAAAATACTGTCTCGTGGCTGTCGGCTTCTCTGTCCACCTCCTGCCCTGTGACTGACTGCTGTGTCCCTGGGGCCTGGCCCAGGGCTGGCCGTGGCAGGTACCAATATACTGCTGAATGAATGAATCAGTGAAGGAAACAGCCCAGTGACTCTGCACCTGGTGGGCAGTACAAACAAGAAGTGCAGAGAAGAGATCAGCAGAGGGACTGGAAAGACTTCCTTCTTCTCAGGGCTTTGGATGCGCTGAGGGAGGGGACGTGTTTAGACCAGACAGGAAAGAACACTCAGTGAATACCATCAGCAAAGGCTTGAGGCTCAGGATGAGTCTGGCCTGTTCGGGGAACCACGGGAGTCTGGCCTGGCCAACCTGGAGGGTTTCAACTAGAGGAATTTAACGGCCAGGCCAAGGGTTTGTGCTTTCTCCTTGGCAAGTTGGAAGCTCCCAGATGATTTGGGAGTCATCAAGCAAATGTTTTAGGGAGAGTAATGTGGTGGAAATCAGACTTTAGGAAGAGGCTGAAGCAGATCAATCACCCAGTGGTGCGGGGTCTAATGACAACACGGATGGGCCTTGGAAAACATCTAGCCCAGGGGTCCTCCTTCCTGGCTGCACTTTAGAACCATCTGGGGAGCTTCTGAAAAATGCTCATGCCTAGAGCCTTTAATCTGGACCATTTAAATCAGAATTTATGGAGGTGGAGTCCAGGCATCCATATTTTTACAAAGCTCCTCAGATGATTCTGTTGCATGGCTAGCGTTCCTCATTTTCAAGAAGAGAAACCTAGGGCTCAGAATTTAAGATACAATCTTAGATCACAGTCACTGGCAGGGTAGGACCCGCAAGTGAGCTGACTCCTACTCCAACCCCTGTTTTTCCCTGTTATACTGCAGCCTCTCTCAGTCTGGCTCGGGGTATGGAGGTAGAAAGGAGAGAAGTGAGAAGCGATAAGGTACAGACAGCTAGTAGGTGAAGTCTGCTTTTACAGCAGCGTGCCCACGCACTGGACCTCCATCTCCCTGACTGTGAAATGGGAACAGTAATGCTACTCACAACCCCAAGGTAAGGATTAGAAATAATACAGATAGCCCCTGGTATGGACCAGTTGTTAATAATATAACCATTATTTTCATTATTATTGGGGAGAATAGATATGAGACATTCGAAGAAGAATTTTAAGATTTGTCAACTTATTAAAGGTTTAGAAGGAAAGGAAAAAACAGGTAAATCTTCTTTATTAATAAGAGGATTTTGAAGGCTGGTGTCTGAAACACAGTGGTTCCACAACAAGATAGGCAGGCGGAGCCCGATGGGGAAGGAGTCAGAGAGGGGCAGGGCGGGCTGAAGACCAGTGCTGATCACTCATCCAAAGCACGGGTAGTGCTGCTCTCAAAGAATCGAAAATCTACTAAATCTTTTAGTGATCTAAAGAGATTTGGACTTAAAATAATTTGCATACTTTTGTTTGATAGCCTAAACACTTGTAAACTGCCTTCTTTAATCACTGACCTTTGAAATATTAATCCAGTTATAACAAAGTTTAACCCTGTAAATTACCCTCTGCATTAAGAGATTTAAATTCACAAGGCTCCTTAGAGAAATGGCCGATTCTAGGTCTGAGGAAAGGTAATCACAATATCTTGTGCCAGCCAGTGCCCAAAGGAGGTGGGGATGAGTCAGAAGTATAGAAGCCAGCATAATAGGCCTCCTCTGACCCAATCTGGGACAATTTAAGCATCAAAAAGAATAAAAGCTATTGATTGCAACATTTAATATAAAGAAAATAAATGATCTTGCAGAGACATACACTAAAAAATTACAAATGAACTTATATGCCTGGCTTAGCTTCAAAATAATATTGGGCAGGAGAGACTGACTGGAGTATGGATGAAATAAGAATAGCCATGAGTTGGTAAGCACTGAAGCTGACTGCACACGGGGCTCACTACACTATCTTGTCTACTTTTGTTCATGTTTAAAATTTCCCATAATACAAAGTTTTTAAATGAATGCAAAAAAAAACCAACTATGATTTCATAGTGTTACACACACACACAATGTGAGAAAGAAGAAAAGGCTCTAGTCAACAGTAGATAGGATAATATAATTAGAAAATTGTTTTGCAACCACTAATGGAATATTTATCAATGGAGTCAAACCACTGGGTGAGAGGCCAGGAAGCAGGATAGTCACGTGGCCCCAAAGCACCATCCTAGAGAGCCCATCTTCCTCACAATGGGAACAAGATACCTCTGAGTACCTGGAGGAGAAACCTGGCGGGGGGCCACCTTAACCAAGTGATCACACCAGACTCACCCATAATGGGACAAACCAACTATAAGTGCCTTGTCAAAACCATTTAACATGAATCAAATCATGAGGAAACAATCAGAGGACACACTGAGGGCCACTCTACAAGACAACTGATCCAGGCTGCTATAGACTGAAGATGCATGACAGTAAGTGAAATCAATGCTCTCTGACTGGTTTCAAGAGTGAGGCATTGTCATAAAGGACATTATTGGGTCAACTGGAAGAATTCTGATATAATGTTATTATATTAATGTTAAATTTCTTGGGAGTGATAGTGATGCTGTGGTTGTGTGGAAGAGGGTCTTTGTTCTTAGGAGATACCTGCTGAAGAATTTGGGGGTAAAGGCTCATGCCACTTGCAACTTACTTTCACATGGTTCAGAGAAAAGAGTCTGTGTGTGTGTGTGCGTGTGTGTGTGTAGACAGACACACAGACACACATAGAGCAAATGTTGCAAAACTAAACAACTGGTGAATCTAGGTGAATACATTCACTGTACTCTTTCAAACCAATTTTTCTGTGAGTTTACAAATTTTCATAATGGAAAAGGTGGAGTGGGGACTTAAGTTCACTCTGCAAGAAGCTGGTTACATTGGTTGCCTGTGGGCAACTGGGTGCCTGGGGACAAAAGGAGAGAAACTTTTCACTGTAGTGTACATCTTTCTGTACCTTTTGAATTTTGAATGAAATAAATGTATTAGCTATACCAAAAATAAATAGAGTTTACATTTTAAAAATCATTCCTCTCTAATATTAACTTGCTGAATTAAATTTCCCCAAGTAGATAAACACCGAAGGATAATGGTATTTTTGTTCATTACAATGTTCTATAAAGTAATTTATACAGAAATTACAAAGTAAAAGAGTCACTGTAAATGTGTCTGGATGTCCTGGGAGTTTAAACGTTAGATGACACCTCAACACTACTTTTCCAACTTGTGCTGCCTGCAAGGCTGTGTCCTCCTTACTCCAAAACACCCGATGCTTTAATTTTTCCGGAAAACCTACAGCAGGATCCCACCTGCCATAATGCAAGAGATCTAATCCCCATTACCCTTTGGCATTACAAGTCACAAAAAAATTACTTTGGAGCTGCCAATATAGGCTTCTTGTTACCTCTGGATAATTGAAACTTCAGGGGGTCAGAGAAAAGGATTTTTTTCCCTCAGTGAAGCATTATTGAAAACAAAAAAAAAAAAAGAAAAGAAAAAGAAATGACCATGCTTTGGCTGATTATGTGTAATTAACTATAGTAACAAACGTAAAGTAGATCAATATATACAGATGTAAAGTGGTCCTCAAGTTATACGACTAAGTAAAACGGTGTATGGTGTGTTGCAGAGGTAAATGTATGTGTGACATCTGTGCTGAGGATGCAGAGGACACCTCTGGGAGAACAGAAAGAACCTAGAGACAAACAGTGGTGGCTTCTGGGAGGGAAACTTGGGAGAGGAAGACTTGCTTTTCACTCTAAACTATTTTGGAGCTGTTTCTAATGTTTACCATTTACACGTTTTACTTATTTTTAAAAAATGCATCAATATGTTGATAAGCGCTATCCAGGTATCACCTCCTTGATGTGGGGTAAGTTTTTTAAACTAGAAGAAAACAAGAGTAATTTGTAATTCCCCCACCCAGAGAACTGCTGTTAATGTAACAGGGCGCTTCTTTCTAATCAAGTTTCTGGGTGTTTCATAAGCAAGAGGGTTTTCTGCTTTTTAATTCACCATATTGTCTCTCCTCAGCATTTTTCTAAAAGTGAAAACAAATTGAAGAATTACTATTTGGGTTTAGAAAACTTTTTTTGCAACTAAAGTGTAGAAGGATATTGCTCTATAGTGTGCTATATGTGAATAAGAAAGAAGGGGAAATAAAAAAATATACATGCATCTGCTTATTTGTGTGAAAATAACAGAGGATAAATAAATGAGAAACTAATGAGATTGGTGAATGAATACAGGGGATGGGTGAGAACTGACTGGCAGGAAAGGATGGAGGGGTGGGAGCAGGAGAGGGGTTGCGGGGTGGGCCTGCCCCAGGCACACTTTCTGCATAGCCCTGACTTTCGAGACCATGCTATGGCTCACTCATTCAAAAGAAATTAAACAGAAAGTAGAGAGGAAAGAATCCTAAAATGAAACACAAACAGAAATAAATAAGCAGAAGTACTGTTCAAATGAACAGCACAACCACACCAAGAGGGGGAAGACGCTCTTACCCAGGTAACTTTTGAACACAGTATTTTGAATATACACCTATAGGCTAAATACAAAGCTTTAAACCAATACGGAAGTCTAATTAGTAGGTTTGTTTTTCGCAGTGGTATGAATTTGCAATTCTTTTTTTTTTTTTTACATAGGGGAAAGTGAAAATGCAGGACCCCACTACCACAAATTATGCAGCTGAGTTTCCCACATTTGGGGAAATCGCAGGGGTCAGCACATCCGGAGTGCAATGGATGAGCCTCGCCCTGGGAAAACCACCTTCATGATCATAGTATCTCCCCTGCCAGGTAAGTACTGGATTAGCAATTCTTAAACTATTTTCTATGTGTTCTAGGACTGGGCAAATCAGCAAATGCATTGTGGACCTGGCTTTCATATTGTTAGAAAAGAGAATTACAAATATGGAAAAGAAGAAGACTTGAATAACAAAACTGGTGGTCCTGGATTAGAATTGGAAGTATCAACATGAGTGCTTGGTTTTTAATATAGTTAATATATTTATGTTTAATATATTTCAATAAATACCCATAGAGGTTGGGTCTGGGTAAATATATGTAAGTCCCATCTGAGACGACTTCAGTAGCAATGAATACGGAGTGCTCAGACCTTGGTTTCTAAGTACTGTTCTCCACCAGAAGGAATAAGGTTCCTTAAAGAAATGGTTGATTCTAGGTCAGGGGCAGGGAAAGAGGAAGATGAACATGGAACATTTTGTTTTGCCAGAAATTAAAGGAAGTGCTCAAAACATGATGGAAACATGTCAGAAGGGCCAGCAGCCAATTTGGAGGGGCATCCAATGGCCATCAAATCGATGTGAACATCAAAATAAATGATTGTAACAGTTTCAAACCCATTACATAAAATAAGAATCTATTTCAGTCCATACTGATATAAGCAAACAGAGAAGTGGGAAGCGGGAGAAGGAAAAGCTCTTCCTTAGAGCAGAATACCAATAATTAATGTAGAACAAATGATGGAATCAGAAAATCTCTGTTTGGTGACCATCGGAATAGCTGATTCAGTAATAACTGATTCAGTCAGGAACTATCAATGAAAGCATAAACTAGTGTGTGCAAGTCTGATGAGAAACTGGGTATCTACATAGTCTCAGAGTATCTCCCAGAAGAAACTTACTGACGATGCATCAGACACCACATGAAGCGGACACCATCTTAAGCAAGTGTTCAAAGTTAACACCACCAGGAATGTGACGAGTCTACATCCTGAGGACAAATCGCTCTGTGACAATCCTACCAAAAATGTATAACCTGAATCTAATCACAGGGAAACAGCAGAGAAACCCAAACATCTTTAATTTTTCAATAACCTTGACATTATTTCAAAACAAACAGACACATATGCACCTTTGATACCAAAAGTAATACACTGAACAACTTTGCATAAATAATCTTTGTTTCCTTAGGATTTGTAGTGGAATTACTAAGTCAAAGGTATACAGTTTAAAAAATATTGAAGTAGATGGTACAGAGTGTTTGAATTCTTCTAAATGTGAAGGAGAAAGGCAAGGAAAGTGGAGGTCTAAGGAGGTGGACTACTGAGGGGGGAAGTGACGTATGAAGCTGGAACTACAGAACACGCTCAGAATGAGTGAGAATCAAGAGCCAGAGTTCAAGGATTGGCCGATGGGGTGAGGGACCAAACCTGATGATCGTTCGAAATGCTGTTCAGAAACATAATCCTTGTCTAGTTTTTCTGATTGCCCAAAGTAATTTACCTGCACAGTGGCCTGGTAAGAGAAGGCTCAGGTACCTAGTCCAGTGCTCTGGATCCCTCCCTCCACATGCCTCCTGCTGGTGCAGGCCAGTTACCCACTGTTGAGTCACACTGGGTTCCTGAGCCTTTCCAGTTGGCACCCAAGAAACAGGCTTGACTTCTCTACCCAGTCTTCAGTGATATGACCTAAGTGGCTTCTATATGATGTAAGTAAATAATCTAAAATAAGCTTTCCTTTTAAATGCCTATAATACATTCCATCAAGTATGTGTATCAATATTGGCTTTTACTGAGTATCTGCCATTTGCCTGGGCCTGTGCTGAGGGCTTTATATGGATTATCTCATCAATTCTCCCAATAACTCCATGGGATGGTAACATTATTATGTCCATCTTACTGATGAAAAAAAAAAAAGTCTAGAGGGTTTAATTAGGGTAAGACCTGCTCCATGTCATAAAGCTTAGATTCAAATCTATCCATGAGTCTGAGTCTAGAGCCTCCACTCTAAACCAGAATGCTCTGCCGGGTGAAACATTTTAATTAAGAAGAAAAAAGGCAATCAATCATAAGTTGAACATTTTAAAATAATAAATTGGGAGCCTAGGATGAAAATTGTATTCTAGTAAAAACACGTTTCATTTTTGCACTCTGTTATTCGTCCACACGTTCACTTGGTAAAGGGGCTGTTACCTGACAGAAGAACTGCTGCTGGGCTCCCACCCCGGGTGTGGTGCTGAAGGTGCTGGTAGATTTGGAAGAAGGAACTGGAAGACGATGAGACACACTGACCGGTCCTGGAGTCCTGTTTGGCTGGGTCAGCTGATCTCCCGTAAAGTTTGATCCTGTTGCACCAGACTGAACCGCAGACCCGAGACTAGGATGGGCAGTGCTGGAGGAGCTGACCACGGGGAACCGACTAGGTCCTGACATGCTCGTCACCGAGGGCATGGTGGTGAAGCCCGGTCTTCCTTGGGAGACGCTGCTCTGCCCAGGGGACAGGTGCAATACGGTCGGTGACGCCTGCTGCAAGGGCATCTGTCCACCAACAATCTGAGGAGAGGCGTGATTGACTATCACTGGACTTCCAGAGGCAGCGAATGTCTGCCCAGACACTAACTGGACGGCGGTGTTCTGGTTGTTAAGCATCTGTCCAGAATACGGTTGGTTGGTCCTGAGCATGTTGGAGGAGTTTCTGTTCAACATGACATGCTCTGAGGCCACCTGGCCAGAAATGAGCTGAGAGGGTTGAGTCTGAAGAAGTTGCCCATTTATGGTCTGGACATGGTGTACCGAGTTGGAACTGACGGAAAGGCTTGTAGGTATGAGGAACTGACTTTGGGGTGTGTGAGGCTGGCCCATGGGAGAATGAATAACGATGCTGCCCCCCGCGCTGCTCACTGCCTGTGACGTGACTGGTTTCCTTGTGTTCTGTTGGTTGACAATGTTCACCGACATGTGCGGACCAACCACCGAGCCCTGGGGTGAGCTTGCAGAGGCGAAAGAGATCCCTTGTTGAACGTGGTGCTGCTGTATTCCCAAATTGTTCACATTGTATGTGTTTTGCTGACCCATCTGCATAGGCTTTGGCTGGATATTAATCGGGACTTTATTTGAATTTGGTGCAAGACCCCTTTGTATGATGATGTTATGCACAGGTAAAGACGTTTGAAAATTTGTGCTGTTAAATGGAACGGTAACAGGCTGTGCTACTGGACTGGAACTGGAGTTCCCAAACAAGGAGTTGCCGTTAGGAGTCTGTCTGTGAACCAGGAGCCCTCCACTCACATTTGATGGGGGCTGTTGCCCACTGCCCTTTAATATGATTTGAGATCCATCTAGGTTATTAATAGTCATCATGGAAGGTTGATTACCAAATGACCCAATTAACTGTATTTGACCAGAACCACTAATCTGACTGCTGTTAGACAAATGCTGGCTGGGCACACTGATCCCCACGTGGTGCATAAAGCCATGGTGCACACCCACTGTATTGCTTGCAAACGATGCTCCAACAGGCACATGAGTCACCCCTATAGGCTGCAGCGTCTGACCTGAGTAATTAGAAACATTAGAAGCCTGAGTAAAGGATGCTGATGAAGAGGGATGAAGCTGAGCTTGTGCAAACTGTTGGCTTGAACCTATACTGGCGTCCAAATATGCCTCTTCTGCCAATGTTTGTTCAGTGATATTGGCCTCTTGCAAGGATTTCTGAAGAATGTCGAAAGGTTGGTCCTCACTGAGATCAGGAAGAGGAGAAGACTCAAGCTCATCTTCGAGAAACTGAAGGCTACTTGAAAGTGGCAGTCCATCACTGGGCCCTTCTCCAAGCTGGCTGCTTACAGCTTTGAGGGATGACTTAGGATCAGCATTCTAAAAAAATTAGCAGGAAGTTACATGGCACATCTATCCTTTGAAAGAGAGATTCTTAAACAAAAAACTAATCTCACTTTTGAGTATGAATAAAGCGTAACAGGCTGCCTTTCAGGCACAACTCTTCAAACTGCTCACCTTACTCTGAACTTGATTTCCTTAGTAATGATGTTTAAAATTATTTCTGTAAGTATATGCATTCATTATTCTGGTAAATTATTTTACAGGAAACAGATCAATAACATGAACATATTCATGACTATCTGGAGTTTAGTTTTTTTGTTTTTTTTGAGATAGTGGCGTAGGTTTTATTTTTTAGGATTTCTCCCAAGACCAAGGCTGGAGTGGGACTCAGCCTAGGGTCTGTGGTATCTAGGAGACAGCCATGTCTAGTGCTTCATACCACAGGAGTTGACATGAGTTTGGGGCATGCTGAGTGTGGTTCTACTACAAGTTCATAGGGTATCCCAGATTCAGCCTTGACTTTCAAGGTTTCTCAAAACTCCCCTCATTCTAACCTGCACCACTCCAGGCAAGACAAGCTTCCCACATGAAATGAGTGATGGTCATTTGATTTCTCAGAAGTAATCAGCTTATCAAGACGTTTTGAAAACGACTTCAGTGTCTTATTCAAAAATAAAAGTTGCTCAACATTTATCAAGTGTCCAATTATGTATTACTGTCTGTTCTTAATGAGTCCTTAAGGACTTTGCATTCCAACCGGAGACAGCAACACGGGAATATGAAGAGAACTGAACAGAGTCACTGACAAATCAGAGACACTCCACTGGCCAGCAGTTTATCATGGGATACGTCAAAATTATACAAGAAAAAAACCCAGAATCAATAGCTATTTGACATAAGGTGAAGATAGTGTGAATGTACTTAATACTATCAAACTGTATACTTAAAAACGGTTAAGATGGTAAATTTTATGTCATATATATTCTTTAACACAATTAAAAAATTTTAAGGTGAGAAAAATTAAAAATAGGTTAATCAAGAATACTTCAACTTGCAAAAACTACAGAGATTCTCAGCCCTAGGCTATTAAGGTGTGTTGGGGGCTTGGTGGTGGGACAAACGAGGTAGAAGAGCCAGTTCACTGGACACCCAGTCAACAGCTGAAATGGGACTGACATGGTCTCAGTTAGGTGGACACCACCTTAGGGCTTGTAGAGTCATTGGAAAGGAAGTGGAGAAAAGCAATTGAAAGCAAGGAGGGTTATTTATGTTTTTTGGCAGAGAAATATCAAGGCAACAGTGGATCTCTCCTGAGTGGTGACACACAGGTGAATGTTTTCACAATGCACAAATCAACAGACCACAGATTTAAAATTCCATATTTTTCAAAGCTTTAAAAATATTTCTACTAATAAGATGCATTCCAAGTTCCTAATAAATAGACACCGAGCGGAGCAGCCTGAGGAGTCGGAATTGATGCTCATGCGGAAGTGCGAGAGCTGGTAAGGAAGATTCGGTAATGCTGGGGAACAGACTAAACATCTACTTTCTGGGTTTAACGGCATCACATGCAGTTATCACCCGTTCAGAATGAATTTCAGAATTGCTTCTGATTCACCAGCCTTACAGGAAATCAGTGCTGAGACTTGAAAGCCACCCCTAGCACGGGGAGGAGTCTTGCATGTGATGATCTGACATACTTTACACACACTCAAATACTTGAGAGAAGTACGCATTCCGAAGGCCTTTCTGAAAACTATCCTACTCTATAGATGAAGACAATAAAGACCTTGTCGATAATAAGCTGACATTAACTGAGCACTGGACCACGTGACTTCCATGGACTAGTCCATTAACCTTCCCCATCTTCAGAGGTAGTTCTGTTATTCTCCTGGGTTCACAAATAAGGAAACCGAGACTTAGAGATTTCATGATGCATGCAAGGTTACACAGCTAGTAGGTGGCAGAGCAAGGATACAAACTTGGGCAGTCAGACTCTAGACTACCATCCACGGCAGGACACAGCAGTTGAAAAGATTAAAGTCACATGGGCTTAAACATAGTGCTCTGGATCCAGTCTCCAGGCAGGACTCCCCTGTCCCCCAGGTCAGATTTCTTGTGTTGATGCTCCTGGAGCTTATTAAGCATATGTGCCCTGGAACCTGGTGGCCTGGGCTGGATTCCTAGCTCTGCAGCTCCTGACTCTGTGATCTTGGGTCAGTACTACCCTCTCTACCCTTTAGTTTTCTCAACTCTAAAGTATGGATACTAACAGAACACACTTGGTGGAATTATTTGAGGGTTCATGAGGTTAATATATATTAAGCCCTTAGTGCCAAGAACATACTGAGTACTCGGTAGGTATCAGCTACTATTCTCTTTTTCCTTGTTTAAGATGAAAATCATCAGAAAGTAACTACAATTCAGATGATTTCTTTAAAGTTTATATAACAAGGTTCAAAAGACTCTAACAGAACTTTCTCAGGTCATAATATTTCTGAGTCATTTGAGAAAGAAAGCTGAAAGCTTAGGAAAATGGCAAAGTAAAAATCTTAACTGACTAAGTTAAAAGTAGAAAATATCAACATAATTCAACAGATTTTTCCTTTTGTGTAAATTACAAAAGTGAAGGTAAGGATTCTCATCATGATACATCGGCAACTAAAGCTTCAATTTACCAGGCATCAATGAGACAGAAACATCTAATCACTGCATTCATTCAGTTTCCAATACTCACACTAGAGTTGGCAAAAATTGAATTTGAATTGGCTGCAGAATATCCTGTATTAGTCAGGTCCTCATTGCTCTGCAAAGGTACAAATTTTAAAAAATGATCAATTTAACTGTAAAGAAGAAATGAAATGTATGCCTGTGATGTTCTGAGTATTACTTACCGATTTGTTACTAGGTCCATGTAGAAAATAGTTCAATGCTTGTGGGTCTCTAGAAAACCACCACCAAAAAGGGAAAACAACAAATAAATACATTACTTATATAGGGTTCATTTTTACTAGGGTAAAAAGAAAATGACATATTAGCTTGAGTAAAATCCCTTCCCTTTTTAAAAACTATTAGTTGTTTTTTTGTTTGCTTGTTTGTTTGTTTTGTTTTGTTTTGATGTTCCATTTCCTATTATCACTCATTTCTTCCTCCTAGGGTTTCTGAGGAAATAAATTTAATAAAGGATTACCTAATTATGACCCCGTGTTAATCCATGTCACTTTGTCTCCCTACTATACCCAAGATGATTATTTAATTTTTGTTTAAAAGACCCACTTGGTTTTAATATGCTTATTAGATTGTTTCAGTCTAGCAAATCTCACACATTTGATTTACTCTGATTTGGGAGCAAGCATCTTACCCAATAAGATCAAGGAGACACGAGTCATCATCATCATCCATGACAACTATAAAAGAAAGAAACAAGAAAGCATTGTTTCAGCAAAGCAGATTAAAGTCAGCAGCATCAAAGCACCACAAAAACATACTTCCTACTTTCCTCGATAAATAACTGTAATTCATGTAAGTTTTCCCTCTAATTGCTAATATGAATGTGATTTTTAATTTTTTGTGGTCATTCAAGAGATCAAGTATTCAATTTAAATTGTTTTTATTGAACACAAATCCTTAACTTACAAGTCAAAAAGGAATCTAGACAAATCAAAGATAGTTGGCAGCAACCCCTCACATGCAGATTCCCCAAAGGGGCGGTAAACCATGAACAGTAACTTCCTCAAAATGTATAATGAACAAGAGGAGAAATCATGTTTTTTTGTTTCAGAAAAAAATCTCATGCATACAGAGGTCTTTGAATTTTGTGACTGGATGTTTCCAAACCTGGTGAGCAATTTGGGTTTCTAGCCAGATTTGGGCTATCTTTAGGAAAACAGAAAAGTCAGTTCTCCCTACTTTTTGAGACAGGAGAGGCACCATCACCTCAGGCAGTACTGTGACAGGCTTTGCCCTGAAGATCCCAAGTTCCTCCTTCAGCAGCAGCAGTGCCAACTGTTCAGTTCTAAACAATCTATATCCCAATGCCGGAATCTTTAAAGTCGAAAATCTCAACCCCAAATTCACCCCAGCTCCAAGCCCAAAGCTCCCTCTCTCCCCAGCCATCAGCAGCCTCAGGCTCAGCCAGCGCAGTCACTGTGCTCTGGCTGAAACAACAACAACTGTACAAATTCCAAGAGCAGTTCTCCCCCTTCCTTTCTCCTCCCTCCCCCGAGGTCCGGGAAACTTACACTAGTGATCCGACACCTGGCAACACTGCTTCGCACCCATTTCGAGCCATGCGTGGAATAATTTACATCATGGAATGCCAAGGCCAAGAGTTCTGGAGCCGTTGGAAAGGGCAGTTGTGAACGGCAGTTGGACGGAGGAATGAAATCCTGAAGAGATGCCCAGAAGAGGGACACACCCGAAGAAGGCAGAGGCAGAGTTTCTACTAAGTGTTTTTTGTCGGTTAAAGCAGCCATCTCCTCTCCAATCGTCCCCCAACTTCCCATCCTATCGGTCACAAGGCCAAACAAATATAAAATTTACTCCTGCCACACGGAAGGAAACTTGTGTTCCTCAGGAAGGGTCTGGAAGGGGTAAGTATCCCCCAGTGTGGGACCTTCCCATTGGTGGGCGAATTGGTTCAGTTGCTGAATGATCCGATGGTTACAACTCATCTGAATGGACAGTCAGTGGAAAGGAAGATGATGGATGAGGCAGGAGGAAGTTAAGAGTGGGGAAAGCTTATCAAGTGTAACATCCCTGGCCAAAGTTAAAAGGGGCAGCTGGTAAGTGAAATCTGCTTCCAGGACTCAGATACTGAGTTACTCAGGGGCATGCCAGCATGACTCTACCAACATGACTTTTGAGTGGAAATGGAACAGGAAGGAAAAAAGAGGAAAACAACCACTAAGTAGATATGTAGAATCTGTGTGAGGGTCTTCCCTTAAATCCTGGTATTTAATATGTAGA
Organism: Camelus ferus; assembly: GCF_009834535.1. Classification (NCBI taxonomy): domain Eukaryota; kingdom Metazoa; phylum Chordata; class Mammalia; order Artiodactyla; family Camelidae; genus Camelus; species Camelus ferus. Next base: position 28,952,916 of record NC_045715.1, on the reverse strand, counting down.
ATTGCGTTAGCTGTTGCTCATAACGGTACCCCAGGCCTGTCTCCCAGACATCATAATCACATGGACTATATTAGCCAACAATAACATATAATTAAGCCTATAAATAAAGGGGATGTTACTTCTTTACTTCCACATGGCCAGTTAAATGGAACTCCACTGTATCCTTTGTAAATTTATTTTTTTAAGTGTCTAACAGTCTCCAGAACAAACTAATTAATAAAAGCACATGTGAAAAATAGCTTACATCAAAGAAAAACCCTTTCATGACTGTCCCAGCTTTGCTCCCTACTTTATACCTGCACCTAGCTCCTCCAGTGGACGAGATGCCCAAGGGTTAACACGCAAACTGAGAGAGGAAGTTAGCACCAGTCCCTCCTCTGAGGTGTTACTGCCACCAGGACTTTAAAGCACAGAGCACATTTGCTACCTCAAAGTTCAAAGTGACAAGCTACCCCTTGAATAGCCCAAGTAAAAGAACAATTTTATAATATTGGATGAAATGAAAAGCCATTGCACATCCCCTCCCCAAACCAAACCAGGTGGCTCAAACACTTGGCAGAACTCCTTGGGCACACAAGCCCTACCCAGTGGCATCAGTCTACCAGACAGGCCTCCTCCTCCAGTCCCACTTGCGTAGAACTCTACGAGCCATTATAGTCAGTGGTACCCTGAGAATTCTACTTTTTAAATGGCCACACCCTTTTTTGACTAAACAGTTTTACATTAGGCAAGATGACTCTTATCCCTCCACCCCAGCTCTTCATCGTGCCAGACAGTCATAATACCACCCAAGTGAGCAGGTCTTTTCCCCAGGAGGACACACGGCCCACCAAAGGAAATCTACCAACGTAAAGTTGTAGAAATTGACTACGATTCTAAAGTGGGAAAACAGCCTGAGGATCAGAAACTAATGACTCCAAAGTGAAGAGCTTAGTTTTCTTTGGAAAGATTCTCCCTTTACTTCTGGACTCTTGTTGAGGCTCTTTTCTCATTAAAGTGACAACCTTGGATTTACGAGGTGGCTCTCTGGCCACAGGTGACACTTACAAGGCTGTGTGAAAGATGAGGCCCCCCCTCAAGGGGAAATCCCTGGATCAGTGGTTTAAAACTACTTCTTGGCCCAAAACACTTGAGCAAGACACATCCCCTCAGTAGTAGCAGCTTATGGCAGCAGGATTTGTCAGGGAGAGAAGGGGGCTGCGGTTCGTACAGGATCCTGACAGGCACGCTGAGAGATCAGAAATCACTACCCCAGACACCTGAGTACCACTCTAACAAAATTAAAGCTAATATTTAAAATTGCTATTACTATCCTTAATCAAGAGGACACAGTATAAAAAGTGACATTTCAAATCAGTGGGGGGAAGACTTTAGCTGTCTAAAGAAAAGAAGGCAGACCCAGACTTCACGTCTTACACAAAACCAAATTCCAGACGCATCTAAGAGTTAAATGTGGGGGAGGGAGGAGAGCCTTAAAGTACTAGAAAAACACATGGGAGAATTTTGTTTTTATAATCTTGGACTAGGAAAAGTTTAAGGGTGTCACAAGATGCAGAAGTCATAAAAGATAGACAAATTTGATGATAAAAAAATTTTAAATTCTTCATGATAAAAGAAAAAAACATGAACAAAGTCAAAGATTTTAAACCCAAAAAACGTTAAGTGAGGAAAGTACTTCCAATTCATATCACAAACGGCTTTTCTCCCTAATAAATAAAGAGCTCCTATTTAAAAAATCAGCTATCCTGCAGAAAATCAAAGGTATGAATAATCAGGGAGGAGGGTGTAGCTCAGTGGTAGAGCGCATGCTCAGCATGCACAAGGTCCTGGGTTCAATCCCCAGCACTTCCATTAAAACGTAAATATGTAAACCTATTACCCCCCAAAACAAACAACAACAACAAAAAGAAATGTATTGGTTTCAAGAACAGATATTTCAGGAAAGATAGCTAAGCAAATCAATTCTACATTTAAGATATTTTAAATAAGTGGCAATAGAAGAAAACATTAAAAGTCATAACACAGGATTTCAAATACTTCATAAAATGAAATTTGGTATGTCACTGCTACAACAAATGTTTCTCTTTTCTCCCTTATATGCTTCTCTGTTCTTCTTCCAAAAACATTACCTAGTGAAAATGATGACTAATAAGCTAAAACTTTAAAAGACCATCAAGAGTCAATATAACAGGCTATCTTGCCAACACATGAAAAATTACAGACATTTGCTTTATTTGCATGAATTTGGTATAGCATCAGTATATGCCATAATTTCCAAATCATTTACAAACAGAATTTTAGAAAAAGTGCCAAGGCCAGCAGAAGGATCACTGGGGAAGTCTATTTAAGCAGTCAGGAACTATGGAATGGTTTCATTGTCCTCAGGTGATCACTGCCTGAACTATTAAAGGTATGATGAGCTGCAGTCACTTTCATTTTTACCCACATTATTTACCAGTTCCAGTGCCGTTCATTCCTTTAAGTAAATCCAGATTTTCATCTGGTATCATTTTCCTTCTCCTGAAGGATGTCCTTGAATATCTTTTATAGTGCAGATCTGCCGCTGATGATTTCTTTCAGCTTCCCTATGTCTTTAAAATGTGTTTATTTTGCTTTCATTTTTGAAATGTTTCATTGGCATATAGTTCGAGATTGAGTTTTTCCCTTTTTTTTTTTTGGTTCTTTAAAGATATTGCTACTGTTTCTTGTTTGCATTATTTCCAAGTAGAATTCTGTTGTCATTCTTATTTTTGTCCTTTTGTACATAATAGGTCTTCCTCCACCACCCACCATGCTTTAAAGATTTTTCTCTTTATCACCGGTTTTAAGTAATTTGATTATGGTATGCCTTGGCATAGTTTTCTTCATGCTTCTTGTGTTTGGGGTTCGTTAAACTTCTAGGATCTATAGGTTTACAATTTTCCTCCAATTTAGAATAATTTCAGCCATTACCTCATTTATTTTGTGCCCCTATCCCTCCTTCAGGGACTCCAATTACCTATGATTATGCTGCTTGAAATACTTCCACTGCTCACTGTTGCTCTTTTTAAAAAATTGTTTAAGTGTCTTTTTATCTCTCTGGCTTTCATTCAGGATAGTTTCTATTGCTATGTCTTCAAGCACACTAATCTTTCTTCGGCAGTGTCTAATCTGCTTATTAATCCTATCCAATGTGTTTGTATTTTCAAACATTGTAGTTTTCATCTCTAGAAACTGGGTCTTTTTGTTTGTTTGTTTGTTTGTTTAAACATTTTTTATTGAGTTATAGTCATTTTACAATGTTGTGTCAAATTCCAGTGTAGAGCACAATTTTTCAGTTATACATGAACATACATACATTCATCGTCACATCCTCTTTCGCTGTGAGCCACCACAAGATCCTGTATATATTTCCCTGTGCTACACGGTACAATCTTGTTTATCTATTCCACATTTTGAAGTCCCAGTCTGTCCCTTCCCACCCCCCATCCCCTTGGCAACCACAAGTTTGTATTCCATGTCTGTAAGTCTGTAGAAACTGGGTCTTTTTTTTTTATATTTTCCATGTCTTTGTTTAATATGTTCAACATTTCCTCTACCTTCTTGAAGTTATACAGAATAGTGATAACTTTTTAAAGTCCTTCTCTATTATCATTTATATCACTTCTGGGTCTGTTTCTATTGACTGATTTTTTTCTCCTTGTAATGGGTGGTATTTTTCCCTTCTTTTCATGCCTGGCGTTTTTTTTAATTGGATTCTAGAATTGCTAATTTTACATTATTGACTACTGGATATTTTTGTATCCCTACAGATATTTTTGAACTTTGTCTAGGATACAATTAAGTTACTTGTAAATGGTTTCATTCTCTCGAGACTTGTTTTTAAGCTTTGTCAATCTTTAGGGCTAACTTTGCCCTATACTGAGGCAATATCCTGAGTACTTCACTTGATGTCCCATGAACTGCAAGGATTTTTGCACTCTTGCAGGTGGGAACACAAACAATTCGCTGCCCTGTGCGAGCTCCAAGTTTTGTTTCCTCTAATCCTTTTGGCGAGTTCTTTCCCAGGACTCGGGTAGTTTCCCTACATACATGTGCTGATCAGGTATTAGCTGAAGACTCAAGGGAGACACTCTGCAGCTCTCCCCTCTGGTGCTCTGCCCAGTGAGTTTTAGCCACTTCTACGCCCCAGCTACCTCAGCTCAACTCAGGAAGACGACAAGCCTCCATCTGGGTTCCGCTTGCCTGTGCTGTGGCCTGGAAACCTTCCCTAGGCAGCAAGCTGGGCAATTACAGGGCTCACCTTATCTGTTTTCTATTTCTCAGGAGTCACTGTCCTGTGCTGCCTGATATTCAATGTCTAAAAACCATTGCTTAATACATTTTATCCAATTTTTTAACTGTTTTATGCAGGAAGTCCCTGTTATTCCATCTTGGCCCTATAGCCATTTTTAAGGTTTTGGAAGAAATCACTTTAGGAGCTAAGAACAGCTTATATGAGTTGATTAGCACAAATTATAGGATCAGAGCAGCCTGACAGAGGGAGGAAAGGAGAAAGAGAGGACAGTAAATTGTACAGGTTTATCCCATGCCCCTTTCTGTTTTCTACCCTGAGGAATAGCTTAGGGAATGAGGAAAGCTGCTTCTTTAATGACTGTCTTTAATAAAGTTGTTCAGTGGGTGAAAAGAATAGGCATTTAACAAACATTTAGCACCCACTATGTGCCAAGTACTGTGTTAAAGACTGGGAATATCAAATGAATATGACATAAAATGCAGTAATAAATGTAAATACCCTTAACATTTTTGTAGGACTATAAAAGCAAATAAATTATTATAAACAAGCAAACAATATTCCAGTAAGTGTCATGATCAGAAAGTTACAGCATAAAATAGCCACTTACCCAGAGCAAGTGACTGTTTATGTCAATCAGGATATAAAGTATTTTCGTCTTATTCCTTTTACTATATTGTCATTGTTACGGGCTATTGAATTTTGCAATTGCAAGACTGTGTGAAACTTCCTGGCGTGGTTCCCAATTGTAAGGAACTCACTCTGAGAAGAGAGACGGGCAACAGTCCATCACAGTGCACTGTGAGAGGTGCTTGAGCTCTTGGCCAGCGTCCCCACGCTTCTTCAGGTGAAGTCACTGGGCTTTTTTTGTGAAATAATATGACATTTTACTAGAAGAAAACATGATTATATTTTTACAATTATACCCATTTGTAATAAAAAGAAGCTATCGAACTCAACGTGATGGGCTCGAAGTTTTTCCATTGTTATTCAACCAAGAATTTCATTCTGTCACCAACTAGAGCCTCCTAGCAGCAAGGAAGAAAGGTGGGGGAAAAAAACTAAGAAACATTATCAGGAGAAAAATTTAGGAATCAAAAAATTCCTCAAAGTCAGAAAAGATGATCGTTAACGTAGAAAGCATCGGACCTTGGTTCAACTCATGAAATGCAGAATTTAAAGGCATTAAAACTGCTTTAATTACAACTTGGAATGAGGTGGGGTAGAAATAAACCTAATATATTAAGCAATCCAATGTCATCCTAAGTAAAATGAACCAGAAAGAGAAAGAAAGATACCATATGATATCACTTACATGTGGAATCTTAAAAAAAAAAAAAAAAAAGACAAATGAACTTATTTACAAAACAGAAACAGACTCACAGACACAGAAAACAAACTTATGGTTACCAGAGGGGGAGGAGGTGGGAAGGGGTAAATTGGGAGGTCAAGATTTGCAGATACTAACTTATATATATATATAAAATAGATAAACAACAAGTTTATACTGTATAGTACAGGGAACTATATTCACCATCCTGTAGTAACTTATGGTGAAAAATATGAAAACGAATATATATATGTTCCTATATGACTTAAGTATTGTGCTGTACACCAGAAATTTACACACTGTAAACTGACTATACTTCAATAAAAAATATATTTTAAAAAATTGAGCAATCCAGCTGGCTAAACAATATACTATAACATGGGGAGGGGGGAAGAGTGACCAACCTCAGGGGGTCAGGGAGAAGTCTGGCAAGGCTTTACAGGGGCTGGGGACACACTTGGACACGCTTGGGCACATTAGAAGCTACCTGGGAAACTGTCCCCCAACTGCAGGCAGGTGAGACCTGCAAACAAGGGCCTCTGGTCAGATGAGAGACACAAATTGAGGCTGCCATCTTTCCAAACTCAGGGGAGGATTGTTTCCTGGTAATATGATGGGAGGAAATGCAGAGGGTGAAACCTTATTTGGGGATGCATCACTCTCAACCACCTTCAGCATCAGTCTCTTACTACTCCTTCCCCTCAATTTATTTCTCCCTTCCCCTCTTTACTGTATTTACTCATATTTACATTAGAAAGCCAGCTTTACCAGGACAGAGGTTGGTGTCTGTTCATCGATGGACCTCAGTACCTGGCACATGACAAGGGCTCACTAAATATTTCCCTCCTCAGCCTTACTGAGATATAATTGAAAAATAAGATTATATTAGTTTAAGGTGTACAATCTGATGATCTGATAAGTGTATATATTGTAAAATGATTACTACAAACACATCCATCACTTCATTAGTTAACTTTTTTTTTTTTGGTGTAGTGAGAACATTTAAAAATCTACTCTCTCAACAAATTTCAGGTATACAATACAGTATTGGTAACTCTAGTCACCATGTTATACATTAGATCCCCAGAACTTACTCATCTTATAACTGAAAGTTTGTACCCTTTGTCCAACATCTCCCCATTTCCCCTACCCCCCAGACCCTGGCAACGACCAATCTACTCTGTTTCTGTGAGTTCAACTTTTTTAGATTCTCCATATAAATGAAATCATACGGTATTTGTCTGTCTTTGTCTGACTTACTTCACTTAGCTTGTGTTTCATCCATTTTGTCACAAATGGCAGGATTTCCTTCTTTTTTATGGCTGAATAATATTCCATGGTAAGTATGTTGTATGTGTATGTTAACTACCTATATATTTATCTATGACAATTTCTTTATCCATTCATCCATCAACAGACATTTAGGTTGCTTCCATATCTTCGCTATTGTGAATAAAACTGTAGTGAACATGGGGGGTGCACATAACTCTTCAAGATAGTGACTTCATCTCCTTCAAATATATATCTAGAAGTGGGGCTGCTGGAGCATATCGTACCTATATTTTTAATTTTTTGAGGACCTTCCATACTGTTCTCCACAGTGGCTGCACTAATTTACATTCCCACCAACAGTGCACGAGGGTTCCCTTTGTCCACATCCTTGCCAACACTTGTCATCTCTTGTCTTTTCGATAACAGCCATTCTGCCAGGTGGGAGGTGATATCTCATTGTGGGCAATGAACATTTTTTGAAATAAACTTTTATCACCCTTTCCAATATATTGGCCACAAGATGACAAAACCTGCAGCAGGACTGAGCACACCAGGGAAAGTGTGCTTATTCTCTTTTCCTTGAAACTTACTTCAGTTTTCCAAGAAAACATGCTTATTTTGGACACCAGGTTATTCCTATGGGAGAGCAATCTAAAGTGGAAAAGAAAGAGTTATATTTAAACCTAGAATGTACAGCGGGGCAGAAGTGATTTCCCAGCATTCCTCCACACTCTGTTCTAGCCACACTGCCACTCTCCTAGCCCCCGACACAATGCACACTCTCCCAGCACCTGCCCTTGTCCAGGTGACAATTTTGTTACCTGAAATACTCTTCTTCCTCTTCTATATCTACTGAAATTCCAACCATCATTCAAAACTTATTTTGAATCAACCTCTGTAAGTCTCTCTGACAACCATGGACTGTCTTTAGGATTTTCTACCCAGAATTCTAAAAGCAACAACCATGTCTTTTTACACGGATCAGACACTGTTCTGTGATTATCTTCACTACGCCTCTTTTCTGTACCCAACTAAAGCAGAGCCCAAATTTAAATACAAACAGTAGAGAATGCTACAAGAGTACAATGAATTCTCCCAACTGAAAGCCAGGACATTTTTAGACTATATGGTTTCTTGGCATCAGTGAACTGAAAATACTGGCCCATTACAACAGGCTCTAGTTTCATTTTATACCTTAACTCACCCCAGCCTCCCCCGTGTGGAACTCTTGTTTCTTTGCCATCTTGACCATCTGATGTCCCCCAAACTTATCATACCACTTTTTCCATTCTTTGGCTTTGTGCTTGTCCCTTTACTTAGAAAACAAAAGACCTTCCCATCCACCTCCAAGTAGTCAACTGACCATGCCTACTTATCTTTTAAGGCTTTGAGTAAAAATGATATTGCCTTTCTTTAAAAAAAAAAAAAAAAATCCCTAAGCAAAATTAGTTGCTGACTTATATGTATCCCTAGAACACGTCTGACCTGTTACTAGGTCTGACACACGTATGACAAACTTTGTTTTTCTGACTCCCTCATTAGCTTACAAGTTCCATGAAATCTGGGTCAGTTTCTTCCCATCTTCCTGTTACCAGAGTTTATTGCGATACCTGATACAAATGTGCCCAATAAACACATCTTACTCAATTGAATTAAGTAAGATTTTGGTCTAAGAAACTAACTTTTTCAGGGGTGAGGTCAGTTCCTCATCATTGAGTTTCCAACAATACGCAGCGAGACCACACATGAACACTTTTGCACAATTATAAAGCACAGGGTTTGGATGCAGGGCTGGTCATCCAGCATCCAGGATCCACTGGCTTAGGCTGGGCCCGTACGTATCTAGCCAGGCATCTGTGCTGGGTAGAAAAAGCCTTGAGAGCTTGACAGATTTCCCATCTCTGCTCCAGATCAGATGGTTCAACTCTCTGAGGCATAAAGAAATGTCATTTTTTAAGACCCATAGGACAAAAAAAATTGTGTATCCTTCTATGATAACCCATTTAATGTTCAACAAACCTTAAAACAGGAATTTATGTACTGAACATAAATATAAAATCCTTGGAGTCCCCAAATCATTAGCAGTAACTTATTCTAATAATATCTGTCTTCATTAACAGGCTCAGAAGTAAAAGTCTAAGTTGAAGGGTCCCTGGCACAGCCGTGTATGACTTCTTGAGGCCATCAGTAACAGACCTGACAGGAAAAAAAAAACACAACTCTGCAGTATAGGAAAAACAGATGTCCTGCCAAAAATGTTTTCATAATTTCCTTATTGTGTTGTATAAGAGACAACATTTTAGTGACTATGGAAAACAATACACAGGAAATGAATGAGAAATGATCGAGAAATGCTGCTGTCCTAATTGTTATTAAATACTGAGTAAAAAACTAAGTTGAAACTATCTTTGTGATAATTCACAATACTTCACTACATAGAATAATAAGTACTAAAAATATGACTCAGTTCTCTTCAGTTACACTACTAAATATCAAAGAATTCGTGTATTATACCTCCAAGAAAAAGGTGAATTTTGATTTTCATCATTGATTACCATATTTATTACTTTCTTCCACTAAAGGTAATCAATCATTTAGAGAATCAGGTCCAATGACAAGCTGACTTAGCAAAAGGAAGCTGTGCCGACATTGAAATAACCACTTACAAAGAGGAACCTAGTCATGTATTAACCAAAAACACATTAGCAAAAATTTTAGGAACAGGAATTAAAAACTAGAAGAGCCAAAAATAAATCTTATTTCCATCTTCTCGTAAAAGCAAATTACCTGAATATTAAACACAAACTCCTTTCGACAGTTTTTAAATTTCTAGTTTCATTCAGAAAAATACATATTTTATTAAATGGAGATCTACCTGAGTCTTTTGTGTATTTCCTAACAGAAAAGGGATTTCTTTTAGAGAACACTGTAAATGAAGTAAAAGAAAAATCCTCCCAGTGCGGATTTTTTTTCTACTTTTAAAAACAATGGCTACTCAGGGAAGGGAACAGCTCAGTGGTAGAGCATGTGCTTAGCACGTATGAGGTCTGGGGTTAAATCCCCAGCACTGCCATTAAAATGAAGAAACCAATAAGCCAATAAATAAATATCTAATTACCTCCCCACCAAAAAAAAAAAATTAAAAACAAACAAACAATGGCTGTTATTGCACAACACCAGTCAGAAATAGTAAAAAGGATCGCCGTTTGCATTTCCATCCCACACTCACAAAATTTACTAGAATACAGTATGGCAATAATTAAGCTATTAAAAAATAAAACAGCCCAATCTTTCTCTATATTTCCTCAAATATAACAGGACACTCTGTGTTGCTCTGTGTTAGTGTAGTCTGCACACATTATTGTGCCTATGTATGGAACTGCTTTAAAAACTACTTTAAAATGGTAGTAATTCCAAACTAAAAACATGTTTCTTTTATTGAGCTTTAGTATTAGCAATCTGGTGAAAGTTATTATGCAAACTCTTGACACTGACTGCTCTCTGTCAATGAGTAACATTCAAAATATTTTGGTTCTACGATATGTTCCAAGAAAAACAAGCCCTATAAAAACAACTAACAATATTAACAAACAAAATTCCATCTTACAAAGTCAACGATGTTACCAAAGAAGAGATGCCAAGGATTTCTTTTTATAAAAGCAGACTCAAAAGGAAGATGTGTACATGAAATCAGTATTTTTAAGGAGGAGAGACTGAAAGGAACTTTTTCAAGGCTTGATTTAAGAAAAATACATATGTAGCATATTACTGCAAGCAAGATTTCATTGTTTCTATAAAAATTTTAAAGAAGCTGAATTACTCTCTCTCTCCTAAACTCCATTTAAGAAAAATAAACTTCTACCTAGTATGAAATCTTTCACAAACTCTAAGAAATGCCATGTGAACTGGAATTTAAATTTGTTATAATTTCTATATAAAAAAAACCCCATAAAATACAGAGTCTTAGTTGAGGAAAATGAAAAAGTTCTGGGGAAGTTGGTGGTGATGGTTCCACAACAATGAGAATGTACTTAATGCCACAGAACTGTGCTTAAAATGGCTAAAATGGAGACATAGGTCAAGATGGCAGAGTGGTAGGACCACGAGCTTGCCTCTCCTCGTGACTACAACGAAACCACAACTGAATGGTAAACAACCATCGGAAAAAGACTGGAACCTAGCAAAAAAGATCTTCTGCAATTGGAAACATAAAGAGGGAACCACAGCAGGACAGTAGGAGGGGCGTGCTCGCAATATAATTGGTCCCCAGACCTCCTAGGTGGGCGACCCACAAGCTGAAGATTTGTTAAGTCGCAGAGGCCCTCCCACAGGAGTGAGTGCTCAAAGCCCCATGTCAGGCTCCCCAGCTCGGGTCCCGGCATTGGGAAGAGAAGCAGATCCCAGGACATCTGGTTTTGAAGGCGAGGGGGGCTTGACTATGGGAGCCTCATGGACCTGGGGGAAACGGAGACTCCATTTGCTTGAGAAGTGTACACAGAAACTCACGTGCACAAGTTCCAAGGGCAGAGGCAGTGATTTCATAGGAACCTGGGCCAGACCTGCCTGCTAGATTTGGACGGTCTCCTGGGGAAGTGGGGGATGGCTGCAGCTCACTCAGGGCACATAAAGCTGGTGGTGGACATTCCAGGAGTGTTAATCTACAGGAGCTTTCCTGGAGGCTGATATCCTAATTGGATCATTAGCACCAAGACCTAGCCCCACCCAACAGCCTGTAGGGAAGCCTCAGGCCAAACAACATACAGGGTGGGAACATAGCCACATCCAGCAGCAGACTTCCTAAGCCACAAAGGCCTCTAGACAAAGCCCTCTAGACAAAGCCCTACCCACCAGAGGTCCAGACCAAGCTTCACCCAACAGTGGACAGGCACTGGCTCCTCCTGCCAGGAAACCTGCATAAGCCTCTAGTCCAGCCTCATCCACCAGGGCAGATACTAGAAATAAGAAAACAATAATCCCAAAGCCTGTGGAAGGAATCCACAAACACATAGAAAGAAAGACGATCTGAGGTGGCAAAGAAGTATCTCCCAGGCCAAGGCACAAGATAAAATCCCAGAAGAAGAAATTAAGTGATGAGGAGATAGGTAATTTATCTGAGAAGAGTTTAAAGTAATGATGGCCAAGATGTTCAGAGAACTCAAGAGGAGTATAGATGCACAGAGTGAAGTTTTTAGCAAAGAGTTGGAAAATACAAAGACCTGAGTTGAAGAATAAAATCACTGAAATGAACAATACACTAGAAGGAACCAAGAACAGACTAAATGAGGCAGAAGAACGGATTAGTGAGCTAGAAGACAGATTAATGGAAATCACTAGTTCAGAACAAAGAAAAAAGAATAAAAAGGAAGGAGGATAGTTTAAGAGAACTGTAGGACAACATGAGACGCTCTAATATTCGCATTATAGGGGTCCCAGAAAAAGAAGAGAGAGAGAAAGGACCTGAGAAAATCTGGGGAGAGGTAATAACCGAAAACTTCCCCAACGTGGGAAAGGAAACAGCCGCCCAAGTCCTGGAAGCGCAGAGAGTACCACAAAGAATCAATCCAAAGAGGAACACACCAAGAAGGCACATAATCATCAAATTGACAACAATTAAGGATAAGGAGAAAATATTGAAATTAGCAAGAGAAAAGCAACGAATAACATACAAGGGAACTCCCATAAGGTTATCAGCTGATTTTTCAGCAGAAATTCTACAGGCCAGAAGGGAGTGGCAACGATATGTTTAAAGTGATGCAAGGGGGAAACTTACAACCAAGAATACTCTATCCAGCAAGGCTCTCGTTCAGACCAGATGGAGAAATCAAAAGCTTCACAGATAAAAGCTAAAAGACTTCAGCACCACCCAACCAGCTTTACAACAAATGTTAAAGGATCTTCTCTAGTCATCAAAGCATAAGAAAAGAGAACAAAAAGGAGGAGGGAGAAAAAAAAGAGACCTACAAGATTGCTTTGGCTGTTCGAGGTCTTTCATGGTCCCTTATAAATTTTGGAATGGTTTGTTCCAGTTCTGTGAGGAATGTCGCACGTATTTTGATGGGGGTTGCGTTGGATCTGTGGATTGCTTTGGGTAGTGTAGCCATTTTGATAGTGTTGATTCTTCCAATCCAAGAGCACAAGAAATCTTCCCATTTCTTTGTGTCCTTTCACTTTTCAGAGTATAGGTAACCTCCTTGGTTAAGTTTATTTCTGGGTATTTTTTTGTTTTTGATGTAATGGAAATGTCTCTGCCAGTTATAAAATTCTGGTTTTTGAAGTGAAAAAAAAGTGAATGAAGGGCCTCAAATGGCAAAATATCCTTCTTTTTTATGGGTGAGTTGTATTCCATTACACACACACACACACACACACACACACACACACACACATGAATCTCCATTATCTATTCAACTATTGATGTGCACTTAGGATGCTTCCTTATCTTGGCAATTATAAATAATATTGCTGTTAAGAGCAGGGTGTATGTATCTTTTTGAGTTAATTCTTATTTTGTGGTTGGCTTTATTTCTTTGATAACTATGTAAGTTTAAAAAGCTAAAGCTCTAAACGTTCTTAGAATCAATGAACAGTACATACATATAAATTAAAAAATATGTGCAGTGAAAAAAAATGATCAAACCATAAAAGACATAGAAGAAACTTAAAAGACATATTACTAAATTAAAGAAGCCAGTCTGAAAAGGCTACTACAAACTGTACGATTCCAACCAAATGACATTCTGGAAAAGGCACAGCTACAGAAACAATAAAAAGATCACGGTTTCCAGGGGTTTGGGGAGAGGGAGGGAGGGAGGGAGGAATGATTAGATGGAGCACAAGGGATTTTTAAGGCAATGAAATTATTCTGTATGATACTATAGTGGTGGCTACATGTCATTATGCATTTGTGAAAACCCATATTATGTACAACATCAAGAGTAAACCCTAATGTAAACTATGGACTTTGGTTGCTAATAATGTGCCCATGTTGGTTCATTGATTGTACCAAACATGCCACACTGATGAGGGATGTTGAAGGCAGGGAAGTATATATGTGTGGGTGGGGAGGGCTATGTAGGAACTCTGTATTTTCTGCTCAATTCTGTTGTGAACCTGAAACTGCTCTAAAAGAATACAGTCTATTAAAAAAAAAAAAGATTCAAAATCATCCACAGTTAGTGGTTGAAACTGAACCTCAAGCATTTAACAGCATCTTTTAAATATGTGTAATTCATGGATACATTCTCACTATTTTTAAAATAAAAAGTCATAGAAGTAAAATAAAAAAGGCTAAAATGGTCAATTTTATGTTATGTATATTTTACCACACAGAAAAATAAAGCATCTATGAATATTCTTACCAAAAACAAACAAACCCAAAAGGGTTTGCTTGAAAATAACTAGTTGTACATCTATGATCAAAAATCTTTCTCTTTCTGGAAAAGTATTCTCTCCCTCCAAGCTCAAAGCTTCAGGACAGATGCTCACTGAGGGGAGATGAGGGACCTATGGCTCATCAGTTAAGATTAACCCCAATAAAAATTGGGGTGAAAGAAGCTGAGGCAGGTCACCCCACAACTACCGACAGACACCAGATGTGGCTGCAGGAAGAAATGCACAAAGAAAGGAGGAGAGTTCACAACCCTTGCTGTGCATTTTGGCTGACTGGTGAAGCCTATAGATCCCTTCAGAGTAATATTTCAGGATGTATAATATACGTAAGATTTTTTGGGAATACAGTTATAAAAATATTTTAAAATTGTAATATAGGTATATATGTGATTCTTCACCAATGTGTTAATATACTAGATTTAGTAGTGAGTCTAGTAACTACTGTCATTTGGAAGATAGTAATCTTTCAAGACATCTGCAGATGTAACACCAGTAAACAATATTTCTACTGATAACAAATTCCCAGGCACTGTTAATACTACTGTAGTTGGTAGCCTTCATTCACAGATTTAGGAAACGATAAATTTCAGTTGGAGCCAAGTGAAAACAACATGCAACTTTTTGGTATCCAAGTTCAATGCGCCTCCATCTCAATTCTCTCCACAGATCCTTTAGGGGTCGGTCCATGGAGCCCTTGCACTGTTGGGGTCCAGGACAGTTGTTCTACGTGTGAAATGAATAAACTCAATCCAGTAACAAACACAATGGGATTCTGAACATATGAATATAATTCACAAGATATTTTTATGCTTGCTAAGCAAAATGGCCATTTCTACACACTGGATGTACTTGTTTGCAGTGTAAAGATGCAGAAGGTGCTGCCAGATGCACAGGATGGGAGCAGCAAGCAAGCTGTTGATTTCAACAGCACAGAAATGATACTGTTCACTACTACCAAAGTTATCAGAGAATTCCCTGCAGGAGGAAGGTCGAGAAAGCTAATTTTCTATAAGCTCGGTAGAGAGCAACAGAAATACATTTGACAGTTTTTAAAGCCTGACACTTGGGTAGGAAAGCCCAGCAAAATTCTCCACCTCGGACCAGAGGGAGATACAAAGGCAAGTTTCATCTGATAAACATGCCAGCAGTATTTTCTAGAAAGCTTAGTAAAATTCACATCTCCATTCCCCTAAACATTCGATGTAGAAAATAATTACCTAAATTGTTTACTTTTCTAGTTTTTACATGAATGCTCACAACTGAATAGACATCTAAATTAACCCCTTTTTCTATACTCACTTCTGGGCATCCTGCTATAGACTACTGAACCCTCATAAAAGAGGGTCAGGTCACTTAGAAGCAGCCTTTGGTGGTCTAAGGATAAAACACTGCAGTTCTTTTTTAAGGCCAATTCAGTGTAATTTTTTAAAAAATGATTTTTAACTTAAAACCACATCATTCTGAAGGTGGCAGTTACTTGTGCTAGAAGTAAATGTATGTAACCGATTTAGAACACAGTCCCATCTTCTGAGAGATCTGTGCCTACAACATAACCCTTTTCCATAGGAAAGAGGTAAAGATTTTTCATTTAGTTTGACCTTACAAACTAAACTTTAGACAGATCCATAGTTCTATTACCACCACTATTCAGTATTATTCTTTTGGACTAATTAAAATAATTTTTTCTTGCCTCATTATGTCTTCATAGTTTTGCCTTTAAAAACACCTTATTTACCTCTCTAAATATTTAAAGTCTTAGATTTTGCCTCACTTAGTAAAATTATTTATCTATGAAGGGTTGTCATTATTTAACTTTTTCTTAAACCTCTAATGAAAGTTTGCAAATTTTGTTAATGATTCTCAAAACATTAGTATCATAATTTTTCTTTAAGAAAGTACATTAAAAATAGCAGTACTATTTAAACTTATTATACTAATGATAATGAGGACTCAATTCAATGATTTATTTATTAAAATAAGCCTGTGCTGGAGGAGCAGGGTAGAGGATTAAAAGAACACACAAAAAACCTCACAAAAGTATATAATATGTCCCAGCTCTCAAGTTGCAGACAATCTTATTGGAAAGGCAAGATACCTATGTATGAAATGACTTTCCAAACTGTAGAAAGCATTATCAATGTGCATGAAAATAAACATATACTAGCATGGATATTTATAGGAATATTAAGCCCTCTTTACAATTATTATTACTACTATTATTATAAAGTATAAATTACTTTAATATTAATTACTATTAATATATTAAGGCACTTGAGGTGATTAAAAATTGTACTAGCAGCTAACCTTTACTAAGTGCCTTCCCTCTGCCAGGCTCTTTATGCAGTTCTAATCCTTCTAACACAGTTCTGCCAGGTATGTATTATTATCCCTGTTTTTAGAGAGACTGTAAGACGCCTGCCCAACACTGCAGAGTTTGTAAGTAGTGAGACAGAGGTTTGAACTCAAATCTCTTAATTCCCAAGCCCATGCTGCTTCTCATCTCTGTGGGTAGAAATATGATGATTTTTGGAAGGTTTGATTTCTGTTAATATTTCCCATGACAAAAGACAGCAGTTGAGAATCTTAACACTTTCTCTCACAGCAAAAAAACTCACTATTCCATCAATTAAAATTCCAAAATTTTAAATCAACTTATTATATGGTATTTTTGCTCAGAAAAGTTAGGCACATTATTGTAGATCTACCACTATAAAAAGGTAAGCGTAAGCAGGGAGAAATACATTGGCAGGGGTTGGAGAAAGTTGCTGTGGGAACATGGTGGCTGAGAGAAGCATTTACAGTCTTTTCCATGTAAGACTTCAAGGAAAGGAGTCCTTTAAACAAAAAAGGCTGGCAGAGGTCCCATAATGAAATAACTTTGTGAAATGCTACCTATCACATATCCTTCTTGGTAATTCACAATGCACATCAGACCTCCTTCTTTCTAAAACTCAGTGTTGCCCACACCGACTTAGGCACAGGACCTTCCATTTTCTCCCAACTCCACTCTCAACACCCAGTCACTCCCGCAGGATCTAGAGCAGCACAGCTGTCCAACAGAAACGTCAAGTGAGAGCCACATGTGAGATTTAAAGTTTCCTGGTAGCCAATTTTTTTAAAAAGTGTAATTTATTTTAATATACAGTTGATCCTTGAACAATATAGGTTTGAACTGAGAGGGTCCACTTATGTACAGATCTTTTTCAACATGTTTATAAATATATACACACAGAACATTGTGTGCAGAACTTGAAGTGGATAGCCTATCCTTACACAGACATAAGGTGAGTGGTATTTAACATAAAATTAATAATGTGTTGGTTTTCTTACTGTCCTATAACTCTGCTTTCAAAGAATTGCATTACTGTGAAGGACAGCTCTCCCTCTTGTTATTGGAGAAACTGCATATCAGCCTATTACCACAGGTAGTGGTTTTTTAAGAAAAATATAACACTGTTTCCAATACTGTATTATGAATCTAACTGTAATACTGTACACCATACAGATTTTAAAACGACTCATTCATTAGTGTAGCGGTTAGACAACTGGGCCGCAATCCTGTCGATCACACTAAGCACCATAAAGCAATCATACAGCCGCTGCTTCGCTGTCAATGCATGAATCATTCTACCTATATGTAAGTATAAATTTCTTTTTCACATTATCTTTTCCTTTTTGATGTCTAGTGTTAGTGATATAGTAACATCCACAGTGTTTTGTATTACGTTAAGACAATACTGATGTAGGTACTAGCAGACAAGACAATCCATCTTGTGAACAGACGTCGTAAACTTGTGGTATGGATGTATACAGTACAGCGCTCTAAATGCATTTTTTCTTCTTTATGATTTTCTTAATAACATTTTCTTTTTTCTCGCTTACTCTATTTTAAGAATTCAGTATGTAATACATATACCAAATACACGTTAACTTACTGTATGTTACTGATGAGGCTTCCAGTCAACAGCAGGCTATTAGTTAAGTTTTGGGGGAGTAAAAACCTGTATGTGGATTTCTGACTATGTTGGGGGTTGGCTGTTCAAGGGCCAACTGTGTTTTATTTGGTCCAGAATACCCAAAAGATATTTGGGGCAAAATAAAAAAGAATTATTTATTTAGATGATCATTTCAACATGTAATTAATATAAAATTAATGAGATATTTTACATCCTCTTTTTCAAACAAAGCCTTCAAAATCTAGTGTGGACTTTATACTTAAGAGTAAATCACAATTGGTGCTGGCCACACTTCAAGCACTGATAGCCGTATGTGGCAAGGGGCCACCATATTGGACAGGTCAGATCTAGAGATTTTTATAAAACTTAGTTTAGGAAAAACATTGGCCTAGAGGTTCATTTGCCCCTTGTTAGCCCTTATGGATAGCCACAAGGTGGAAATCTTTAAAAATTTAAGAACAGTTGAAGAGGTATGAATATTATTTACCCTAATTATTTATATATGGTTTTCCAAAGGTTTTTGTTTGTGGGATTTGTTTATGGGGGGATGCAGAGTGAAGGGAAGGGAGCTCCCATAACCCTGTTTTCACCAGAATATAACCCCCTCCACATTCACACACACACACACACACACACACACATACAGATTTAATTTGGAAAAGAAAAAATGATGAATATTAAGTATCAGTTCCAAAGATAACCCTCATCTAGCCAAACAACTGAAATCCTAATCTTCTAGAAGCAAAGTTAATTTTACATGATTCTTACGTATTTATAAAGACTTTAATATATGTTTCTAAAAATAAGTTATTTCTTCATGTTTGTGTGAAATGATCTTAAATACCTGGGGAAAAAATCCAAAAGTAAATTATTTGGAGATAAAAGCAAACAAACTATTTACAAAAATAGACACTAAAATTAAGGCTGAGAGCTCCTGGATCAGGCACTCTCACACAAGCCTCATAACTGGCTCACAGACCCATTTTTGTAAATAGTGAAATCAAGACTTGCTCTAGGCTCTCAATCACCTGGCAGCTTGTTAAAAATCCAAATTCTCAGGCCCAGACCTACTGCATCAGGAACTCAGGGGGTGTTGAACAAGGTCATCTTGATGCACACTCATGTTTGAGAACCACTAGATCAACACAGAACTAGTATTTAAACCAAATCTGCCTAACTTCAAAAGCTGTACATTTTTTAGAAGTTTTGGGGGGCCGTTTCTTTGGGAGGGGGCTGAGAACTTGTGTGTGTATGTGTGGTAAAATACATATAACATAAAATTCACCATCTTAACCATTCTGAAGTGTACAGTTCAGTAGTATTAAGTACTATCGCATGGTTGTGCAACCATCACCACTAGCCATCTGCAGAAGTCTTTTTCATCTTGCAACACTGAAACTCTATACTCATTAAATGCTAATTCCCCCTTCCTCCTCCCCCCAGCCATTGGCAACTACCATTCTATTTTCTGCCCCTATGAATTTGACTACTCTAGGTAACTCACAGAAGTGGAATCTAGAAGTGGAACCTAGCTTTACCCAACACCTTCAATTGCAGAAAGTTTGGAAAGTACAGAAATGCCTAGGGAAGAACTGAAGATCACTTATGGACTCCACTGCCTAGAGGTGACTGCCATGGACTGAGCTGTGTCCAACCCCCACCCCAAACTCAGGCTGCAACCCTAAGCCCTAATGTGACTGGATTTAGAAACAGGGTCTTTAGGAAGTAATTAAGGTTAGATGAGTTCACCAGGGTAGAGCCGTAATCCAACAGGGCTGATGCTCCTGTAAGAGGAGGAAGTGACTCCAGAGCTCCTGTGGACATTGAGAAGGTGGCCGTCTGCAAACCAGGAAGAGGGCCTTCCCAGCAAGTGAACTGGCTGGCACCCTGATCTTGGACTGCCCAGCCTACAGAACTGTGAGGAAATAAGTTTCTGTTGTTTAAGCCACCCAGTCTACGGTATAGTTGACCCTTGAACAACTTGAAGGCTGGGGCACTGACTGGGCAGTTGGAAAACCTCATATAATTTTATAGTCAGTTCTCTACGTGGACAGTTCCTCTGCATCTGCAGAGTCAACCAACTGAGGATCCCATAGAATTGTATGTATTTAGTGGAAAAAAATCCACACTTAAGTGGACCCATGCTGTTCAAACCCATGTTGTTCAAGGGTCAACTGTATTTATGGTAGCCCGAGGTAATACTTTGGAACATATTTTTTCAGTCTTTTTCTTTAGTTTATTTTTTAAAGTATGTTTTATATTTAAATGGAATCAAACCCCACATGCCTTTTTTCACCTTCCCAGCATTTTCTAAACCTGCACCCTGCAAACTAGTGCTCGCAGGACATTGATTTTTGGAAACTGGGTTTTAAAGTGACATCAGGTTTCTATTGCTAAATTTCTCAGTCTTTTCTATATTAAACTGAGAATATCAAAATGGGAATCTGTTATATTTGATCTCTAAGTGTTTTGGGGGAAAATTCTGTTACATCTCCTGCTACTCTGATAAAAGTCGACTACTGGACAACAAACAGGAAGTTCAAGGGTCAACACTGGCTGACAGGAATAATTAAGACAAAAAGTCAATTTAATTTTCTAAAGGAGCTATTCACTTACTCATTCACTGTTAGCAGACAAGTCTAATTAAACACTGCTTTAATATTGCTTTTTTATAACAATAATTTAAAAAAGCAGTGATAGCTAGGCCCCAAATGGGTGAGGCACTGTTAACCCTTTATATGTCTGATCTCACTTATTCCTTGCAAACTTCCTCTGCGAGGTTAAATTCTCAATCCAGAGGGAGTAACTAAGACACATGCCCCCAAAGAGGTTATGTAATTTACTTGAGACAGCACAGAAAGGAAAAGAGCCAGGGTTAGAACACAGATCTGTCTGGTTCCAAAGCTATTATTAACTAAAATGTTTCTTTCTTTCTTACTCAAATCACTGACTTGCTTGAAAACCCGTTTTGTAATACCTAAAGAAAAATTCAAATAATCTGGCCTTGCATTTAGTGCATTTCACAAATTGATCCCAAAGTCCCATCCCAGCCTCCCTTTTTTCTTCTCTCTCGTCTTCTACAAACTTCTCACTTCATCCAAAGAAGTTTTCTCACTGTCTTGCCCCTCTCATTCACTTCTCACTTAATTTAGTTCTTTCCCACCGGAATTCCTCTGCTTTGCCATCTTCTCCTGGTCAATAAATTCCTTAGGCTCCAGTTCAAATTCCACTTTTTCATATATAACCTTTCACTGGTCATTCTCTCATGCTCCACATCCCAATCCCACTGGCTACACTTTCAAAATAGATCCAGAACCTAACCACATACCACCTCTATCTCCCTAGTCCAAGCCGTCATCACCTCTCCTTTGGCCTCTCTGCTATTGCTCTATTACCCACTACAATCTATTCTTACCCCAACCTCCTGAGTAATCCTCTTAAAACATAAATCAAAACTCTCCAGTGAATCCCCATTTTCCTCACTGTAAAAACAAAAATCCTTTTCTATGCTCAGCTGTGAACGCTCATAATGCCCTACACAACTATCCTCCCTGCCCCCAGACCTCTTTGACCTCTTTCTGATTCTAGCCCTTGCTGACTTACCATGCCCTGAACTCACCAGGCATTCTCATGCCTCAGGCCCTTTGCACCAGCTGCTCTCTGCCTAGAATGCCATCCCTTCAGACAAGGCTTGCCCCTTACTTCTTTCTAGTCTCTGCTCAGAGGATCATGACCTACCATGACTACCCTGCCACCTCCCAGTACTCCACATATTCCTTACCTTGCTTTATTCCACCCCCCATTAACTTACTACAAAGTTTACCTAGGTTTATTGTCTGTCTTCTCATGAGAGCAGGGCCTCCATCTTTTATTCACTGAGGCATCCTGGAGCCTAGAATGGCAGCTGGCACACAGTAGGTGCTCAATAATATTTGCTGAATGAGTAGATGTATGGACATGCTCACACACCTCAGCCAAAGGCTCTCTCCTTTGCTCTCGCTTGTACCACTCATATACTGCTGATCCACCTGGCTGGATCATGTATTCTTGTACCCTCCAAGTACCCTGTACAAAAGTAGCATTTAGTAAATATTTGATGATGAAATATGAGTGCAGTAGCTTTTTCTTTCAGAATAGTTACAGCAATAATTTTTCAAAATATGACACTTCATTTAGAAAAGAAACATTCTGGAAAACAGTATAAGGAAAAACAGAACACTTAATTTTAAATTAATATTAAAAGGATAGAAAATATTTTAATGGTATATGCATATAATGCATATACTTTATATCACTTTAGGAAATATCACAGTTAAAAGAAATCTAACTATTTTAGATTTAGGAGCATTCCTTTTTATTTTAAATCGTATGAGGAATACTTCCAAATTAAAACCACACAATCAAAAATAACTTTTACTCTCAGAAATCAGGAGGAAAAAAACCTGATTTTGGGGGGTGGGGTGGGTAATAGTCTCTACACATGGAAAGAGTTATTTCTAAACCTGAAGACATTTTTCCACATTAAAAAAAAATCTATTATTCTACTTCCTAGGTAAGTTCTGTTTAAAAAACTAAAATTTGCTCTAGAAAACTTTCTCTGACATTAATCCTAACTTTGTAGGCAATACCTTTGTTTGCCAAACTCAAATATAAGGATTTTAAATTTAATCTCTCAAAATGGCATCCAGGTTTCTCCAGTTCTACTATTTATTGAGAAATGATTTCTGAAAAGAATAAATTATAAACTACTCTAAGTTATTTTATATTCATAAAACTTTCACATATATTACACTAAAAGTAAACATTCAATAGCTATGGCTTTATTTTTGTTTCAGGGGACATGCTTAGGGCTTTAAAAATTATTGCTAAAAATCCACTGTTGGGGTGGCCCTAATACTGTAAAATATTTTCTAAGGACAACTGAATACCAATTCTAAAACGAAAACTTAACCAAGAAACCAGATAAACTGTCTTTTAAAAAAAATTGCAATAAAAATCTGAAATATACCAAAAGCAACTCTTAAAGATGGTTGATTTTAACACATATAGTAGCAGTCTTGATACGCCTTAGTTAGGTTTGAAATATTTAGTCTACGTAATAAATTTTGAAAATCTCTCCCGTATTATGCTCACCACAAGATCATGAAATTCATCTCCCCAGATTAGGTTTACCACTAATAAGCAGTGAGATGGTTGGTTCTTATTGGGAGAGGAGGAGAACTCAAGTTAGTTCTGACAGCCTGGCATGAAGAACGCAGGCACTACCTCAGACTGCTCAGAGAGCAACTTAATGCTCAAGACTACAGGTCAGCCCCGGTAAACTAAAAACTCCATGGTGAGAATGTTTCATGACCTTTTCACTACTGTTGTCTACTGCGGCTCAGCTTTCCTGTAGAGTCAAAAAGAAAAGAAAAAATCCTTTTGACACGTCATCTTACTAGCCTTATATTCAACCTACAGCACTGCCTCTTTAAAAGAATGTTTCTTTAAAGCAAATCACACTTTGTACATTTTAAGTACTTTACCCCAAGTCTGTACTATAAGCACGGTGCTTACACTGACAACATTCCAAGCAACGGAACAACCTGAGCTACATCGTATCATGTTTAAATTAAGGTTCTAAGTGTTCTCTTTCCCAATTAGGGATTTTTGTAAGTGAAAGATATGATTCACAATCCCTGATTGCTCCCAAGGATAGAGCCAAATGGTCCCCATGTTTGACTCACCATACTATGCAAAAAAACCTGAATTACCTGCAGAAGGAGCAAAATAACTGCTCTGACCTAAAACTTGACTATCGACATAAGATTCTGGTTTTTTTGGTTCCCATTTTGATTTATCAATAAAACACTACTTTTCTTTATCACCCTGTTGAAACAAAGGTCATCCAATTTTAAGACCTCAAAATGTTTAACTTGTAGGCAGTCATTTGTAGATTGAATGTATACATGGGCTAAATACCAATGGCAAAAAATATGATGCATGGATCTGCAACATATATTCAAATCCCAGCTCTGCCCCTCAGTAATGTAACCTTGGGCAAGTTATTTAGCATTTCTAAACCTCCGATCCACTATATATAAAATAGAGACAAACCTACCTACAGGGTATTATGAGAATGAATGTTAAGGTTTAACAAATATTACTTCTCTTTCCCCCCATTTTCTCTCTTGTGAACATGTCTCAATCACAGGTCAGGACATCAAGTTTAAATTCTGATGATACAAGGAAGCACCCTGGATTTTAGCTGAACTGAAATAAGCCTTTCCTAGAAAGGCAATACCTTTCATACCTCATTCCCTCACATTCTCACATTCAGGATTTTTATTTCAGGTAGTATGAGTGAGTGTTCAATATGTCTGTAAGATAAGCCAAAGAACCCACAAAAACAGAAAATGTTCAATTTTACAACTTTATTAAAAAGAAATATATGATCAAATCACAACTATATAAATTAAAATTGATTAGGATTAAGTGGAAGGGGAACCTGGGTTTCAGATCTGATAGTGAGGTCTCCAGATCTTTTCCGTAATGGAAGCACATATGAGGTAAGGGGAGGAAAAAAAACCATCAAAGCCCCTAATGGCTTCTCCCCAAGACCTCTTTCTTCCATTTTCCCACATGACACATGTTGATGGCCCATGAGCTCTCCTGAACCACACTGTACATGGTAAGCCACCCCAGCAGAGCCACCTCCTGGGCCCATCTCCACTCAGCAAGGGACCACTTACAAGGTTCCATTTTAGGGTTTTCCTTTCAAGTCCACACCTCATTCCTTCTCTGTCAGCTCTCCCACTTCTCCACACTCATTTAACCACCCCCTACTTCCTGCTAGACCCTTACTCACTGTATTTTCCACTTCTTCTACAGGACATCACTGCTGACGAGAACCATGGCACTCATATGTTACCTAATTCAAGCTGCCTCATTACAGCTAAGGACCATTCCCTTTTCTCCATCTTCCCCCATCTGATACACTCCACAGATGTACTCCTCTCAAACTCAAAACCTTTTGCCTCTGCCCCTGACAAGTGACCTTGCTAACTTCTCAGGAAAGATGACAGACCTCTATTTTGAATCCTATCATCTACCCTGCTCTAATTTTATTTCACTGTTCCTTATTCTGCAGGCAATTTGGGGAACGGAGGAACCTTATGAAAAGATGAATGACAGCATTCCGAGGAAAGAATAGAGAAAGGAAGGCTAAGGGAAGTGCTACAAAGTTCTACTTGGTATTATCTGAAAAAAAAAATTTTTTTAATGGTTTTCCTTTATTTCCCTCCCTCCCTGCCCTATAATCTGATTGTTCTTATCACCCACTGAGATCAGAGTGTATAAGGCATTGCTGATCTCTACCTATCTCCAGAAATGGTTTTTCCTTTGGTTCCCATCATTCTGCTCTGCCTGGGTTGTCTAAGTTCTTACTTAGCAAATGTTCACTGAGTGCCCAGCTTGTTTTAAATGTTATGCTAAAGGCTTCAAATAAGTCAGTGAAGAGAGAAACAAATAATCTAAAGTTTCTTGGTCCCACTCCAGAACCTCTGTGTCGCTGTTATGCCTCTTCACGTTTGGGTTAAGAGGGGAGTGTGCAAATAACCTCTGTACCTGCCACAAATGTTTAAATGTTAGTTTATTTCTTCGACTGTGATAAAACGTATGTAACGTTTGCCATTTAAGTGTACAGCTCGTTGCTTTAAGTACATTTACACTGTTGTACAACTGTTGTCATGATCTAGTTCCATTACTTAAAAAATTTTTTTTTCAAATGTGTTGCAATTTTATTTATTTATTTTGGGGGGGTAATTAGGTTTACTTGTTTATTTTTAGAGATATTGGGGATTGAATACAGGACCCTGTGTATGCTAAGCAAGCACTCTACCACTTGAGCTATACCCTTGCCCCCTCCATTACTTTTTCATCATCCCCAGTCGAAATTCTCTACCTATTAACTTTTTATTAATCAAAAGTGATTTTCATGGCTGAATTCATAGCTCCACCCCCATTGTCTTCTCCTGATTTCCTACCCAGTAACATTCCAAGGTTCATCATTGTAATCACCCCCTTGCAACCACCCTCAATTCTCCTAGCTCCTTTCTTCCTGTCAGGCCTGGGGGTGCAAAACTCCGATCTTTGTTGAACCCATCCACTGGCTGCTCTTTGCACACCTTGTAATAGCTGAATGTTGCTGGCAGAAAACCACACAGCTAATTGGGTTGATTGGTTTCACCTTAAATTCAGACCCCAAGCCACATCTAGGCATTCAATAGTGCCCAACAATCTCACATCGTGTCTCAGTGAGTTCAGTGTCCAAGGCAAGGTGTCGTCCTCACCTCAAACCATCCACATCTCTTCCTCCTTTAGTTTAAGTTGCTGGCCTTGCCTTAGACTTAACTGAGAAAGCAGAATCCATCAGAACAGAAAGCCCTATATTCCACCTCCAGTTCATAAACTTGCACCCAGATTCTGCCTTCTCTCCTGCTACACTGCAAATCATCTTGCTCCCATCAAAGGCAAACCCTCTTCTTGTGTTCTGAATTCCTCAAGAATTTTGCTCCTTTGGGAGTCTTATCTTTCTTCTGCATTAGTCTCTTTCCTATTAGATAATATTTCCAGCCTACTTGAAAATGCTCTTATATTTACTATCATTAAAAAAAAAAAAAGGCGCTTCCTTATGACTAGGACATTTCGCTTTACACCAGAAATTGACACACTGTAATTGACTATACTTCAGTTTTAAAAAAAGCGCTTCCTTGACCCCACATCTCTCTCCAACCACTGCTGTGCGGTTTCTGTCCTCAGTTTATGGCAAAGCAAGCAGTTGATGTTCACCTCACTCCCATTCTCTCAGTGCATTCCAATCTGGCTTCTGTCTCCATATGCCACTGAAGCTACTTGTCAAGACAGCCAAATCCAAGTGGAATTTCTCTATCCTCACTGTTTAACTTCTCAGCAGTATTTGGCAGAGCAGACCATTCTCTCTTTTCTTGCAAAGAATAATTCACTGTCCCGCTTTAATGCTAAACTCTCCCAGTCTCCTTTGCCCAGCCTTTACCCATTGGTACTTTTAGCTTAGGCCAGGAACTTGAAGGAATCCTTGATCCCTCCCTCCCTCCCACAGCCAACCTATTAAGCAAATACTGATTCAACCTCCAAAATATACCTGAAACCCATCATCTACTCCGCTCCATCTTCACTGCCACTGTACTTGCCTAAGATACTATCAGTCTTGAGCTGACCTCAAGTTAGCCCCCTAACTGCCCTCTCTGCTTCCTCTTCCTCCAAAGAGCAGCCAGTGATATTTAAAAACACATACCACTGCCTTAATTAAAGTCCTACAATAGCTTCTCATTTTCATTAAAATAACACCCCCAAACTCCTGTACACCCTAATACAAGAGGCCTTGTGTGACCTTGCCAACTCCAACTCATTCCATTCTCCTCCTGCTGCTCTCCGTTCTAACATATAGGCCCTTCTGGGCCTTTCAGGTCTTTGCACTTGTCCCCAGGCCAGGAATGTCTCCCCAGCTTTTCACATGGCTAATATAAGCTCACGTTTCAAGTCTCCGCTCAAATGTCACCTTTTCAAGGGACACTTCTTGACTCTTACTAGCCATTCCCTATGACACACTTTTGTAGCTCCACCAGATTATTAATCTCTTTTAATTTTTCTTAATCTCTAACTATCTTGAATATTTGTGTTTACTTATTTCCCATTTTCCCCACTATACTATAAATTCCATGAGGGCAGAGATCTTGTCTGTCCTGAATTCCACTAAAGGCTACTTTAAAATAAAGAATCTACTCTTTCCCTCTGAGCAGGTTTATTTTAGATTTCCTCTCCTTTCAAGCTTTATAGGATTTAGTCAAAGAATATAATTACTTTGGCATTCACCACATAAAACAAGAGGAGAAAAACCACAGGGGACAGCCAAAGACTAGAACTCCACCCACCCACTAGTCTAGACAGAACAGACTGCACACAGGTATTCAACAGCTGCCCTTAAGAAAATTTTTCAAAATGTGGAAGAACAGAGAAGTGTGGATAAATGCAAAGATCATATAATTTTGACACCTGCACCAAAAATCAAAGTTTTCATTCTCTCGAGCAATTACTAAATACAACGGTGACTTCAGAATAAAAAAATAAAAGCACAAAGTAACTAAAGTATGTGGTCCTTGCTCCAGAGAGGTGAATGATTTCATCACTGACGTGGTTCTCTCTCATGTTGGTCTGGCTGGCTATTCATCAGCTGCTCTGGGTGTTTCTTCCTGACCTTCTGTGTCTTTAATATGCATACTGTTCTCATCAAGCCACGGGTTTATAATAATTTCCCCATCCTACTTCCCAAAACCTAAGACAGCTTCACAATTCAAAATTCTCAGTAGAATGAAATGATAGTTTTTAAAAAGCACTGGTATTTTAAAGCCTTAGGATACTTCAAACTTGCTTTCTGCAAGGAAAATTTCAAAAATTTGATAAATGGCAGAGAAAAATAAAAGTGAGAATAATATGAGCAATAAAACTGTGCAGAAGCTCAAAATGATATGGGCCTCAAGCCTCACATTCCAGTTCAAAAAAGCCAGCAGCACAGTGCATAGTGTAGTATAGTGCTGTTCTGAATGTGTGTCTGTGCTACAGTGGAATCATCTGCAGAGCGCTAGAATTACAGGGTCCTACACATTTGGATTTAGGGGATCCTACATGAGCCATGAGCCAGAATTTCAAAATTGGAGGTTGTCAGGAGCATCAAGAAGTTGAAAGTCAGAGTCTTAAAACTGAGATTGCCCAAAACATTAGACCTTTGGGGGAAAAAAAACCCCATCTGTCCTTAACAATGGATGTTACAAATCTGTATTGTAAAACATCTCCCCAGTTGATTCTAATGCTTAGATTTGGAAACCACAGGTATTGAGGCAAAAAACACAGCTTTTGGGATCCACTCAATTCTACCATTTAAAACTGCAAGAGACCTTGAACAACTCCACTACCTCGGCAAACATTATTAGTTCCTCCCCTGGTAAATAGATAATAAAAATCAATACTGTAGAACTGATACAACAAACAGGCATTAAAAAAAAGCACCAAAGTCCTGGCATAAAAGTGTTCAATACATGATAGGTTTTAAAGGGCCTAAAACATCTACTACAGTGTTTGTAAACACAAGGACACACTTAATGGTGCCACTATGTTACTTTTATCCACTAGATATTAACTATTTACTTTCCACCTCTGTGGACTCCTAGAGAGATTAGAGCTTTACAGACTTTTTTCTGAAGAATCTTTTCAGTAACAATTGAAAACAAAGTTAAAACCCACACATATCTTAATACACAGCTAGTACAGGGCATATAAATACTTATATGGATGCTTTTAAGGAGACAATAAGTGGGAGAATGAAGACGTCTGATACTGATGAGAAAGAGATGATCCAAAACAAAGTGCAACTATTTCTTTTTAGAAAGGGAGAGGAAAAAAGTCTCGGGAGTGTTTCAAGGCGACTTTAATTTTTCAGATCAGAGTTCTAAGAAACTGTCTTAATTTACTATCATTTGGGATAGGTAATATGAAAGCCAACAATAAGTTTCAAATGACAGGAACCCATCACCTTCCCACAATTTGACAACTAGAGAAATGTCTCTCCAGGGTTGTTTGAAAACACAACTAAAAAAATAAAACTAACGTGGGTACTATAGAGAACCATGTTACTGGAAAACAGACAGACTCTGCCTTCGACTTTCTTTTTCTTTTTTTTTTCTCCTCGAATTTTGTAGCTTGGTTTGACTCTATTCAAAATTAACTAGAGGAGGATGAAGGAAAACCCTCCATGCCCTGTCCCGAGCCAGGCCGGGGAAGACAAAGCAGTCCAGTTTCAGGCCGAGGGAAGGCGACGGAAAGCCCTCCCCTCCAATTTTGGCTGGGGGGATGCGGGTTCAGGGAGGGAACCCCTCGGTTGCAAGGCTCGACCCTCAGCCCACTTCCTTCCTCAAACACAAGTGGTAAAAGGGACAAGACGCCGCCAGCCCCAGCCCCTTACCCCTACGGGCCGGCGGCCTCATCTTTTGAGTCTGGGGGCCCCGGGCCCATGCACACGTAGCCCCGACACCCCGGACCTCCCGGCGCTCGGGCCGGCGAAGCGTCCACGAAGGGCGCCGCCCGAGCCGCCAGGGAAGATGGCGCCCGCGGAGCAACTGCGCCACCAGCTCTGGCGACGGGCCAGGCCCAGCGCCATCTTAGCGCCTTCCAACCGCTCCCCGACCCCACCCCACACAACCCCGCAAGAACCCGCATCCGGAGCGATCCGGGGGGAGGGCGAGAACCGCGTCAGGCCCGCGCACTCTCGGCCAAAAGAGTGCCACCCAGCCTCTTGTCTCTTCAGACTGGTCGCGCGGGCCCCGAAGGAGGCGCCTGGCTGGGCCGTGGGTCCTCCGCGCGGCGCAAAGGCTCGCCAGGGCCCGGCCGCGGGTCGTCGGCGCTGCTTCGGGCCCAGGCAGCGAGGCGACCGGGAAGGGCCGGTGCAGCCGGCAGGCGCGCACCGAGAACTGGGCTGGACCGGGAACTGGGCACCGGGCCGCGGCGGCAGGCCGGCCCCGAGCTCTCCCTGCCGCGGCCCGGCCCGGCCCCGCTCTCTCCGCCGCGGCAGCCCGCAGGAGCGGAGGGAAGGAGGAGGAAGCCAGGATGAAAAATAAACCCTGTCCCGGCCGTCGCCTCCCTCCCACCCGCTCCCCTCCCCCTCAAGACGCGGGGTCCATTTTGCCGAGAAGAAAAAAATGCGATTCACACCCAAGAGCTTCCAAGAGAGAAAAGAAACGAGGGGGGTAAAACCGAGGGGAGGAGATTGGAAAAGCTTATTTTTCTTCCTCGCCCGCCGTCACTCCTGGCCCTCCCTGCCCCCTGCTCGCGGCCCCGCCGCGCCGTCCTCCCCTCGCCGAGCCTCGCTCCCTCCTTCCCGGCTCCCGGCGGCTACGGGGGGGGGGGGGGGCGGAAACACACTCACACTCGCACACACAACTAATTTTAAACCGGCTCAATCAATGAGTCATTAAAAGGCTTCCCTCCCCTCTCCTCCCCACCACCAACCGCCACGCCACCCCCTTCCCAGGCTCTCCCTCTCCCCGCTCCAGAAATTTGCATCCGCGGAAAGGGAAAAAAAAAAAAAGGCGCTGGGGCCCCCACCCCGCCGAGGCGCCCCCAGCCCGGCCCCGCCGCCCCCTGCCCGCCCGCGCCCCCGCCTGAGACACTGAACTTGGTCTTCCCGGGGCCCGGGCATCGCTAGGAAAGGCATAAACACTCGATTCCCCTTTTCTCCGTGTCCATTAAACATCCACCCACCACCACCATCACCCACCCACAACCCCCCCCCCAAAAAAAAAAACACAGCCTTAGCCAATAGCTCTCTGGGCTGAAACCTAATATCCTGGTTTTGGCAACTCGGTGTTTAATTTGCTCCTCTTTCTTTTCTATCTGTCTGGAAATAGATCTCTAGCCCCCCCTCCCTCGCATTTCCCCTCCCCGAAGGAAAGAGGCAGAGGAAGGAGGTTGTGTGTGTTTTTTTTTCTCCTTGAAATTTTTATCACAAAATTATAATACACTCAAAGGGAAACTCACCGTCATGAAAAAGCAGTGCCTTGTCAACGGGGTTTCTGCGCCATCGCACCAGGGGCGGCGGCGGCGGCGGCGGGCGCGGGGCGCGGGGCGCGGGCGCGGGAGCTCCCGGCCGAGCGGCGCCGGCCACACGCGCTCCGCTCTCTCTCTCGCTCACCCCCGCGCCGGGCGGCGGGCGCCCGCTCCCCGCGCCCGCCCGGCCTTCATGCTCTGCGCCCGGGCAAACCGCTCGCTTGCTCGTCTACCTCCAAACTTCGGTTCTTGCCTAGCAAAAAATGTGGAGATTAGAATTTTTTAATTAAAAAAAATGTTTCTTTAAAGAAAAATCAAGCTCCAGAGCTGTTAATTCCTGTTTCCTTTGGGATTCTTTTTAACTTCAAGAAATGTAGTGGTTTATTCAAGAAACAGGGTTTTTTGGCTTTTTTTTTTTTTAAAGATCTACAAGATGCGTGCTATTCTCCGCAGGCGCCCTGCACACACACACACATACACGCACACACACACACACACACACAAACACGCACACACACACTCTCCAGTTTTAGCTCGACGCGGTGGGGGGTGGTTAAAAACAAAAAACACAGTATTTGTTTAGAACTCTAATTAGACCAAGTCCCATTAAACCTTTTTTGCATACGTTTCTTTAAAAAAAAAACGAAAACATCACTTTTAACTTAGTTATATGGCAAGTAACTGATTCATTCTAACTTTTGTATCTACTAAGCTTTCCTTTGCAACACCCTCTTTACATTCCAAAATGCTGTGAAACCTTATCTGTAAACCTGTGTGTCGACATTATAAAGAAAAGAAAAAAACAAACAAAAAACTTAAGCGGCCAAGATGAAGGTGAGGAGCTAAGTCACTCTCAAAATATCCAATTCCCACTGCTTTCTCATTTTACAGATATCCTTTATCACCACATTTGTCGAATTTTCATTACGTGATCCCCAGCCTTAAAAAGACATTCAGTGAAATGAAACGGGTTAAAAAAAAGAGGGAGAGAGCTATCCAACCTTTTAACACTCTTTAGTCCTAGTCCAAGTATAATTATCACTGTTTTTAATCTCAAATCTCGAATGTTGAGACATCTCCATAAACCATCCAGCACCCAGAGTAGTTAAATAAATGTTAATTATGACAGTGTGGATTGGGAGTGGGGGCCTTTGTGGTCTAGGTTGATTACATTTATTTTTCCTGTAAATGCCCACAAAAATATAGTTGGGGGATTGTTGTCTTTTATTTTACATAAACATCAAGGAAAAGATGAATTGCATGAGCAGGTGAATCAGATTTTTAAAAATCTTAAGTAAGCTCCAGAAATATTCTAAAATTATTTTAAGTTAGTTTGTAATACATATAGCTGAATAAACAGAATGCTCAAACCCATGTCCCCCAGATATTTGATGAGTTCCATATAAAATTATCCCTAGATTTAAATTATTTAACTGAAATTGGTTAGTTTCTAATACAATATCACCTTAGCATTTCATAGTAGCACACCTTGCTTGCTTTTATAAGGATACTGTAACTATTACTATTTTATTGCACAAAATAGATATGTCAAGGTTGGCATACAATGTTGTGATATTCAAAATAGAAGATCTTTTAAAAAAACAAACCATATCTTGTTCTAGTAACTGCCACTCTCTCATTCACAATGTGTGCTTTGTATTTATATGTGCCTGAATAATACAGTGATTTAGTATCACATAGTATCATGGAGGTGTTTTCTCAGATGTGTATTGTGCTTCACAATCAGCCAAGGCCTTCCTGGAACAGTAGTTTTTGCATAAATTAGCATATTTCTCTACACTTGACAGTTGGACCAACCAGTTTTCTAATTGGCTTGAGAAATTTCGAAACATGTTTTAAAGTGCCTTTGGATTGGCTGGAGTTTAATTATAATACACATTTTGAAGAATTACATTTCAAAAGAGTCCATGGATTATTCGCAATTAGGGCCCACCAGGCAAGTTTTACAGCTGTTGCTCCACAGCTCCAAAGAAATATTAATGGATTTCAGAAAGCTGTTCTCCTAAGTAGGCCAAAACCCCTAAGAAACACAAATCTGACTGAAAGATCACCTACTAAAACTGAATTTATATACCCATGAAGAGTATAGGACATTGTAGACTTTTTAATGAAGCACTGACATTTATTGAGGGCCTACTAAGTGCCACCAGGCATTATTCTAGATACTTTATTACTATATTGTACCTTTTTGCATGAAACTTCATGTAGACCCATAGAATTGTGTTTAATTGTCCAGATTTTTTGCAGATAATGCTCCCAGTGGTTTCACTAATCTGCCTGAGGTCATCGGTCTAAAGGCTGGTGGGGGAACCCAGGCCTGGTTGACTCTGTAACTCACCCTCTCTTCAAGGCCCCAAAAGGATCCTGGGAACAAGCAGTCCCTGATGTTTCAATAGACTCAAAGTTCAGTGGTGTGGCATAGGCAGAGGGGACCACCCTCTAATTAGGGAAGACCTACTTTGAGAGTGCTAGTCATCAAATCTAATTTAAAATATGGGGGGGGGGGTGTCACGATATACTGGGACAGCAGTGGGGAGAATCTCAGATTTACCAGGTAACACCAAAATTGAAATCATTTAAAAATAAAACAAAAACAACTTCTTAATTTTTTTCCCATGTGGATAAAAGAACATTTTAAATAAGGTATATGCCTTTATACATAAAGTTTTAAGTTATGGTTTATAGAGACAGGATTTTTGTATTTGAATGCAAGATAAGGAAATCTTTAAAGAGGAAAATTCTTAAAATGGCTTGACTATATGCAAATAATTTGTGTTGCCTACAATTTAATTATGTACAATTAAATGGTCACTCCTATGGTTTCCATCTGTGTATGTGACCCACAAAGAAGGGCAACTGGACACAGAAAAAGAAAAAGATGTAATTATAATTGAAATGTTCTAGCATTGGGCCTCTAAACAAACAGGCCCAATGTCCACTTAACAAATGAAAGTGCAAATGTTTCTGTTTTCTTGTGTTCTTCCTCCAAATGTTCCCCTGGGTTGGTTGGCCATTCTCAGAGGGGGAGAATGCAAATGCTGGAGATTAACTGGTGATATGCATGATCAGATGTGTCCAGATCACAGAAATCTGAAATATACCCATTGAGTTAGCAAGTGCTCTAAACAGCATTTGTGAAACAAAACTTTTGAAGTTCTCAATGTGTATAAATAAGATACAGGTACATACTTTTATCTGTACCTATTGAGGTATTTATATTCTGAGGCTTAAATGCACTGGCTCTGTACTCAGACTGACCTGGGGTCAAATTCCACCTTTGTCACACACCAGGTGTGTGGCTCTGGGCAAGTCACTTCACCCCTCACAGCTTCAACTTCCTCATCTATAAAACGGGGATAATTATAGTGCTCACATCTGAGAGTTATTTTAAGGATTCAGGAACCAGTTCACAGAAAATATTTAGTATGGTGTCTGAAACATAATGAGAAGTCAGTACATTCAGCGAATATTCTTCCACCTCACTTTAGTTATGTGTCAGGTTGAACCACATAAAATCTTCCCATGTAAATTTCCAATAGTAATCACACATGATTCAACCAAATATATCTCACTTAGGTTCTCTCCTGGATAGGGAGCTCCTCAAGGGCGCTTTATTTTCTAAGGGCCTACCAGATTATTTTGTATATAATTAGCTTGCAGCCAATACTTGCAGAATAAAAGAAAAATAGCCCAGTCCACAGATGTATAAGAATACAAGGGATAAGTGTATCTCTACCTAGACACACACACACACACACACACACACACACACACACACACACACACACACACACACACATATAGAAAGCAAATAATACAGTAAGTTTCCCTAAACCACATAAAACCATTGCCCAGTTGATCCCAGGCAGTATTGCCTAATGACTTACAAGTTCTTCCTCTCTCTCTCATCAGTTAGAGCTTTATAATTGCCACTTTTTAGCCATGTGACCTTGGCCTATTTTTTTTTTTTTAACTTCTCTCACCTCAGTTTACTCATATGTAAGAAGAACGTGATAATACCTGTACCTCAGGTCAGTAGGGGGAGAGTTAAATGATCCGAGATACGCAAGTCCCTTGCTTTAGTGCCTGGTGTTACAGTGAATATTTAATAATAGTTGCCATTATTGTTGTGGTTAATACTATTATTAGAAATAATGTGGAATTGTTTTCAAAGCAATGGTAAATAAGCAATTGACTGGAGTGATTACAAATGTTTTCAATACCTTGCCTACATTATTATTTTATTTGATAGATGAACATAAACACTTTAAATCATCTTTGTAGAGACTAAGGTTATTCTAGTCATGACACATTTCAAGCTGGTTATTTTCCTTGACAGACTTAAAAAAAAAAATCTGAACTCCTACAAGCTTCTAGTACAAGGATAAGGAGTATAGCAGAACTGTTGGGGGAAAAAAAAGTCATCAGCACTCCCACTGGCCTTGCTGTCTCCCACATCCAGCCTGCTCCCCCACAGAGTGTGTGAGGGGGAGGACAGTCATCAGGTTAGGGGGACACCACGTGCCTCTGGAAGGCATGGCTGGGCGGCAGCCCTCACCAGCCCCCAGACCCCTGTGGGGCTCTGCCACAACTCCCAACCTCTCCTAAACAGAGCATCTTTCCACTCCACCAGGCCCAGGAGGATGGTTGATTGTAGAGGCAGCAGAAGAGGTCTCATAAGCTCAGAATTTGGTGAGCCTTCAAGATAGGATACCTATGCAAAGGGCTTGCTCAATAAATGTCAGTGTCCATCCTGAAAATGAAACTACTAAGAAGTAAGACATCTGAGGAAGGGACCACCCCTAAAGGTGACTCATAAATACAAGTAGAGGACAAAGAAATAAGCAGGTACTAAGCAGGCACCAAGATATATCCTCAACACTGAAGGAAAAAAACTGAGGGAGTAGAGACACTGTATCACCTCCATGAGTATTTTGATCTCTAAAGAGCCACATTCTTATATGAGCACAGGAAAGTTAATCAGGCAACTTGAGAACTCAGGAAATACTCCTCAAACCATATAATTCTCTCTTTCCTAAATCTTCTAATTACTAGTGCCATTTCCCAGGTACTCTAACACTGAGCAAAGGTTCAAGTCCTTTTGTACCCCAAAAAAGTTTAGACATTTCCTTCACTGTAAATCATGCCAATCAATTAGCAGTTGGGTATATTGATCAGTCCCTTGTGAGTCACATTAACTTTAGTCAGGACTAAGACAATCAGCAGGTGTGCAATCAGAGCAAAGGACATATACTCTCTACATGTTTTAGGATCATCTATGATTCCCTCTTATTCTCTTACCTCCCTTAACCCATGTAACCCACCTCCAAAATCTCCCTCGAATCCAGCCTGTCTCCTCCACCAACTGCCTCACCTAAATGCAGGTCCTCATCTCTTGCTCGGCCTCCCACTTTTACTCCCCTCCAATTATTCTTCTGTCTAAATGACTACCAAAAAAAAAAAAATCACCTTTTAAAAACCCAGTGTTGGTCATATCATACCTCCATCAGCACCTCACTGCCTGGGGAAGCTTATTAGAAATACAGACTCCCAAGGCCAAACCCATCACTGGAGAAATGGAATTTTGGGGGAGAACTGAGGTCCTGATATTATTTGTATTTTCTAGTGTCATTAGCTCCACCTGCCCTCCCAGGTGCACCCCCCCAGCCGCTCCTCTCCCCGAACCCTGCAGTCCAATCACAGAGAATACCAGCCTGCAAACAAAGGTCTCCATTTGGGTATATACTTTTCCTTCTGCCTGGAATGCCCTTCTGCTTCTGGGGCAAACCCACCATTCCCACCATTCTCCAAGGTCCAGTTCAAATGCCAGCTCCTCCAGGAAGCCTTCCTCCATCCCCTACATCGGTGGCTTTCAAACATCTTTGCCTGAGACTCAATCTCAAGAGATTTCACATTACAATGCAATTATATAACTGAAACGAAGGTTTCAGAAAACAATATCTAAGCTCACTATGGAGGATGCAACTTGATCTATTTCATTTTACTATCCCATTTAAAAACATGCTGTTTGCCACCTTATAATGGATTTCATGATCCACTAATGGAGGCACTCCTCATTTGAAAAATACTGCTTAAAGTGAATAAGTGACTCCCTTCTCTATGCATGTAATACGTACTCTATTACACTATTTATAACAATCTACAGTAATGATCTGTTTACAGTCTGTCTTCACCCCCCATTTTCCTCCCCCAAATATGCACACACCACAAGGAAGTCAGCATATCTGGGCAGTTACCCAACCGTTGACAAATGCAGAAATTAGAATATTGGAGAAGGAATAATTTGATTGCTTTTGCTTGTGTCTAATTTTTTTTTTCCATTTCTGGTTATGGTTCACAGAATAGTCCATCAGCGTCTCCCAAGAGGCTGAGCCTGGAAATCATATTAGCTTCAACCCTTAAGTTAACAGCAATTAAAAAAAAAAAAAAAAAAGCTGCTGTATTTCACTACAATTTAACCAAGGTGTAAATTTTTCTTCCTCTCAAAAACAAAAACCACGTATAGGCAAAACCAATCAGAAAATATTTTGTCTGGTTGCTAGCTTGCCAAGATAGTACAAATGTGGGCAAACAAATCTCTTACTTAGATACTTAAAGCAAATATTCAAAAACCTCAAAACCCTCCTTCCGTACCACTTCAGAAAGGAAACCTCCCCTCCCGCAGGGCGGGTGCAGATATAGAGGCCTTTCTATCTGTGCTGCCTAGAGCCCCACGTCTCACTAGGCTGTGCCCATCAACACAAGCACATGAAAAAAGTAGGGAAAAAACAAGAACAAAACCAAAAAGAAACCAGAGCAGCAAAAAGGAACCGCGGTAACGAACCCGGGCAGCAAGTTCCGGTGCGAACTGTACCTGCGATGGATGCGCGGGGGAGACAGCGGGCCGCAGGGGGAGGGCTCCCTTTTCTGCAGCACGTGGCTCCATAGACAGGAAACCTGCCTGCAACACCCCCCAACTCTGCGCACCGCTCATTTGCGGCATCGTCATTTGTGTGATGCTAATTTGCTCAGTGTCCTCCTAAACGTACTGAGATTCAGTGAAAATACGGTGTGGGCTGGGGGCGCTGGCCCTAAGACAGGCTGGGAGTGGAGGAGGGATGGCATCAAGTGTGGTGGAATGCTCTGGGGGCCAGGGGACGGAGCAGGCAACTCCGTCCAAGGAGAGCGGGGAAGACGAGTCACTTAAGAGCTGGGTTTTAAAGGATGAATAAGAGTTCTCCAAACCGTGAGGGGAAGGAGAGGAGAGAGCTCCAGGTGGAGGAACTTTAGGTAGGGGAGTCATTAATCAATATAAATTGGGGGGGGGGGGTACCTCCAGACAGATAGATGGTGAGGGGCTTTGTTGCTCATGGCCAAGAGCATGGATGATTCTTTAGGCTGCGTTTTCCACACTGCAGGTCACAATGTGACTGATTGCGAAATCTATGAGACTTGGACCGGCTTTCATAAAAACTGAAACTGCCTAGAATAGAAAATATCTAATACATCGTGGATAGTGAGGGTGTAAACTCTTTTGTGAAGTTTATTTCCATTATAAAGGTGTCTATGTACTGATTTGCAATGTAAAATGTATTTCTTACTGTGGTGGTGATTTAAAAATTTTCAGAAAAAAACAAAAACAAAACCAAAAATTCCATCTGGGCAAAAAGGGGCCTCACTTAAGGGGAGTGGTAGAACGCATGTCTAGCATTCATGAGGTCCTGGGTTCGATCCCCAGTACCTTCAGTAAAAACAAATAAATAAACCTAATTACCACCCCCCCACACCAAATAAAATAAAGTAAAAAGGGGATTCACTTGAGGATGGTTAACTGCTATGAGCAGATCTAAATTTTATTAGGATAAGTGTGGCGGCTCAGGGGACACAGTGGTGGTGTTTTTATAAGTCTTCCCACTACCATCGTGAGCTCCTCAAGGACAAGAACTCTGTGTCACACAGCTGTCCATTCCTAGCACCTGGCACACAAGTAGGCACTAAATACATGTTTGTTGATTGAATATGATAACTAATCTTCAAGATAATTCCCAAAGAGCCTCATCTCTTGGCATTCTTGCCTTTGTGTATCCTCCTCCCATGCTATACCAAGCTTGGTCTGTGTGACCAATGGAATAGGACAGAAGTGATTATCATTTGTGAGGTTAGGTTATAAAAGGCTGCAGCTTCCATTTTAGGGGCTCTTTCTGGAACACTGGAGGGGAAGTCAGATGCCTCGTCCTAAGGATACCCAACCTATGCAGAGACAGGGAGACCCACAGAGCCAGGAAATGAGGTCTCCAGCCAACAGC
Organism: Camelus ferus; assembly: GCF_009834535.1. NCBI lineage: Eukaryota > Metazoa > Chordata > Mammalia > Artiodactyla > Camelidae > Camelus > Camelus ferus. The sequence goes on along the minus strand of NC_045715.1, from coordinate 28,912,755 downwards.
CAGTGAGGAAAGGAGGCTTTCTCTGGGTCATGGAAGCAGATCACCCCCCCAGCCCACCCTTCACAGGATTACAGCCCCAGGGCACAGCTGGACTACAGTCTCATGAGAAACCCTGAGGCAGAAACATTCATGGAAGCTGTTCCTGGGTTCTGAACCCACAGAACTGTATTATAATAAGCACTTGTTTTAAGCTGGTAAGTCTTGGAGTACTTTGTTATACAGCAAAAGACAACTAGTACACTGAATTATTCATGAAGTCTAGAAGAGCTGAACGAGAACACCAGTATCCTAGAGTTATCCAGTGTTTACTATAATTGTTTTTTCTCAAAGAATCCATCTTATCACATTTTCTGTATGACTTGATTAGGGAGAGTCTCCCTACCCAACCTGGACCAACTGGATTCTCCCCTCTAGTATTAGTACTTGAGACACAGAAACTGGGTCAGCTGTGAGGAACAGACTGTGAGTCTGGAAAGACCAAGGGTCAAGGCCACCATTTTGGAGCAGTTATAATGGGGCCCATGCAAGTGGATAGGAACAGAAAGGCCAACGTGTCTGGAGGAAGAAGAAAGTAGATTCCCAGGGGGCATGGAAGAAGGGGAGAGGAGAGGAGAAAGTGCCTGACGATATTCTAAGCCCCATGAGGTCTGGTTGCCTTTCTAGTATTTGGGCTGGAAGATTCCTCTTCCTTATAATTATTTCCCATTTGACTTGCTTATCGATGTGTGAGTTCCCTGTCTTGCAACCAAAGATCCTCGAATGCACCTCCAGCCAGCCTCTCTCCAGTGCTGGCAGAGGAGCAGTTCCTCCTGCTGTGGCAGGTCGAGGATCTCTCCAGAAAAGAGGAACAACTCGCCAGAGCCGAAGCTGTATTACTTCTGCTGTGTAAAAGCGGCTACAGATGGAGTAAAAAGTCCTTTCAGATCATCCAACTCCTTTTGCCTTAACTCCATTTTCACTGAATAATCCTTTGATTATTAATGTACTTCAATTTAAAAAGCTGTCTTCTGGCCAGCTGACCTAATCATTCGAGTGGTTGGGTAGGTTCATGCCCATTATAAATTCACAGACTGGCTTTCAAATACAAATCATTCTTGAATAACCTCCATTTCATTTCCACTGCCCTCGGTCAAGCCCTGTCATTTATCCAATAACCCGCTGCAGCAGTCTCCCCATGGCACTCGCCCAGCTCCAATCCATCCTCTTCAACTCCTCTTCCTAAACCACAAAGAATCCCATGCTGTACTCCCTGCTCAAAACCTCCGATGGTCCCAGTGTCTTCAGAAAGACTATGGGCTCCAGCCGGTCTTCCACCTCACCCCTCGGCACTCATCTGGACTCCTTGCCCGAGGGCATTGCTCCAAGTTCCTCAAATGCAACTGGTGCCCACCCGGCTCTGCTCCTCTTCCCATTGCTGGCATCCCTCTCCTCTGGGTACTGCCCTTGCCTGCTTACTTCCCCTCATTCCTCTCTGTCCTCCGCCTCCCTCAACCCTTTGTACTTCCACAGAACTTCCTATCTCCTTTATGACACTCCCTGCAGTCAACTTGACTTATAGCTCATTGTCTTCTTGTCTATCCCTGGATCGAGAGCCTCAAGGAGACCAGGACTGTGCTTTGTTCATGTCCATTTTCTCCTCACCCCAGGGCCAAATAAAGCATCCTGCATCAATACTTTAACATTTATTTAGTGTCTTCTGTACCCAGGCACCTGGCTGCTGTTGGAGGTAGCAGGCACTCAACAAATGGCTACTGAGTTGATGACAGTCAGTCAGGGTCGCGCGGACAAGTTTCCCCTGGGTCTAATGATGTTCAGGTGAGGTGACCACCTAGCCTCTGCACGTGCAGAGCTGAGAGCAGTGCTGGACTCCTGGTGACACCCACAGTGCAGCAATGAATGAATGAATCTCAGCCTAACTTTTTTTTTTTTTAATAAAAGCAAAGTGCAATTTCTCACATCCTGATGAACATGCTGCTCCCCTTTTCTTTTCTTTCCCCACTCTTTCTACAATTGCTATTATGACTCACAGGCACATGACAGAATGCAAGCTTTAGGTCAACAACTACTGGAGAATGGGAATGGGGTAGCCTCCCCACCCCCGCACAGTTATCTGGTTGATACGTTTTAGAAGAAGGGCATGTGGGTCAACCCACAAGTGACTTTACTGTAGTTCTTTCAAAAGAGTCAGCATCTACATATGAAGGCAGAGGCAGAATCTGGTCCTGATTTGCTCACTGACAATCTCTGTCCTGTCCCCAACTCTTCTTGTGGGAATGCCTTGGTCCTGGGCAGACCTGAGACAGACAACCCAGAGTCCTAAAGACACACAGAGTTATGAACAGAGAACTTAACACAGTCATTCCTAAAGCAAAGGATCAAGAAGTACTGGAATTAATAAGCAAAAGACAAACAAACAAAAATATACCCATTGCATATGTTTTCTCCTCTTTTTAAATAAAAATGAAGATGTCTATGCACTAAATTTCCATCTTGCAGAGGCTATGTACTAAATGAATACTGCTTCAAATCAATGCTTACAAATCAAGGCCACAGGTTCTAAAAAGGCAGCAAAGCATACTGCCCAGACCCCGGACAGCCTCCAGCGCTACCTACACGGCAGCAGGACACGCCAGCCTGGAGAACGCGGGGACACCGTCAGCGGCTTTGGCCTTCTGGGGAATCACACCTTTGTGAAGAGCCTATCTTTCTTGGTAAATCTTCCCATCCCAAGTTCCACTCATTCTTCGGACAAACTTTTTATTACTTTAAGAGAGTTAAGCTCTTAAGACAAAGAGTAGAGAAAACAGCATGCTATGTTGAAATGCTGATGGTGGCCAGGGGCGCGGCTCCCTCACAAGCTAAATCACTGTCCCTGTCTACAGGTCTCCTAAGATGTGCTGGGATTTGTACAGTCTATAATGAAAAAGATTGTGAAAAGGAATATATATATATGTACAACTGAATCACTGTGCTGTACACCAGAAATCAACACAACACTGTAAACTTACTGTACTTCAATTAAATATATATATATGAAGAAATACCAGTGTTATCCTGATAAATTGGCAAAAACTGAAATGTGTTGGTTAAAGTGAGAAAAACCAATATTCTGATATACCATGTGAGGAAGTATAAGTCAGAATAGCTTGTGGGGGAATGCCAATTCGCCACAGTCTATTAAATTTTACACTGGGCATATTACTTCTCAGGTGAGCAAATCTATTTCTTGTTGTCTAGTCTAGCAAACACCTACACATGTTTCACAGGAAATATGTTCAGGGTTATCCATTACAGCCTTGCTTGTAATAGTAAAGTCATTGGAAACATCATAAATGTCTATCCATTAAATGATTAAATGTAAAAAAAAGGAAAAGAAAAAAGGGGAAAAAAAGATGTGCTTTTTTTGTGCCCCTGCAAATTTCGACATGTCCTGGATCACTGGGTCCCTCCCAGAGAGCAGACCTCACATGGGTCAGAGCTGCACGGGCCTTACACTGTACCTCCCACCACACACTCACATTCCTGAACTTTATGTGCCACTGTGCCCTCGTCCAAAGTGGCATCTTTCACTTTCTGTAAGCAAACTTCCATTATCTTTATAAACAGAAGGAGGAGAAAGCAGCTGCAGCACAAACTGGTTCCCATTTGACAAGACAGTCCCAGGAACTGGCCTGACGGCCGTATTTCCCATCGCTATTGTATCTCAAGGACACAAAAGAGTCCCTTTATCCACATCACCAAGCACGTCTGAGCACCGTACGTGCAAGCGTCATTCACCAAACCATTTTTCCCAAACTTCTGTGACCATAACCTATAAAAAGAAATACATTTTATCCTGCAAGTCGTGTATATGTATATGTAAAATATATACATATAATATAAATTTGTTCATGCAATACAGTGCATCTGAGATTTTCTATTCTATTTTATTCCTTTTGTCATTAAAAACAAAATGTAGACCTCGATCCACTAAGTGGACTTCATAACCTTATCGGGTGGAAACCTGCGGTTTGAAAATAGTCATTTGTAATATTTCACAGAATAGTGGTGTCTTGTAGAAAATAATGAAATCCTATCTAAGGAAGAAAACCTTTAAACTTCAAGGCAGAAGAGTTGAAGAGGAATAAATGTTTTGCTTCTTCTTTAACTTTCAATTGCCAGGACACTTGAAAAGCATCTGATCTCAATAAATGAGCATTTCTACAAAAGCCTTTAAACTATCTCAAAACCTTGTGGGTCACTATTCCCCTTACACTGAAGAAGAAAAACCCTGAGGTTGCAAAGGTATATCCCCCTATCTGTATTAAAAATTCGCATCTGTTTGGGAATCAAAATAGGCTGTATCTTTTAAAGAATCTTAAAATTGTTATGCCTTCAAATTATTACCCTCCTGGCAAGGTTACCACGAAGATTAAATGAGATAATAGGAGGGAAGTGCCAGGTTCTTGGATTATCTTTTCCTGCCTATGCCTGAACTCTGTGTGCCCTGGGGGCTCACTCACCTGCTCTTCAGAGCAACACAGGACAGCCGGTTCCTCAAGTTGCTTCCTGGCTCCATGGATAAGAATAAATATCATTACAAACTAGGATTCTAGAGTGCCTGAGCTGAGTATTTCATTTATTCCTCCGACAGATAATTATTGTGAGCCTTCGCTGCCAGGCATGATGCCCTATGCAGGGGCGATGGGGGGCGAAAAATAGTAGACTCACCACAGCCCTCGTGTAGCCACAGTCAAGTAAGAGCTTAAAGTCTGTGAAAATACTATGCATTCTATGAACGTTACACAGCATGCCTCTGTTCTACATTCCTCACCTGTAAAGTGAGGTAAGATCGGATCAGCATTTCTCAAAACTGACCATCTCGAAAAGGCTTTCACAAAAGAAACTTCAAAAAAAAAAAAAAAAAAAAAGGAAGAAACAAGGAAAAAGAATATGAACTCACAATACAATTCTTTAAACAGAATGAATAGTCATTTTAAAAAAATCATTACATATCCTTATTCTTTCCTTTTACTATAAGCCAGTTTTTGTCCTGGAATTTAAGAATCCCTCAGGGCTCACGCAGCTCTGACTTTCTAATAATGTTTGGTTTTCCTTTGCAGCACTATTTACATGTAAATTCTGCCCAAATATCCCCCAGAATTGCAGAAAGCCAGAGACCTGTTCCTAGGGGAATCAGTAAAAGGTCCTTTCTGAGAAAGTCATAGCACACCCAGCAAATTGTGGTTCCACCTCTTACCCCGAGGGCTGGGCAGAGCACAGGGACAAAGGTCCCAGGGCTGGAAGCAGAAAGGCACAAAAGTTGAGGGTCTCCTTCAGGTCTGGCCCAATACACGGTTCTTTCCCACATGTTACTTTATTTAACATCACAAGCATCCCAAGGGAAATAAATCTTTTTCTTTATCCCCACTTTTCAGTTGGAGGAAACTGAGCTCAGAGAGGTTAAGTATCATGCCAAACATCACACAGCTAGTAATCAGAATTTAAACTCAGATCTGTCTACTTATTGCCACCACCATACTGTGCTGCCAGGAGGAGGCATCAGAGAAAGAACAGACAGAAAGAACAGACACAGAAAGGCTTTAAGAGATTTATGTGCCTTTTGACAAGAAAGGAATTTGAAACTACGTTCAAAAGACAATTCACACTGTCAGTAAGAATGTAAATTGGTGCAGTCACTGGAAAACAGTATGGAGGTGCCTCAAAAACTAAAAATAGAACTCCCATAGAATGACCCAGCAATCCCACTCCTGGGTATAGATCTGGAAAAAGCAAAATATTAATTTGAAAAGATACATGCACTCAAATGATGTTCATAGCAGCATTTTTACCATAGCCAAGATATGGAAGCAACCTAAGTGTTAATCAACAGATGAATGGATAAAGAAGATGTAATGCACACACACATGCACACGCACACACACATGTGCAAGCAATTGAATACTACCCAGCCATTAAAAAGAATGAAATTTTGCCATTTGCAACATGGATGAACTCGGTGGGTTTTATGCTTAGTAAAATAAGTCAGACAGAGAAAGACAAATACTGTATGATATCACTTAAATGTGGAATCTAAAAAATAAAACAAACTAGTGAATATAGCAAAACAGAAACAGAATAACAGATACAGAGAACAAACTAGTGGTTACCAGTGGGAAGAGGTAAGAGGGGAGGGCCAAGACAGGGATAGGGGATTAAGAGGCACGAACTACTATGTATAAAATAAATAAGCTATAGGGATATATTACACAGCACAGGGAATATAGCCCATATTTTATAATAACTATAAATGGAGTACAACCTTTAAAAACTGTGAATTACTATGTTGCACGCTGGAAATTCATACAATATTTATCTTGGAGCCAGCAGCTGATGCACCTTGTTAACTTGGCCTCTCTCCTGATCAGCTCAACAAATATCCTCCTCCTGCGCCTGGACTCCTTCCATCCCTTACCTAGAAATGAGGATGGTAAGCCCCCGGACTCACTTCTAGGAGAGGTCTTGCTTCCAGCCCAACTCTTCATCCATTAATCTACTGAACAAGCCTTTATTAACGTATACCAGGTGCTATGCTAGGCATACGGTGTGGAATAAAACACATCCCCGGTTAGAGAAGCCCAAACTGCAGACTAGATGGCTGCACATATACAGTCAGGATACCGACTTCACAAGCTGATAAACACTCACCCAGAGCCAATGGATGGAAGAATCCAGATAGGCTTCCTGGAGGAAGAGATGTGTAAAACAGGTCTTATTTGAGACAAGTGCCCTGTCATGTGGATAAGAAAAAACACAGGATTGCGGGCAGCAGAACAAGGGAGTAAGCAGCAGGTCCCACATGGGCCCACCAGCTCTCTCCAAACCTGCTCATCTTGCACCAAGCTCACTACAGACCCAGCTCCCCGAGCTGGAACCTTCCACAACTATTTGCCCTCCTGTATCCCTTACTTCCGGTGAATCACGGAGTCCTGTCTAGTCTCCTTCTACATCTCTCAGCCGTGGCCCCTTCCTCTCTCTCCTCACTGCCATCCCCACAGCCCAGCACCATCATTTGTCCTTGGCTTCTGCAACAGCCTCCAAACTGACATCAGTTCACTTCTGCTCCACGTGAATCCATTCTGCACAGAGCATCTAGATTGAGCATTTGTTAAAGGGGGAAAAAAAGGAGTAGGTGGGTGGGAGTCATCTGATGCTGTCATTATCCTGCTTAAATCCTGCACTAGCTCCCAGTGCCTTCACAATTACGACAAAAGTTCCCAACAGGACTTACAAGACCCTCAGTGGTCTGGCCTCTGCTCACCTCCCTAACTTCTTCTCTGATCGTCAGTTCGTCTAATGCAGTGGCTGCCAACCCTGGTTGCCCAGTACAACCACCTGGGGAGTTTAAAAAACACCAGTGTCGTGCCCACTCCCTGGCATTCTGACTGAATTACTTGAGGCAAGGCCCTGGGCAGTCAGGAGGCCGCAAAGCTCCCCACGTGACACTAACGCGCAGTCCCCACCTGAGGACGTTGCTCTAACACATCTAACGGGCTTGCCACGTGCACCCTGTCTCTGTGGCTAGAGGCACTGGAGCTCTCTTGGCTTGAGGCCAGGGACTTTTGGTCTGTTTTGTTCACTGCACTATTTCCAACATCTAGAACAGTGGTTGGAACACAGTTGGTGCTCCGTGAATATTAGTAGAAAGAAATGAATGAATGAGTGACTCTGCTTTCTCCCTTCACCTGGTTAGATTTCACTCGTTCTTTAAGATCCAGCTTAGATTTCCTGAAAGATGCTCCCTCCCCTGATTCTCCTATTCTGGGTTAGGTGATCCTGTGTGTGCTCAGCACCCAAGATTTCTCCCATTACAGTACACATCACACCACCTTGTAGTGGTCTGCATCTGCACTGAGCCTGTAAGCTCTGAGGGAGCCCTGTGGGTGTGTTCGTCAGGATAGTACCTCCATCTCCTAGCGAAGCGCCCAGCAGAGTCAGTGCTGATTTAATGATTGCAGCACAAATACACGGAAGTGAGTGAGCATGAGTGTGGATGTAACAGCAGAGTATGGGGTGGCTGGAGTGAAGGCGATGGTGAGGCTCGCTAGGCACAGGTGGTGAAGGGCCTGGCATCCACACCAAAGACTATGAACAGTAACAGATGATAGGGAGCTGGCAGAACTTTTAGGTAAAGTGACACAGTCAGCTTGAATTTTAGGGCAATAAGTGTCTGAGGCATGGAGGACTGGGGAGCTCAGGGAAGCACAGGGGGAGGGGGCCAGATGGGGGTCTAGAGCAAGAGCCCAAGGAGGAGATGAGGAAGGGGGTTAAGGCCTGAAGAGAGAGAGCCAGCCGAGACAGAGAGAGAGGGAGAGGGAGGGAGGGAGAGACAGAGAGAATGAATTAACAGTATTTGTAGCCTGGGTGGACCAGTGAGGGTGAACGAGTCTCTGTGGATGACTCTGATTTCCTGCTTGGAAGACTCCAGATGTGGTTCGCAAGGGTGATCAGATGCAGTATCATGATCAGACAGGTTGGACTCAGGAACCTGACTGCCTCCATTCAGATCTCAGCTCCACCACTCACTAGCTCTCGGTCCTGAGGAAGTCACCTTCACCTCTTCCGTTCTTCCTCTGTTCAATGGGGATGACAAGTAGTGCGTGCAAACAGCACAGGGATGTTGTGAAGGCTGAATGAGGTAATACGTGGAGATTCTCAGCCACTGCCAGGCACAAAAGGGCACGTGGTAAATCACATAGAAGAGTTAGCAAAACCATTTATCTACAGCATGGTGGGTTATCAGCAAAGAGGGCTGCCCACAGTTCCTTCCATCCTCTGAGCCTGTGCTTCACCCACTGAGAGGTGGAGTCCTTGAATCTGGGAGGCCCTTGTGATTTGCTTTCACCAAACAAATGCACTAGAAGTGAGACTGTACCAATTCTGGCCCAAGACTTAAGAGGCCTGGTGGCATTTACTTTTGCCCCTTTGGACGCCAGCCACCATGCAAAGCTGGAGCGCGATTACTGAAAGCTTAATTTAGGGGGTCTTGACCAGCATTTTGAAATGCAATAAAAAAGAACAGAAAATAGCATCACTGTACAGCATAAGAGAATTTTCTGTTTCTTAAAGCTTCTGTTTAAATTACAGTGCTTCTGTTACTATAAGTTGAGGTCAAAAGGTTTGTGTATGTTAGAAAACTTTCATAATAAGAAGTTAAGACAACATCACCACCATAGAGAACGTGTCCTTCTCTCCATCTACTGCAAACCCTCCCACCTGTGTTTTGGTTCCCATCCCCTCTAGCCATTCCAGGACCATAATATTATGGACCTTCTGTCTTCTTTCTCTGTAAAAAAAACTTCCCCGGCCACCACACCCTCCCCCCATTTATTCATCCTTTCTTCCTTCACTGTCAAACTTCTCCAGTTACCTGGGTTCGGCATCAGCCCCATCCAGGGCTCTCACCTCTCCGTCTCACCCCTGACGTCTGCCTCCTGCCCACAGCGCTCCTCAGACACAGCTCTCCATGAAGTCACCAGGGACTCCATGAACCCACACATCTAGAAGACACTTTTCAGTGTACCCTCACCCCTCCTTGTTCACTCCTGCTCATTCTTCCAGCCTGGGCTCAACCCCTGCGGGAGCCTTCACTACCTCCCAACAAGGTTGAACCTCCCACTAAGGGCACTCCCTGTCCCTCTGCCCTTCCTAACAGTTGTCAATTGTCACTGTTACAATTTTACATGTTTGTGTAATTATTTGCCCAGATGAGGCCTCCTCAAGGAGGAAAGGGACTCTGCCAATCTTTTTGCACCCTGGCAGCTGGAGAGCCTTCCTGGCTCAGTGCTGGGCACGGTGCTTAATAAACTGACGTTACAGAAATAATCAGCACCAGCCCCTGGACTAGGCATCAGATGTATCATGATGGAAAAAGCCTCAGCAAGTGAAGGGTGTGGAGGGGGAAAAGAAAGCCAGGGGCAGAGGTGGAAGGAAAGGGCTGCTCCCATGCTGGTCCCCAGACCAACCTGGAGCCTTTTCAAGCACAACACATGCCATCATGGCTGGCATCTTTCACTGTCTTTGTGTCAGAAAAGTCAGTGACCCAGGTAGGCAAATCTGCCTAGTATTTCATATTTGACATGTAGAACTCTTAAAGAATCCTTTACATTCACTACATGTTCAATATTTGCTGAAAGATGAATAGGTGACAGACACCTCCTTCTGACATCGAGCTACTAGAACACAGGGCCTGGATCTGTTTGATTTGTGGAGGTGTGGCCGGCACATCCTACCTGCACAGGGTCCCTGCTAAACTCTGCAGGACACAAAAAGCCTGATTCTTTGCTGTCCAAGCACAGCTAAAGACTGTTTAATTGTGCTTAACATGCTTACACTACTTGGTTACTGATTTCCTGTGGCATATCATCACTACACAAACGTTCACTTTATGATGTTAAAAGATCAAATAAATATGACAAGCATTTAAAATCACAAACATAGTGTGGAGATACAACCAGCAAAAATCTAGATTAAAGAAATAATCAGTTTTTTTCGACAAACAACTGGGGAGGGTAGAGGATTCTGAAGTGATTAAAAGTAATCTAAGAGACACAGGCACACAGTACAGAACATGTTTGGATCCTTATTCAAATAAAATAACTTAGAAAGAAATTAAAAAAAGAAAGGAAATTATGGAATAATTGAATGTGAAATATGAATACAGCCTGGAACTCAGATGATAATGAAATAATCACACATTTTTGGAGTGGGGTAATGGTATTGTGGTTATGTTTTAAAAAGAAAGTCCTAATCTTTTTAAGATACATATTGAAATGTTTATAGATTGTAAAATATGAAATATAAGGTTTGGGATTTGCTGTCAAATAATCAGAGTGAGATGGGGGGAAAGTGGACAGGGTTTTAGAAGAAACAAGACTGCCGGTTAGGAGTTGTTGATGTTGGGTGATGGGTACATGGAACACTCTTCTCTCCACTTTGAAATTTTCAGGAAGTCAAAAAGTAAATCAAACTAATAAATAGAATCATTACAGTATCAAAATTTTTGTTAAATAATCTTTAAAAGTCTCTAGCACCTTAGAATTCTTTCACTTTTCAAGATGTCTATAAGACAGTAGTCCTTCGGTTCACAAGCTCTTTAAAGTATTTCTGAAAGCAGGATTCAGAACACATGGGCTGCCTGCCTTTTGGCACACTTCTGCTGTATGCATACCCCTTCTCCTTCCATCAGAGCAGGCACTTTCCTCTGAGAAGCTGGGATCCATTTCAAGGATGCACACTGAATTGACTGCCCTCAAATGGCAGATAGAAGTTGCAAATACAGCCTGGCAATGCCTTCCTACAGCTTTAGAAATAGCTTTTAACCCATGTCTTGACCACCTTCCTTGGCTTGCAGTCGTGTTGGGGTCTGTCAAGAACTGTCAAGCCAATGCTTCATGATGACCACACTGCTGACCCCTGTCCATTCCTACTGGAGCTTCACATTAGTTTTCGAAAGTGCCTTCCACACAATGGGTGAGCAGGGTGACCTGTCCATTCTTGTCCTTTACTGCCTCTTTCTCATAAAAGTTTGAACTAGCCAACTTAAAATATTCAGAAACTTCCAAAGTCTACTGGACTCTATGCCAAAACCTCCTGTTGGGCAGGAATGAAGCTGAAAGTGTTTAACGACCTTCCATTTCACTTCTGATACAGACAACACTGTCCCCTACCCACAGATCACTAAGGCTAATACAAAAATGTTGCCTCATTCCAGCTGCAACTTCCAAGTCCACTAAACCTTATTTGGCTACAAACTTTATTAATTTGAGCGAGACAGATTGAATTGATGAAAAATTTAAGGGAGGGAGGTCAGGTTTTTCCCCTAGCAAAAAATAAATCTCCTCAAAACCTTCATAAAATAAAGCAGCCACTGCATTACCCGATACGACTCAGACAAGATAACCAGTTATATATTGCATTCACCAGCCTCGAAGAAATCATACCTCACAAGAAACCAAAAGCCTCCGTCTATCTTGACCATGAAACAAAGTGAACGAAAGAAAACACAGAATATATTCAAGCGTAAGCACTGGTTTTTTCAGCACCTCCGTTTCCGTCGGGTGCAGATTCGCACACACAAACGCACAATACCCCCCAGCGCCGCGTGGAATTTGCCAGTGTGACCTGTGCTGACTTTGCAGCGGAGAAATACGGGAATTCATGTTTGGTTTTGGTTTTGGTTTTGGTTTTAAATGGGAAGCAAAGGAGGAAGGTGGGGAGTGAAAAATTGGAGATGAGTCTTAATTCTCTCGTTTCCTCCAATCTTTCTCTCCATCAAAACGCAGGTATATCAGTGAAATGTCAAGTGACAGTTTCTTGGGCCATTAAATACCCCGATTTAAAAAACGATGGAGGCTGGGGACGGGTGTGGAGACAAGGGTGAAACCGAAGGCTGGAAGGGCCGGTCGGGTCAGAGGCCCCAGCGCTCCGCCCGACCGCATCGAGCACGCAAGGTCGCCGCGCACCGGCTGCTGGCCGCGCCCGGTTCTCGCCCGGCCGACTGTCCTGGGTTTTGCCAGTGACTGCGCCGTCTGGGCTGCCCACTCACACCTCTGGCTGGTCCCGACTTTAGGCTAGGCTCATTCACTTCCGGTGACAAATCCCTCCCACCACTTCTAGAAATAATGTAACATTTCCCCATCGCTTTCCTAAAGACCGACGGTTCCACTAAGACCCGCAGAGCCCGAGACTGGGGTCTCACCCCCAAGCGGCCAGCGGCGCCCAGCTGCGAAGGCAGTGACGGCGAAGGGTGGGGGAGGGCGTGGGAGGAAGAGGAAGGGGGTGTGGAATCTCACCCTCCCCCCACACCCCTCCGACTGCAGCAAATGGCCAAAAAAAAAGTAATCCGTTTTTAGACTCCCCCAGGGCCCCCTGAACCTGATTGCAGTGGGGGACCTAGTCTCTCCCATCCTGGTGCCCCTTGCCTTCTCCCGCCCCCGTAACTGCCTGCGGGAATCCGGGAGCCCTCGGCCACGCCAAACTGCAGCGGCAGGGGGGTGGGGACGGGTAGGATGAGGATTTGGGGGCGGTTGGAATGGGATGGGGGAAGGGGTGGTGGAAAAGAAAAAACCAGAGGCATGCAAGCGGCTCCCTAGCCAGCTGTTCCAGCTGCCGCTTCCTCCGGCGCGGGCCAGGCGGTGCAATATTCCCCCCCCTCCATCTTTCTCACCACTACCTGTCCCCCCCACCCACCACACGCTCACATTCCCCCCACCAGTAGAAGATCTCCGGCCTGTTAGGGGGTAGTAGGGAGGAGCCGGGGGGGAGGGGGAGGCCTGCGAGTTTCTAACCTTGTTCTTATAAACAAACCCACATGTGCAGCTGCCGCTGCTGCAACTCACCCCACAATCCCGGATATAAGTCCTGCCCCTTTAAGAGGAAAAAAAGCTTCCCCCGCCTGCCTCCCACCCCACCCATCCACCAGAACCTTTGTCTCCCCACCCAACTTGTCAGTCGGCCCCGCCCCATATCCCCGCCCCCTCCAACGCGGAGGAACCAATGGGCGAAGAAAAGAAGGCCAGGGTCTGACGTCAGCGAGTCCGGCCAATCACAGGTCGCGTTGGTGTGAGGCCTTGAGGAGGGCGCGCCCAGAGGAAGGAAGACTGGAGGAAAGAAGCTTGAAGTCAAGATGGAGACTGCTGGGCTCCCAGCTGCTGCTGTGGGGAACGGAGAACTGGGGCCCCAGAGGGACCTGAGCCTGGTGCCCGAGCGGCTTCAGAGGCGAGAACATGAGCGGCAGCAGGAGGTGGAAAGGCGGAAGCAAAAGCGGCAAGACCAGGAGGTGGAGGAGGAGAAGAGCGACTTTTTCGCCGCCGCGTTTGCTCGGGAGCGAGCGGCCGTGGAAGAGCTTCTGGAAGGCGGGGAGTCCGTCGAGCAGCTGGAGGAGGCGGCCGCTCGGCTGCAGGGGCTGCAGAAACTTATCAACGACGCGGTTTTGTTCTTGGCCGCCTACGACCTGCGGCAGGGACAGGAGGTGCTTGCGCGACTGCAGGAGGCCCTGGCCAAGCGGCGCGAGGAGATGCAGCCTAAGAAGCGTTTCGCTTTCAAGACCCGCAGGAAGGACGCTGCTTCAGCCGCCAAAGTAGACTCGGCTCCCCGCGCCCCGGCAGCGGAAGGCAGCCTGGCCTCCCAGCCGCCCTTGAAGGAGGAGGGAGGCTTCGGCTCCAGCTGGATCTGCGGCTTCTCCAACGTGCAGTACCAAGTCTTAGAGAAGAGAGCCGAGGAGCTGCACCAGCGCGACGTCCTTTTGACCCAGCTGAGTAACTGCACGATCAAATTGTATGGCAATCCGAACACCCTGCGGCTGACCAAGGCCCGAGGCTGCACTCTGCTCTGCGGCCCAGTATCCACCTCTGTGTTCCTGGAGGACTGCAGTGACTGCGTGCTGGCTGTCGCCTGCCAGCAGCTCCGCGTACACACTACAAGAGACACCCGCATCTTCCTGCAGGTGACGAGCAGGGCCATTGTGGAGGACTGCACCGGGATCCAGTTCGCCCCCTACACATGGAGCTACCCGGGGATCGACCAGGACTTCGAGGGCTCGGGTTTAGATAGGAGCAAAAATAACTGGAACGACGTTGACGATTTCAACTGGCTGGCCCGAGATGTGGCCTCCCCCAACTGGAGTGTTCTTCCTGAGGAAGAGCGAAGGGTCCAGTGGGACTAAGCATTTGTTACTCTTGACTCCTACCAAATACTCCCCATGTGGGACTGACTCCAGCTAATGGGACCCCAAAGTTTGCTTTTGTTGTCACACTGTTTTTATTTTAAGATTTGAGATAGGCCCCTAATTTTGATTTCCATTAAACTTATGACAGGTCTACCATTTGAAAGAAGTTTTGCTATTTTGGTAATGTCTAGGAGCTTTTATTTGACGATGATAGTTTGAAGCCATAAGGGGAAAAGAGTGTTGTGTGTTGATGTTGAATGATTTGTGGTGGTTAAAAGTAATTGCAGCCCAGGGAACTATATTCAATATCTTGTAATAAGCTTTAATGAAAAAGGATATGAAAACAAATATATGTATGTAAATGCATGACTGGGACATTATGCTGTGCACTAGAAATTAACACATTGTAACTGACTATACATCAATTAAAATTTTTTTCAAAAAAAATAAGAGTAATTGCATGAGAAAGTAGGCTTTGTTTAATAAACGAAATCAGAAGGGCTTTAGTAGGAGCTAGTTAATCTGGAAGTAAGGTATCAAACCTGTTCAAACTATCTTTAGCCATTAAGAGCTTTTTTGAATTTCAGGTTTGACTTCCATAGGTATTTCTTCAGTAGGACTCTGGAAAGACTTCTCACCGGTCTTCAGCCACATGTTAGCTTGTGTTTCTGGCATCCAGCTAGTCATCGACTTATTTGGGTCCAAAGTTTTGGCCTGGACCCCAGGAGGCTCATGAGTCTTAACCAATGGTAAAGCTACCAATTTTTTGTGCACTTAAAATGTCAAAGACACCATTATACGCACCTTACTCATACAAACTTAATATGTCTTCAAAATCTTATGAGGTAGGTTCTGTTAACACCATTTTTCAAGTAAGGAAACAGATAATTAAGTTGCCCAAAGGTCACACAGCTCAAGTGGACTGGGACTTTAAACCAGGTACTCTGGCTCCAGAGCCCACCTTCCTAACTGCTACAAGATACTGCACTGGAATAGTGTTAGATGAATTGGACAGAATGGTCCCAAAATTATTAAAGAGGGCAAATTGTTTTTCTTAGATTCTCAGGCATAATGATGATATGTATCTATCATACAAAAAAGAATTTAGGCAAACTTCTGGCTGAATCTTAATTTTTCCACTCATTTTGCTATAATTCTCTACTGTTAAAATTTGGCTTTCTCCTCTATGCACTACCACCCATTATTCTTAAATGGAAACTGTAAGATTTTCAAAAAGCTTTTTTGTGTCTAGTGGCCTTGTAACTTCAGATGTGCTTTTTATTTAATTATTACCACAAGTATAAAGGTGCTTAAATTACCTCAAGTATTTATATGTTTAATATTTTTATGTTCTATTTTGTTCCAGAAAGGAGTTTAAAGTGGCTTCTAAGATATGTGAAGTGTAACATTAAAAAAAAAAATTACAAGGAGGAACAAGGATAGTCAGAAATTGGAGGCAGAAATGAGGCCAATAAAAATTGTAACCTGCCAACCTCTATTCTTTAGCTGGAGGTGAATCCAGATTTTTTTTCCCCTCAACTACTAGCTAACTTGAAAAGGGATGCTAATCAGTTTCACAATTTGCAACAGCCACAAAGAAGGGGGGTGGGGGAAGATTAGTTGCTTAGGAGAATTAATCCTGATGATAAAAAAGAGACAACATATAGTGAGATTCTCAACCGTATTTTTACATTAGAAACTTGGACCAGTATCCAAAGCTATTCCCCTAGAGACTGATAGTTCAACACAAGTGCACTTAAGGATAAACCATGCTTGTGGCACTAATGGGCTTCCAATTCATATTTGTGGACTCATCATTTTTATAGGAAAGTTAGCTTTCCTAATTAATTAAAAAAAATCCCTTGAACTTCTTACAAACCTGCAGTTTTTAATAAATAATAAAATCAAAAATTATAGCAGTATGAACCATAGTTAATGCTTGCTAATCTCAGCTGAGCTTTCTTTGCTGCTTCAGCAAGCCTGTCCTACCTTCCTGAATTGTGCCAAATCTCCCAGCCCCTTTTGTACTACAGCTCACAACTCTGCAGACTTCACCTGAGAAGTTATAGGCCATCCAGTTAGCACCCCCTAACATCCCTCAATATTTGAAAACATTTCCAGCCTTGCTGGTCTTCCTTACTAGAGGCATAGCTCTTCTTGCCCAGAGCTTCCTCTTCCACTTCTGCCCGTCCCTCCCTACCTCCTGTGGCTCTCAGGCCCTTTCCACTGGTCTTTTAAGACATCAGATCCTGAGTTCCTCCAATTGGATAATGGAGGGTGTTCCGGCTCCTTCCCTGTGCTGTCAGCTGTCTTAAAAGAATAACTATGTACCCACACCTACATCTACCCCCTCTAAATCTTTGTAACTTTACTTCTCTGCTGAAACTCATCTTTGATGGTATTACGGGGCCTAATCTACTGTCTCCCTCCCCTCCTCCACTCTTCCCCCTTCACTCTAGGTGAAGTTTACTCTTATTCTTGAAGTTCTTTTTTTCTGGCCATAACCTTTCTAAACTTTCTCTTCTGTTGGCTTCTTTCCCTTCATTGGGATTGAAATATGAGTGATGCTCAAAGTGTTGCCATTAGCTTCTTTGTATTCTTCTTCAACTGATGTGCACAGTTCTTGTGTCCATCCCTGGCCTTCACCCTTATTGGGCTCACCTGCCTTTCAACCTTTCAAATTCCATATACATATATTTTTTAGTTTATTTTCTGGGGGGAGGTAATTAGGTTTACTTATTTATTTTTTGACGGAGGCACTGGGGATTGAACCCAGGACCTCGTGCGTGATACGCATGCACTCTGCCACTGAGCTATACCCTCCCCACTTCAAATTCTATATATTTTTAAAATCTCCATTTTCTCTTCTCTCCTTCCCAAGTTCCATGTTTATTTTAATGATGTCACTCTTCCCCAGGCATCCAGTGCTTACTAGGGCCAAGCAGGTAAAGTCCATGAGTAAGGCTGCTGGGAGTAAGTCACTAGGGAGTTGGGGACTAGATGACTTGGCAGACAAATTCAAGTATTTTAAAAACATTGTATAAGCTGAGCACAACTTTTTCTGCAGTCTGCATCTGGTACCTGAGCTGGACCAATTTGTACTTAAATATGAAGGATGCCCAAAGTGATGAGAGATGCCCAGATCATCTCAGTTCTATCCCCAGGTCTTGCCTGTTCATCCCATCTTCTCAAGTCTCTCTGCCATTTTAGGAAGATAGACTCTATTACGTTTTCCCTAGACTTGAACTGGG
The DNA here is from genome assembly GCF_009834535.1 of Camelus ferus. Classification (NCBI taxonomy): domain Eukaryota; kingdom Metazoa; phylum Chordata; class Mammalia; order Artiodactyla; family Camelidae; genus Camelus; species Camelus ferus. The sequence continues at coordinate 28,894,797 of NC_045715.1, read as the reverse complement.
ATGGATTTTTGGATTTTTTTTTTTTCACAAAAACCACCACAACAAATCTATGTTAAAGTCACACCCCTGAATTAAAAGCATTGACTTAAAGTCATTTTAATAAGTTTCTATTAAGGAAATCTAACGATAGTGGTAATAACAAGGGGCATATTGCACCAATAAGTGTAATGACAATATATTTTCATTAAAATCAACTCTGGAAAAGCAATTAAATTTCATGCTAGTCCAGCAGTCAGAGTTTAAAAACTTCATTTATGATCACTTATGTTAAATATAATTTATTACAGTATTATATGAGAATTGTGTAATTATAAAAGTGCCACTCCAGAGTCTCAAGCCCATAAGAATAGGAGAAATGGTCAACTTACTTACACGTTCTAATGCTGACGTTCTGATTACAATTGACGAGTCATTTATTGAAGGAAAATTTAGTTGTAATTGTGTTAATCAGGCAGAAATGAACAAAAACAGCAAGCTATAAAAATTTAACGTCCTGTGGCTAATGTTACATATAGTAACAATGATTTATAAACATGGCAATTACTGTAGTACCACAAAAACTGGACAACTCAATTGCGTTTAACTCAAAAGTTTCACCACCAACTCAAAAACTTGATCACACTATTTGACTATTTTCTTCTCTTGTTAAAAAAATTAAGTTGGCCATGACAATTAAGATGAAAGGTCAATTATTTACCAGCTTTAAATTTCAGGAAGGGCAGGGACAGTATGACACAGAAAGCCATGTTCAATTCAAATGAATAAATATTTGCGCATCTACTACCCACCCGTTCAGTGCTGGGCCTAAGAACACAACATAAGGAACGAGGTAAGTGTGTGCTCTTCCTTGATGGAGGTCACTGTCTAGTTGAAGGTCAGATGAATGAAGGAAGAATCGTGAGAGAGAAATCCTGAGAGCTCTGATAGTGTTCTGCCTTATTATTATAACCTTAAGTAAGTCTTCTATATTAACCACCAATCCAGGGTTCAGCCCACTCCCTGCTTAGGTCAGCAGCAGTCACAGAAAGAACTAGTCACTGGTCAGAGGCCTGCCTTCCAGTAATTCAGATACTCCCTCTGAACTTTAAGAAATGATAAGACCAAGCAAATAATTCAAGGCCATTTATTCACCTGGTAACCAAGCTCGACATTCATGTACTATATTATTAAAAAATTTTTTTTACTTGAATATCTTTCAGTTGTGTTTATTTCATCAAGAAAGCTATACATAATCTACTTTTTAGAACTGATATCAAGATTAACATTTGATTCTAAGATGACAGTGCAATGGATTTTTACAACATAGGTAATTCACGCAGAGGTATAAAAAGATTGGAATAAAAAGAAAATCTCTCTCCTTCCTTTGATCCCAGCCATTCAGTTTTCTTCAGAGAGCAACCACCTGTTTGTTTTGTATTCTTCTGGTCTGTGCATTTACAAACTTATGTGCAGTATAGCCTTTTATCTTCCTCCCCCAAAAGAAGCATACTATGTGTAGGACTGGGCACCTTGCCTTTGTCCTTAATGACACACTGGAGATCTTCCCATATAAGTATACAGCCATCTCATTCTCTTTAACTGCTGCATTGTGTTCTGTTATATGGAATGTGCCATAATTATTTAACAAGTCTCTAATTAATGAACATTTAGGTTATATCCAATCTTTAGCCACCAGAAGAATGCTACAATGAATATCCTTATACATAAATTATTCAGCATGCGTGCAGTGGGTACTTATGGGTAGGCTAAGTACCTAGAAGTAGAATTACTGAATCAATAGGTTATAAACATTTATTATGTTGATAGATATTATCAAATTGCCTTTTGAGGAGGTTTATCAGTTTACACTCACTAGCAGTGACTGAGAATGCTATTTCTTCACATCCTTATTGACATAAACTGTGCTATCAACTTTTGGATCTTTGCCAATCTGATGGTTAACAAAATGTTATCTTCCTGTAATAGTAACTGTCTCCTAATTTGTCTCCCCAGCTCCAATTTCTAAAACTCTTTTGTATGCAGCTATGAGATTAGCTTTCTTAAAGCATGTCACTCTTGGTCTGTCACTTCTGAGATGCCCACTGCCTGCTGGACTTTCCAGCCTGGAAGACAAGCCCCTCCCTACTCTGCTTTCAGCCTAGTGTTCCTACATGATGTTTCACTGTTTCATCACACACTCTTCGTGCTCCAACTAGTCTGAACTAATACCCATTAATCAAACACACTGTACCAGTCAGGGACCTGGCAGGAAACAGATGGCACACTCAAAATGGATAATTTGAGAAAAGCTTAATATAGGAGCTATTTACAAAGCTGTGAGCAGAGTTTAGGAAAAGCCGTAAGAGACAGTGTAATACCTGTTATCACTCCTAGGGCTGAAGGGACAAATCTGTTACCTGAATCCAGAAAGAGAGGGCGCTAACTGACAGGAGCTGCGGCCTTCGTTAAAGTGATGCGGCCAATCCAGCGTGACCTGGCAGTGGGAGAGCCACAGGGATTTAAAAACTCTCTTTCATGGTGCCTTCCACTGGCTGAGCCCAATCAGAATTTTAGGGCAAGGAAGTCTGTTGATGCAGTTCATGTGTGTCAGCTCCCAGGACACAGAGCTCCAGGGTGCAGAAAAAATGAATGGATTTGGAGGAACAAATGGAAGATATTGAGTATAAACACCTTCTAGCACACTTTCTGGCCTTTTCTCAAGCAGTTCCCACAAAGCTTGAGTCCATGTGCACTTGCCAAAATTTTGCACAAGCCAAATGTCACCTCCTCTGGGAAGTCTTCTTGGATTTCCCTTGATCTCTTTGAGAATGAAGCATGAGATATAGAGACAGTAAGAGCAAGAAGGAAAAGTGAATGAGCCAGTCTCTGAGGTCAAGTTGTTGCATTCTCCAGTAGGGACAATTAAAAAAAATTTTTTTTTTAATTTAAGTGTAGTTGATTTGCAATGTTAGTTTCAGGTGTACAGCAAAGTGATTCAGTTATACACAGCACTGTAGATTGACTATACTTTAATATAAAATACATACATACCAGGTGGCTTGCATTATATTTCTGCTGGACAGTGCTGCTCTAGCGTAGGTGTTGGCAAACTACAGCTTGTCCATGAAATCTGGTCTGTTGTCTGTTTTTGTAAATAAAGTTTTATTGGAATATAACCATGCTCATTAGCTCACATATTGTCTGTGGCTGCTTTCCTACTACAATGGCAAAGTTGACTAGTTACAAAAGACACTGTATGATCCTCGAAGCCTAAAATATTTACCATCTGGCCCTTTATAGAAAAAATTTTCCAGTCATAGAAAAAGTGATTCTCAACTGATACTGATTTTACCCACCGTGGGTATATCTGGCAATGAAAGGAGACATTTTTGGTTTTCACAGTTAGAGGGTGGTGGGAGCTCTTGGCAAGTAGTAGGTAGAAGCTGGGGATGCTGCTAAAGATCCCACAGGGCACCAGACAGTCCCCTCTAACAAGGTATTCTCTGGCCCAATAGAAAAACTAGTTTATCTACAAAGAAGGGACAATTAGATTGACAGCAATGGAAGCTATAAAACAGTGTGATAGTAGTTTCATCATGCTGAGAAATCATAGCAGTTAACCTAGAATTGCATACCTTAAAAAAAACTAACTTTCAAAAAAAAAGGATGAAATAAAGATATTTTCAGACATTAATAAAACTATAACAGCTTTACATGAGTAGAATCTTCCTAAAGGAAATTCTAAAGGATGTACTTCAGGCAGAAGGAGAATGATCCTTGGAAGTTGAGAGATGTGGGAAGGAAGAGTGAGTGAGGACAGCAATAAATAAAAACATCAACTATAGGCAAAAACGATAATGATACCTAATTTTAATGGGTTTAAGGAAACAACGTGGAACTAAAATACTGATAACTATAGCATATAAATCTGGAACAGGGTGATTGGAATGAAAGTGTTCTAAGGCCACTGTATTATCCTAAAGGAAGGAAAATATTAAATTTAGAACTTATTAAAGATACATGAAAAAATTTCCAGGGTATCTATTAAAAATATAGTAATAAAGTATATAACTTGTAACTAAAAGGGAATAATTAAATTAGGGAGAATACCCTTAACCAATCCTAAAGAAAGCAAAATAAAGGGAAGAAGAAAAAAGAGAACCATAGAAAAAAATGGACAAAGAGAAAACACTAAATAAGTTGGTAAAAACAAATCCAAATACATCAGTAATCATAGGAAATGCAAGCAGACTAATGCTTCCACTTAAAACACAGATTGTCAATGTGGGTTTAAAAAAATCAACTATATGCTATAAGCTTAGAGTGCTAAGCATGTACTCTACCACTGACCTATATCCTCCTCATTCTAAGATATTCTTGGTGAAAAAGAAAAAGGTGTCTGTGTGTGTGTGTGTGTGTGTGTGTGTGTGTGTGTGTGTGTGTCTTGCCTAATTAGATATGAATGATGGCCAGGAATACATAAAGTGACTCATGGGACAGAACAGAGAACTCAAAAATAGACCCATGCATGTATGGAAAACTGATTCATGACTGGGCAGTGCAGACTATAGGGTAAGGGAGAGAATACTCAGTGAACGGTGTACTGGGACAACTAGTTATCCATATGGAAGAAAAGTAAATCATACCCCTTCATCCCACCATACACAGAAATCTACCCCGGATACATTCAAATCTTAGAAAAAGTACAAAACTCTTAGAAGGCCATAGAGGATAGTATCTTTCTTTCTATGTTTGGGGCAAGGAATAATTTCTTAAACAAGCGTTTGGAAAATATTGAAAAATTCTGATCTTCAAAAGATACCATAAGGAAAGTGAAAAGTCAAGTCATAAATTAGGAGAAAATCGTTGTAATGTATATAGATGTCAAAGAAATATAATATAAGGAAGTCAATCAGAAAAACATTAACAACTGAAATGAAAAATGGGCAAAAGACAAGAACATACATTTTTCAGAGGAAACACAAATGGCAATAAGTTTATGACAATGTATGCAAACTTATTAGTAACAGGGGAAATGTAAATTAAGACCACAGTCAAAACGAGGAAAACAAAAATTAGGAAGTCTTGACTCAATTGTAATAGTTGGAGAAATTGCGGATGATAAATATTTACTGCCAGTGGGAGTAAAATTTGGCCTGATCACTTGAGGTAATTATTTGGCATCACTCCATAAAGGGGAAGATTCGCAAACCCTACTTCTCAGCAGTTCCTCTCTCAGGGCTACACCCCAGAGAAGCTTCTGCTGAGTGGGAGACAGGTACAGAATGTTGACAGCAGCTCTGCTCATAAAAGCAAAACTAGAAATCATTACAAAATAAACGCTAGAAACAAGCAATCCCCCTCCTGGGCATATATCCAGAGGAATCTCTAATTCAAAAAGATACATGCACCCCAATGTTCATAGCAGCACTATTTACAATAGCCAAGTCATGGAAGCAACCTAAGTGTCCATCAACAGATGACTGGATAAGAAAGTTTTGAGCTATATCTATATCTATATATCTCACATTGTATCATATATATACATACACATACACACACACACACAATGGAAAACTACTCAGCCATAAAGAAAAATGAAACTATGCCATTTGTAGCAACATGGATGAACCTGGAGATTATCATACTAAGTGAAGTAAGCCAGAAAGAGAAAGAAAAATACCATATGATATCATTTATATATGGAATCTAAAAAAATGACATGAATGAACTTATTTACAAAACAGAAACAGACTCACAGGCATAGAAAACAAACTATGGTTACCAGGAGGAAATGGAGTGGGGAGGGATAAATTGGGAGTTCAGGATTTGCAGATACTAACTACTATATATAAAATAGATAAACAACAAGGACCTACTGTATAGCACAGGGAACTATATTCAATACCTTGTAATGGCCTATAGTGAAAAAGAATATGAAAAGGAATATATATGTATAACTATGCTGTACACCAGAAACTAATACAACATTGTAAATTGACTATACATCAATTAAAAAAAATTTTTTTTTAATTTAAAAAGCCTATGCAAAAAAAAAAAAAAACCCCACTAGAAATCACCCCATATCCACCTATAGGAGAATGGATCCTGAATGTTATGATATGAAAATTAACTGAAGCTACATTTAGCAACAGGTATGAGTCTTTTTTTTTTTTTAATAGAGGTACCAGGACCTTGTGCATGCTAAGCATGCACTCTACCACTGAGCTATACCCACCCCATCCCCCAAGGATGAGTCTTAAAACATCATATTAAGTGAAAAAAAGATCCCTGGAGACTATGCATTATGATACAATTTTGTAAATCTAAAAAAAAAAAAAAGCAAAAAATATATATACATAGGGAAACATATGATTTTTGTATGAAAAGGAAAAGCTAAGGTATTCAGAATAATGCCTACATCTTGAGCAGAGGGAAGGTATATTAGTCAGCTCAGACTGCTGTAACAAAATGCCAGACTGTGGCTTAAACGACAGATGTTTATTTTCTCACAATTCCAAAGGCAGGAAGTCCAAGATCAAGGTTGTGGCTGATTCGGCTTTCTGGTGAGAACTCTCTTCCTGGATTCTTGCTATGTCCTCACAGAGCCTTTCCTCTGTGCCTGTGAGCCGAGAGAGAGCTCTGGTCTCTCCTCCTCTTCTAAGAACCCCAGTCCTATCAGATTAGAGCCCCATCCTTATGACTTCTTTTGACCTTAACTACTTCTTTATTGGTCCTATTTCTAAATACAGTCACATTGTGCTTCCACATATGAACTTGGAAGGGACACAACTAGTCTAGAGCAGAAGAGAATGTGATGGGAAGAATCATATATATTGATGTAAGTTGCTTATGACAATTGAGTTGGGTGATACATGAGTATTTATTATTATGAGTTATAACACATGTTACATATATTCTTTACATTAAAAATTATATTTAAGATTCAATGCAATTTAAAAAAAGAAAAAAATGATTAAATGCTATCCCTATCAAAATTCCAATGGCATATTTCACAGAAATAGAACAAATAATTCTAAATTTATATGTAAACACAAAAGATCCCAAATAGCCAAATAAGCTTGAGAAAGAAGTAGAAAGCTGGAGGTATCACACTCTCTGGTTTTAAACTATACTACAAAGCTACAGTAATAAGAAACAGTATGGTACTGGCACAAAAACAGACATGTGTGTATGTGTTCATGTATATATATATATGTGTGTGTGCATGTACATGTGCATGTGTGTGTATGATGGAATACTACTCAGCCATAAAAAGTGAATGAGAAAGCCAAAAAATAATGAAATCCTGCCATTTACAACAAAGATGGACCTTGTGGGTATTAGGCTAAATGAAATAAGTCAGACGGAAAAAGACAAATACTATATTATTTGACTCATATATGGAATCTAAAAATAAAAAGAAACCCAAAACAAACAAAAACAAAAGCAAACTCATAGATATTGAGATCAGATTAGTGGTTGCCAGAGGAGAAGGGCATTTCAGGGGATGAAATGGGTGAAGGGGGTCAACTGTATGGTGACAGATGATAAACAGACTGTGGTGGTGATAACTTTGCAGCATATACAGATGTTGAATTATAATGCTGCATACCTGAGACATATAAACAATTACATTTAAAGATTAAAAAACTAATGAACTTTAGATGATGTATTAATATCAGTGAAATTCAAATTGTAATGCTGATTGATCAAACTGTACATTTATGACATGTGGGCTTTTCTGTATGCATTAAAGTTTTCAAAGTAATGTTGGGATGAAAAAAGCAAGGGCAAAAAATAATTATCCTATGGTTCTATTTTTGGCATGCTCAAAATTATGCAAATTATCTTGTTGAAGCATACATGCATAGAAAATCAAAAAAAGAATAATTACCAAATTCACGTTACCTCTGGGAGCATAGAAGGAGGCACACCCCAGGTTGCTTCACGGTGCTGGTGATATTCTAGTTTTTATGCTGCGGGAGGGAATATAGATATTCATTTGAGCGTTACTCTTTTTTTTAACTTATATTTTCATTAGTCAAAGACTGTGTACAATTGTCTCCTTAAGATGGCTATTTTCCAGATGCTTATACTCACCTTTGACACACATAAAAATGAACCTGTATGGTTACTATTTTCACTTCTCTCTTCTTCCTGCTTTCGCCTAAATTCAGCTAACAAATACATGTCAAGTGAAATCTAGTAGTATAATCTCACTCTTGCACTCAGTCTGGCACCTGCAGGAGGAGCACGCACTCCTCTGCTGTCCTGGAGATATTTACATTTTGGCTGTAAAGCTTGGGGACATTATACCTGTAAGCCAGGTGCAGGCTGAACTGTGGCTGGTTGTCACAGAGGGACACTCAGAGGGATATTTTCTTGCTGTTCAACTTTTCCTGAAATATTCTTTCATAAACAATCCTATGGCCTTGCTTTGTTTGTTCTTATCAAAGTTTTTTGTCAAAGTGGACTTTGGGTTCATTATGGAGTTTTCATTAACGACCCTGTTTTGTCCTCATTCTGAGGAGTAACCAGGATTACTCCTGGAAAGAGGGAGGGCAAAGGTCCATGATAAACGGTTTTTGTTGCTTTGCAGTTCCTTCCTTTATTTATTTAATGAGCAGTATTCTTTATGCTCTTTAGGTATGATGTATTTAACAAAAAGGAAGAAAGAAAGAAAAAGAGTATAGGGTAAAGAGAAGTTATGATGATGACAAAGGAAAAGGATTAAGAACACAAAAACCAGTTAATTCTTCATAGAGCCTGTGCTCATTCTTCCGTGGGTGGGAGGTCCAGAGAGATGATCTCTTGGGCTCCTTTATTTTTAAAACATTGTATAAATTTCTTTATTGTCATTCCATTGTTATAATAACATTAAAGGAAATTCTAAAGAAGAAAAACTAATCACTCTTCATTCAAGTAACCAATTCTATTATTTTTATAATAGATTTATAGCATCTAGACTCACATCCATTGGTCCAGTGGGGGAGGTAGGCAGCTCTCCCCCTTCCTCCCTTCCTCTACCAGAGATGCATTAGTCCTTCCTCTGCAGTCTGGTTTCCGCAGCTCGTTCCTCATCATATCCTGCCTTGCTTCCTACTTGGAAGGTTTGGCCAGGGACACTTCTGATGTGTCTGTTCTTTCTCTTTTACCTTTCTAGATAATTGAACATCCTCAGAGGTCTAGCTTGAGAGGCGAAATCTCCATTTTCCATCCATTGAAGTCATTCTACTTCTGGCCACCATGGGGCGTCCACAGACTTGCCTCGGGCTCAACCATGCCCCTCCTCATGGTAGACACCTCTGGGTCATCTGAGGAGAAAGAAGGCCTTTTACTAATTGGTTTATCCCTGTAGAACTATTTTTAAATGTTTGTTTCTGTTTTCTACATCAAATCTTTCTTCTTCTCATTCCCTCTGATTTTCTCATCTGCAGGGGAAAAAAGTCACATCGGTTTGTTCTCATACCTCTTCCTTGTGTGGAGAAATACTCATTTGATTTTACTTAGTGATTTGGAGATCTTAAAGAGGAGGTCTCTTATTCAAATCAGGAAGACATCTTTGGTATTTGCTGAACCTGAATTTGAGGACAAATTTGTTTGGTTTGTTCTTAAAACTCTTTGCACTTATGCACAGGCTGTTCTGAGAGCTGTATTTGCTGGATCACTTGGAATGTGCATTTTAAATTCTAGTAGAGATACATTACTCCCCCAAAAGGCTGTAAAAAACTTATAGTCTAAAGAAAACAAGCAATTCAATGAAAAAGTGGGCAAAAGTGCTGGACAGACACTTTACCAAAAAAGATATACAGATGGCACCTAAGCGTATGAACAGGTGCTCCGCATTGTATGCCATTAGGGAAATGCAAATTCAAACAAGTGAGATGCCACTACACACCTATTAAAATGGCTAAAATCCAGAACACTAACACCACCAAATGCTGGCTAGGGTGTGGAGCAACGGGAACTCTCATTCATTGCTGGTGGGAATGCAAAGCAGTACAGCCACTTTGGAAGATAATTTGGCAGTTTTTTTTTTTCCCCCACAAAGCTAAACATAGTCTCTCCAGAGATCCAGCAATTGCACTCCTAGGTATTTACCCAAATGAGTTGAAAACTTCTGTCCACACAAAAACCTGCATAGAATTTGGTAGCAGCTTTATTTATAATTGCCAAAGGTTAGAAGCAATCAAGATGCCCTTTAGTATGTGAATTGATAAACAAATGGTGATACAGTCATATTAATGGAATATTCTTCAGCGATAAATAGATAGCTATCCAGGCACAAAAAGACATGGAGGAACATTAAGTGCATATTGCTAAGGGAAGAAACCAGAGTGAAAAGGCTACATGCTGTGTGATTCCAACTGTGACATGGAAAAGGCCAAACTGTAGAGACAGTGGTGCCTGGGATTGGGCAGGGAGGGGAGGAGGAATGAATAGGTGGAACACAGGGATTATTAGAACAGTGAAAATATTCTGTGTGCTACTGTATGCTATGATAATGGTGAAAACATGCCATCAAGCATTTGGCAAAACCCACAGAACTGTGCAATACACAGAGTTAACCCTCACGTGGACTATGGGTTTTAGTTAATAATGTATCAAAATTGATCCATCAATTGTCACAAACGTATCGCACAAATGGAAGATGTTAATAATGATATGGAAAACTGGTGGTGGGGGGAAGGAACATATAGGAACTCTATACTTTCTGTCCAATTTTTTTTTGTAAACCTAGAACTGCTTTAAGAAATAAGTCTATTAATTAAAAAAATAATAAATGTATAGACTCATCAGAAATGTACATCTCCATTTCTACTATCTTTGTTTACACAGTTCGGTGAAAGAATTTTGATAGATGTTCAATCTGATAGGTCAAGTTTGATCTTTTATTACTGTTTTAATCACATTTCCCCGTATTCTACTCAGACTGACATATTTTGAAGACCCTTGGACTTTCCAAGTTCGCTTATTATAAATCACCTGTTCCTGTCTTTGGTCTCTTTTTCCTGTTGGTTGTTGACCTTTTGATTGTGAAATTGTGGGAATTAAATTTTTTTTTTTGCTCATTCATTCTTTTGTCACATGTTGCAAATGTTTTCTCATCATCTGTCATTTGTTTTTTTACTTGGACAATGATGTCTTTTTTCCCCATAGAAAGTTTTAAATTTCAAAAGAGTCTGGGTTGGAAACATGCTTCTAGGGAGACACATGATCTGAGCCAAACCTCCAGATACAATCGCCCATTCCTCTGGCCTTTTTGCTCCTGATTCTCCATGCTGAACCCAGAGCTCTGTGCCTCAGTGTGTCTGTGGAGGCTCCTCTTGGCCATGTTCTGAAACTGGCACGGCTTTATCTAATGGGATGAACCTGGCTAAAGAGATTAGCAAGATGTCTTGTGGATCCCACTTTTAATCTGCAGCCTTCAGGGTGTCCCTCCTTGGCTGGGAAGGGAGCTGCAGAAACGACACTGAGAACTGGCCCCTTCATGAGCTGTGATTCTGAGGCTTCCACTACTGAGTTAACGGGGGTCCCAGGCAAGGGGCACAACATGGGCAGCCCCCAGAGCAGCTCCCTGCAGCTTGGGCCATCTGCACCCTTCCCAAGGCCCTGAGTCTTCAGCCTCTGGGCTCACTGAGGTCAGGAGTGGGAGCTGTGCTGTGGGAGGCTGCCCGGACTGCACTGAGAAAGCATGGCGCTGCTGAAAATCAAATTTGACCAGAAGAAGCGGGTCAAGTTGGCCCAAGGGCTCTGGCTCATGAACTGGCTCTCCGTGTTGGCTGGTATCATCATCTTTGGCTTAGGGCTGTTCCTGAAGGTTGAACTGCGGAAGAGGAGCGATGTGATGGACAATTCTGAGAGCCATTTTGTGCCCAATTCCCTGATAGGGATGGGGGTGCTGTCCTGTGTCTTCAACTCTCTGGCTGGGAAGATCTGCTATGATGCCCTGGACCCTGCCAAGTATGCCAAGTGGAAGCCCTGGCTGAAGTCATACCTGGCTGTCTGTGTCCTCTTCAACATTGCACTCTTCCTGGTGGCCCTCTGCTGCTTCCTATTGCGGGGCTCTCTGGAGAGCACCCTGGCCCATGGGCTCAAGAATGGCATGAAGTTCTACCGGGACACAGACACCCCGGGCAGGTGCTTCATGAAGAAGACCATTGACATGCTGCAGATCGAGTTCAAGTGCTGCGGCAACAATGGCTTTCGGGATTGGTTTGAGATTCAGTGGATCAGCAACCGCTACCTGGATTTTTCCTCCAAAGAAGTCAAAGAGTGAGTGGCCTCTAGTTCTGGGGTCAGAGTGATATGGGGACACGGAGACCCAAGCCTCTAACTCCTCCTGTCCAGTGCCTTTTTCTCCCCATTGGGTGCTCTGGGGGCACAACTTATTACTGTGTATGTGAAGGTGTATTTTGTTGGACCATATGGAATTGTCGATATTCTATCATTTTTGACCTATAAAAACAGCAGTCCCATATGGTTCAACCTAATGTTTGGCTAAGGTTGGAGGAAGCTGCTTGAATGGGGGCCCCGGGAGGGGATCCAGCCAGGATTGTGTGTCTGCTTCATGCAGGAGGGATGGAGGGAATTCGTGGGTCACATATACTGAGACGTTATCTGGCTTCTTGTCTCATTCACTCAGAGTGAATGGATTCAGCCCTACAAGTGTAGATTTCTTGGTTTGTTCTCTTGTTTTTCAACCTTTCAACCCTGAGCATACATTCCCAAGGTGTCTGTCCTTGGATACGGTGTAAAGAGCAGAGGATGGGGCGGTCGGGGATCTAGACAGTAGTTTTGACTATGTTGTTACTTAGATGGTGACCTTGGACGAGGCACTTAACACCCTGGGCCTTTGCTTGCCCAGCTTTAAATGAAGGTACCAGGATACACAGCCTTGGAGGTCATCTCCTTGCTCTGTCTAGAGCCAGGCACAGGACAGGTGGTCAGTAAATGCCTGCTGATATTTACCACTTAAATCATGACAGTGCAACTCGATAAACTGTTCCTAAAGTCTTCTTGGCATGTACAAAAATAAAATCCTGAGGGGGGGGTGTAGGAAGGTGATGCTGAGAAAGAGAACCTCACCCTTTGTGCTATCCCCTCATGGGCTGACTCCGGCATGCCACTCTTCCAAAAGACCCACTATTGCGGGTCTTGAGTCATTTTCCAGGGAAAGGGCAGCCTGCCCTGAGCCAGCGACTGTTCCCATTCCCTGGCTGAGGCTAGGGGTTCAGTTGTTCATCCAGGTGGTTTATTTGAGTGAGGCTGGTGATCCCAGGGGACGTGCATGCTGGGCGTCGGGCACACTGGCAGGCAGTGGGAGATGGTTGCAGCCCAGACAACACTGGTGAACCCCAGATGGATAGCTTAGCTGCTCCTTGGATGGAAGGGAAGTCAGACTGAAGGTCACTGCTCAGGAGTTTTTTCTCTGTGAGTGGGGATTACTGCTACAAATCCCTTGTCAAGGAGGCTTGTAAGCCTGCCCTTCCTAGGGGACAGGTCCACAGAGACAGTGCAAAGCAGTTGATTTGTATAAGTTGCCTTGGGAAGCTGTGAAGCCAGGGGGACATGCAGAATCCCTGGGGATGTGGAGAGTGAGAGAGCGGGAGATGATGGTAGATAAAGGGGAAGGGGCTTCTCATCTTTTCCTCTATCTTTTTCCTTGATTGTCTTCTGCAGAGTCAGTCCTTGGTGAGACTTAGGAGAGCTCTCTGTAATCCCCAAATCCCCTTTTGTCCCAGGGCAGAGAAACGTTCCAGGCTGCTCTACTCCCAGTGGTCGGTGTATCTAGATTTTCAGGCAAACGTTAAACTTGATCAAAATTACAATGCCCCATACCAATTTATTGGTGTGAAACTCTCCTGACTCCCTCAACTTGGAAAAAAGTTACTCGGCTATGGAAAAAAATATAGTGACAACATTAAGAGAAACAAAACAGAAAAAGAAATTCAAGTCAAATTCTCACCCACAACTGATCAATGGCCTTACTTTTTCCATGTTTCAGTCTAGTCTTATTAATATTTACATGACATAGTGTAACCATAGTATAAATACAACTGAGTGCCCCATTTTGATAGTATAACATTTGTGTAATGTTCAAAACACTCATTTCCCCCCAACTTTACTGAGATATTCAGTAATTGACAAGATTGTATAAGTTTAGCATGTACAACCTGTTGATTTGATACACTTATAAATTGCAAAATGACTACCACCATAGCACTCGCTAACACCTGCATCACATCACATAATTAACTTTGTGTGTGTGCTTAGAACTTTTAAGACCTACTCTTTTAGCAGTTTTCAAGTATTGATAATTCTAGAGTCATCATGCTGTATGTTACATCTCCAGAACTTACTTGTTACCGGAATCCCTCTTTGACCACCATCCCCCTAACCAGCATCAGTCCCTGGCAACCACCATTCTAGTCTCTGTTTCTAAGCATTTGGCTTTTTTAGATTACAGTATAAGTGAGCTCATAGACTATTTGTCTAAAATGATCATGTTTAATGGTTGCATAATATTCCATGGAACGGGCGGATACCCTTAGGCAGGCATTCAGGTTGTTCTCATTACTTCCATTATAGATGGAACTGGAAGGGCCTTGAAGGCTTTGATTCCCTATCTTGGTCTCTCTCTTACTTACCTTAGGTTCAAATTCCAGGAAGACAAAGCTTGTTTCAAGATGCAGCTATCTTTCTTTCTTTCTTTCTTTTTGAGGGGAGAGGTAATTAGATTTATTTATTAATTTTAGTGGAGAAGACGCAACTTTAGAACAAAAATGTTCTTCTCTTTTCCAACCACCCACCCTGTGACGTCATACTCCTGTGCTGCCAAGGGTACTGCCTGATAGGGTCACCTTCACAAAGAGAGGATCACATTTCCCACAAACTACTTAATGATCAATTCCCGACACCCATAAGCAAAATGAGGCTCCTGGGGCAGGGTCCAGAAAGCTTTGTGGAGCTGGATTTGCCTGGGGCCAGAGCTAGCACAGCCTTATCTGCGGGTAGAAGGAATGAACAAACAGGAATGGGAGAATGTGGACTGATTCCGCCCTCCCCCGCCTCCCCCATCCAGGGACAATAAAATTGTTCTCTGTTCACATTTCAACTGCTTCATTTAGGAGGATTAAGAAATTAACTTGGTAAAGCCAGGTCCCCCATATCCTCCCCTAAAAACATAAATTGTGGTGTTTTTTGTTTTTTTGAGATCCCAGCACTGAAAGTGGTAAGCATTTACCTCCTGGCTTCTCTCAGCTGCAGCCTCAGGGCCTGGAGTCTGAGGCAACACCAGTGAAGAGAAGCAGGAGTGGGGCTTACCAGGAGGGCAGGATTATCTTCCTACAAGATCTCTTAAAAAGGAATTCTGCTCCGACTTTTCCCTTTCCCCACAATTCTGGGGAGCCAGCAAAGGACTAGGGGGAGTCGTACTCCCCTCCCTGACCCTGAGGACTCTGGGGAGGCGGTCCCAGGAGCAGCGAGCTGGTCAGGAGGTGGGAAATCTGGAGAAAATGCACCAGGATCCTCCACTGATGCTGATATTGGGCTTGGGCAGTGTCCAGTGCCCATGACTTCTGATCATTTCTGCAGGTTCTGTCCCTGGAGTTTCTCTTTCCATTTGTTTGATGTGTACCCTGCTGGACTAGATGTGTGAAAGTTCAGGTCCTTACCAGTCCTCACCTGAGAGGAGGAGCTGGGTTGTTGCACACAGGGCTTCCTTGGGCCTCCCCAGGTATCCCTTGCGGGTCCCCTAGGAAAAAGCACGGGTGCTTGTGGGCTCAGCAAGCAAGGAGGAATGACTGGGTTTTAGAGATTTCCCAGGGAAATCTTTAAGGTCAACAGCTGGTTCCTGAAGGTGTCTGAGCTGAACAATGAGCTCAGGTGGGGACAATTCAAGACTTTTACAAGACTTTACAAGCCTTTGGCCCCCTGTCTCAGGCAAGTAGCCTGGTAGCCAGATCCCACCTCAGCCTGTCCCACACAATATTAATGATGCTCAATAAAACTAATATTACTATCATCTAATACCCAGTCTGTGTTCACTATTCTCTGATTATCTCAAGATGTCTTTTACAGTTGGTTTGTTCAAATCAGGATTTGAACCACACTGGTCTCTTAAGTCTCTTTTACTTTAAACAGTTACCTTTTTCATGCCATGTGTGTCTTGGAGGAAGTTGGCCATTTGTCCTGCAGAATTTCCCACATTCTGGGGTTGGACCGTTGCAGCCAAGTGGTGTCATCTAACATGTTGTTCTGTCTCCAGCATTTCCCTGTAAACCAGCAGTCAGGGCTGAGGTGCGGCTAGATTCAGGTTCAGTTTTGGCAAGAACACCCCCTAAGGTGCTGCTATGAGCACCTTACTGCCTCAACACCAGGAGGGACATGAGGTTTTCAGCCAGTTTACAATTCCTTTAAAGTTTCTCCCTGTTTTCAGGATGAGCTGAGCTTCAGTGTCTTGGGGTGAGAGGCAGAACACAAGGAAGCTCAGAGGCCTTGGCACTGTCAGTATGAAGGAACTGTCGGCCAGGAAGGACTGGCCTGGGGCCCTCAGTCTGAGGGAGAAGCTGGCACGAAGCTCTCTCACTTGACTGTCCTTCCCGTGGAACCCACAGGCGATGGCACCTGCTCCCTCTTCCTGAACAATTAACAGAAAGTCTGCACCTTGGCTAGGGGATCCCTGAGGCAGGGCTGTCTCCCCTCAGACCGGGGCTCCCTGAAGGCAGGGCTGTGCCTCCCCTCAGACTGGGGCTCCCTGAGGGCGGGGCTGTGTCTCCCCTCTCTCCCCCAAGACTGTGGCTCTCTTAGGACAGGGCTGGGGCCCCACCTTCTTCTGTCCTCCCTCACCACTTGCAGTTCTTTATCTCCAGTGACTACTCAAAAAAGAAATCAAATAAATACTAATATCAGTATTTCAACAAAATACTGAATATTGTATATTCACTTGCTGTATACCAGGTGCTCTATGTGTATTATCCCAATTAATCCCCACCACGCCTCTGTCATATTATTGTCAGGCCATTATATTGTCATTTCTCAGGTGAGAAAACAGACTCAAAGAGGTCAAGTGAATTGCCAGGTTTCTCCATTACCCCAGAGAGAGGTGCACCCTTTAATGAGGTACATTTATTTGGAAGAGACAGAAGGGCTTGTTCAGTCAGAGGAGCACACAGACTGGTATTATGCTTGGCGTGGGGAAGGCCATGATCTGTGTTTTGAGGTTGTTACTAGATGAGATCCCTCTTAGAAATAGTCGGAGACACTCAGCTGGCATTCTGGTTGGGGCGGACTTATTCTCAGTTACAATCCTGGCTCCCTCCTCTCCCCTCCCCTGCTCATTGCCATACAGCTTTCCTTATTGACTTACTGATTCACCTACTAAATTATGTTGGTTTTTCCAGGAAAACTCTAACATGATGATTTTCCCAAGTCATATGTAACTTGGCTATGGGAGACTGAACTAGAACAAAGCCTTATCTTAATCAAGACCCTTACAAGACTTGGTGAGCCCTGAGCAGAGATTTGTAGCCTGGGAAATACTCTGATATAAATAGCCAGCTCACCACCCTAAGGAGCTCTCTGCCTGGCTTTGTCTTAAGAGGGTGAGTGGAGCCTTAATCTGTGGTTGGAACCAGGGCAAGCACTAAGTAAACAAGACAGTGCTTCCGCGGGGGAGGGAGGGGTAGTTCCAGATATGTGGGACCCCAAGAGGTCCTAGGCTTGGTGAGGGAGCTGGGGAAACCACAGCATCCACTGAGCCAGGCCTATGTCCCCATGCTGACCAGGGCCCTGTCCTCAGCAAGCCCCAGTCTGAGGGGAGACACAGCCCTCCCTCAGGGAGTATAAGGCAGACCTGTAGGATTTACCCCAGCTTAGGGACACCTGGAGAGTGCATAGGAGAGATGATGTTGGACAGGGAAGGGCTCCTGGGACAGTGAAGAGTGGAGAGAACTCATACTTTCCTAGAAAGTTTAACTAGAAAAGCCAACAGGCAGGAAGAACCGAGAGACTCTGAGGAAACTCTGAGGGGAAGAGGGGGCAACTGCTATGGGCTGGTCTTCCACTTCCTGTGTGGCTTTGGGTGAGGCCCTGCCCCACCCTAGGCCCGACTTCTCCCCAGCAGAACAGTATGGTGGGTTGTAGGGTGCCCCCTAGGTGGCTCTGAGTGTGGAGAAGCAGCATTCTTCTCAGACCTGTGTCAAATGCATTCCTCCAACTGCCTCTTTTAAACCTCCCCACAGCCGCTGAGGGGGTCTGATTATCCCACCTCACACAGGTCCAGAGAGTGAAGCTCCACGCTTCACAAATGCAGATTTGGGACTCAAAGGCTGACTCTTTCTGCTCTACCCACTCCTCCCCATGGGGACATTGGGAATGGCCCAGGTGGGACATTGTGCAGGCGGAAACAGGCTCAAGGGACAGCCTGTAGGTGAGGAAGAGGGCCGAATAGTGTTAGGCCTGTTGGGGTTGGTCTTGGGGGCATCTGCTCAGTCCTACAGGGGCTGCTGGCCCCTCAGGAGAGGGGCCAGGAGCCCCAAGCTGAAGGCCCTCTGCTTCAGTCCTCCACCCAGGACCACCACACAGGTGCCGCACTGGGGGCTGGGCAGGAGAGCTGCTCCCACAGAGTTCACGGTGTAGCTGAACGTCAGCAGCTGCCACTTCCATTTCTGGACAGATGTCTCACAGCCCTGCCCTCGCAGACACGGCCGCTGCCCTCACAGAAGGCACTCACTGCTTCTTTTCCACAGTTGGCGAGGCCGGTGCCATTCATGCACAAGTGATGGCCCCCAGCAGTGTCAGGTGGTCTGTCCCACATGCTGCTCCCTGAGGGCACACGCAGCTGACGTGAAGTGAGGGCTCTTGCTCAGCACCCTGCCCAGCCCAGGCCCAGGAGTCCACATCTTTTGCCCACTTACTATGTACCAGGCTCTCTTCTAAGCCTTTTCACCTGGTTCTCTTCATACAATCCTCACCTCAACTCCATTTTCCAGATGAGGGAGCTGAGGCCCGATGAGGTTAAGGTACTTGTCCCGAGGGATGAACCGGGAGTTAACAGGTGGTCCAGCTGCCATCACGGTCCTGGGCCACCTATGCACCCAGAGCCATCCATTCTCTGGGCAGTGGGTCCTGTCCATGAAGCAGGTCAGGGACTGCAGGGTGTGTGGAAATTCAGTTGTCATAATGCAGGTGAGGATTATTCTGGAACCAAGTAGGCCACATTGTGCAGAGCCTTCCTCAGGTCCTAATCATACAGAGCAGCAGAGAGTTCACTGAAAAGGAACCACAAGTGGATCTTAAACATATCAAAAGATACTCAACTTCACTTATAATGAGAAAAATGGAAATTAGAACCACCCTGAGATACTATTTTTCATCTATCAGGCTGGCAAAGAACAAAAATCTGTATGGGTGTGGCTGTGCGGCTGGTGGGAGTGTGACTGTACAACCCCCAGGGGAGAGGTAGGGCAGGGCTCAGGTGCAATCACAGATGGATCCTCTGATACAGGGATGCCTCTTCTAGGAATTTGCCCTCTAGGTATATTCCCAATGTGCAAAATGACCCATATCCATGTTTGTTTTAACAGGAGACTGGGAAACCCCCAACTATGTTCCATAGCTTGTAATAACCTATAATGAAAAAGAATAAACATCCATCAGTAGGCAACTGGATAATACCCCATGCGCCATCTGCGGTTACCATTTAAACCTGGAGAACATTCCCCATCATAGATATGAAAGACCTCTAAGATACTGCTAAGGGAAAAAAGAACGGTTCAAGACACAATGTATATAAGGTTACCATTTGGGTTAAAAAAAAAAAGAGAGAAGGGGACAGGGTAATAGCTCAGTCGTAGAGCACCTGCTTAGCATGAATGAGGTCCTGGGTTCAATCCCCAGTACCTCCATTAAAAGTATATGTATACACACAAAAAAGGGAAACCTAGGAAGAATAAGAACTTTGCAGAATCTGAGTTTGCTTGTCCATGCTTGTCCACCCAGGCCTCCCTAGAAGGACAGACAGAGCTGGCCACAGTGAGGGCACCCAGAGGCTAAGGGACAATAATGAGTGGTAGACTTTCTTTGTACTGAGATTTTATTTAGAAGCTATACACAGACATCTTTTTTTTTTAAGAGCACAATTATAATTCCAATGAACACTGCTGAAAATAATTTCTAAACAGTTACATGCTCCTTATTCTTGTGCTGTAGAAGTCTGCTGCTATTATGTAATGCATCGTTCATGTGCAACTCAAAAAAAAAAAAAAAACACCTTTTTCACTCCAGATAACATGCACACGGCCAAGGGTGCAAATCTTCAGTGTGTAGTTCCATGAATTTTGACATAAAGTCACCTGGGTAAGCACGCTCAGATCACGGAGGACATACCCAGCCTGCCTGATGGGGAAGGGGCGGCCTTTCACTGTAAAGATGGCTGTCCTTTTTGAATTCTGAACCTGCAGGAATGTATGGTGTGCTCTAACCAATATATGCATAAATAGAGAAATGCAAAATTGTGCAAGCTGCATCCTTCAGGTGAGTAAGGAGCTCCTATCCAGCTGGGGGCAGAGCTCAATGTGGATGGTAAGCCAGCCGTGGCAGACTCCTGCATAGGCCCAGGCCCAGGCCTTCTGGAAACATCTGTTGAGCAGAACTGATCCAGCCAGAGGGGTCCTTGGTCCCCAATGACATGTAAGGGGGAAATGAGGTTGGAGAGGAGGCTGGGGGTTAAATCTGCTGGTCACGAATGCTAGGCAGAGCCTTATTCTACAGTCACCACCTGTCCTGCTGCTCTTCCTACCAGCCTGGTACAGCTCCAAGAAATCATTGCATGCCAGGGATTGACAGCACAAAGAGTGGTTGGATGATTTTTTTTAAAGTAAATCTTTATTTTGGGCTTTATAAAAAGCAATGCAGTACCCCACAGACTGGTGTTAAATGTCTACAGTGCAAAATCCACGTGACACACATAAAAGTTGCCAGGAGTACAGTGCTCTTGTTGATTTTGTATTCAGTCAGGTTAAACAATGGACAATAAAAGAATGAGCACGTTCCTCATGTGCATGATTCATTCTTGTCTAAATGCCCCAACCTGTGACTTCTTTACTTTTCCTACTGCTAGTTATCCAAGATCATGAGGAAACACTGAATCTCTAAAGGTCATCCTCTGGCAGAGCAGTACAGTAAACAGCATTCTGAATCTAAGTTTTACCAAAGGTTGCTCAGAGGGTTCCAGGGGGTAAATGCTGGGCAATTTCAGGATCAGCAGGTCCACAGAATTCTTGAAATGTCATTATAAACTTATTTTGTTGAATCTCCATTGCTAAGCAAGGGCCAGAATATGTGTGTTTCCCATTTACTTGCTTCTTGGTTTACCATGTATCTCAACCATCTAAACATAAGCTCCAGGAGGGCTGGGGCATCGGCTCTCCAGGGTCACTGCTCCATCTTCAGCACCTCGCGCAGTGGCTGGTGCATCCTCGGTGCACAGCAAATAATTCTTGAGGGAGCAAATGAATGAATGAATGAAGGAGTGAATATTCTAGCTTTTCAGAGTGAGGGGTGGGCGGAGCTGGCACCCCAGAAGCTGGTCTCAAGCCATCTGTTTCTCCTCCAGTCGTGTCAAGAGCAATGTGGATGGGCGGTACCTGCTGGATGGAGTCCCCTTCAGCTGCTGCAACCCCAACTCGCCGCGGCCCTGCATCCAGTACCAGCTCACCAACAACTCAGCGCACTACAGCTACGACCACCAGACAGAGGAGCTCAACCTGTGGGTGCGTGGCTGCCGGGCCGCCCTGCTTAGCTACTACAGCAACCTCATGAACTCCATGGGTGCCGTGGTGCTCCTTGTCTGGCTCTTCGAGGTAGGTCCCGGGCCAGCGCAGGGCAGGGCGAGAGGGAGGGACCTGCCCCTTTGGGGTTTGATGGGGTGAAGCTGGGCCTGGAACATGTCTCCCTCCTCGGAACCAGCCCTCTGTCCACCATGGGTCAGGCAGGCCCAGGCTTGAACACCAGCACTTCCACTTTTTTTTGGTTTGTTTCTGTCTTATCACTTAAAAAAGAGAATTTATTGAGTTGAAATTCATAGCAGATACAATTGACTATTTTAAAGTGAACAATTTGGTGGCATTTAGCACATTCACAATGTTGTGGGACCACTACCTCTATCTTGTTCCAAAACACTTCCATCACCCCCTCATGAAAACCTCATACCCATTAATGCAGTCAGTCCCCCTCCACACCTCCCCCTAAGTCCCTGGCAATCACCAATCTGTGTTCTGTCCTTGTGGATTTATCTATTCTGGACATTTCATATAAATGGAATCATATAGTATGTGACCTTTTATATCTGGTTTCTTTCACTTTGCATGTTTTAGAGGTTCATCCTGTGTCTCTCCTTCTTTAGTCTGAGGTCTTGGAAAGTTATTTAACCTCTCTGTTATACAGGGCTGACAGCATTTAGCTTTGGGACTGTTGGGAGGCAACAGGAGATAACAGGCACACTGAGGTGTTCAGTAAGTGATGTGAGAGTCTCCTGAGATTCTGGTAGCAATTTACCTGTTATTCTAATTATTTATAGGCTCATATTTTCTCATCTGTAAAGATTAACTCCTGTCTGTAGCTACAGGGCTTGAAATGCAGCAAGGCCTCATTCATTCATTTGTTGAAGAGATACTTCTCACAGTGCCGGGTGCTGTCCTGGGTGCTGAACAAGAACCTGAGTTAGTGAGTGGTAAACCATGGTGGCACAGAGGGTGACTCATGGGCCCCTGCTTTGAGCTGACAGCAGAAAACCCAAACTCCAAAATCCAAATGTACAGAAACATTAGGTGAGAAAACTTCACCCACCAGAGAGGAGTCACTGAAAAGTTCCTTTAAGTAAGTCAATCCTTAGTACTACGGAAAGCCATGTGCTCTCAGCTGAAACACACCACTTCTAACTCACCACATCACACCAGAGGAGCTGTACTGCCTGTGTGTGTGTGGGTGGTGGTGGTGGAGGGAGGACTCCTTTTAATACTGAGGCAAATGCAAGCAAGCATATTCATGACGATTTATTGGTCATGGACTCCTTGAGGTAGAGTCTTGGGAATGAGTGGGTAGAATGAGAAGGTAAGAAAGTCATGTCCCTTGAAAACCCATGAAAAGAAGAGTGAAAGAATAGCAGAATCATTGAGAAAATGGGGCTCAATTGGCTGCCTCTCAATTTACCCACCTTGCCAGGAATCTAATGATTGCTTAAGATGAGGAACTGTTTGTTCACTAGAAACAGGGAGTTTGAATGCTGCTGACTTTCACCCGAGGCCTTTAGTGGGCAACCTCTGTAAGAGTACAAAGGTGGCTGAGGTGATGATAGGATTCTGCCCTGAGTCATGCCCTCCTGGGGTTCATAATTCAGTTAGGAGATGACATCTTACTCATGAACCAAAGGGAGTGCCAATATCAAATGCAAAATTCATAGTGCAGCAGGGGCCTCCTTGAGAAAAGCAGGAACAAATCAGAGTGGGCACATGCACACCAAGAGGACTGCCTGGAGGAGGTGAGTTTTCCACTTTAAAAATATTTTATTACTATTATCATCTATTATAGTAATTATAAAATGCTCCCAGAGCATTTATTCAACAGGATGTTTACTGAGGCCCTGCCACCACTGGGTGCTGATCTAGGGGCTGGGATAGTGGGTGAACAAGATGCATTAGGGGCTATCCCTGCCCTCAGATGGCAGACATTCTCCATCAGCAGGCCTAGTCCTCTCACAGAATTTGTTGTATCATCAAAGGAGGAGTGTAAGACAGCAAACCAGGAATTTGTGTAGAAGCAAGTGGCTAACACAATACATGATGAGAAAAGTGACAATACTTACCACACTGACTAATAACCAACTACAGCTGACACTCCTGTGCATCCTTGCTGTGTACCAGGTACACGTAGTGAAGCATCACAGCATATGCATGAAGCAGGCAGTACTTCATCTGAACATTTGCAAACCAGAGGAGTAAACTGAAGGTTTCCTGGACACATGACTGGCTAAGTGCCAGGGCTGGGGTTTGAACTCAGACATTTTGGCACCAGAGTCTGCCCCAGTGACTGACAGTAAACAGATCCAAACAAATCACCCACTTACTCTCAGAGTAATAAAAATAATAGGAGAGGGAAATCACATTAGTATATTGTTTGCAGAAAAGGAGGTGACTTTTTAATTCTGTCTAACAAAGTTATTGAGCACCCAATATGTGCCAAGCAACATGCTAGGAATGAAGTGAGGGTGGGGGTAGGCACAGGGAGGAGCCCAGAATTAATGCCCCTGGGATGGGAGAGACCTGAGGGGAAGGAGGGGGGCACCCGCTGGGCATTGCAGCTGAAGTGACAGGTGAACGTGGAGGGGAGCAGTGTTCTAGGCAGAGAAAATAGCAGGGATCCAAAGAAGCCCAGGGTGGCTGGAAAGGGAGGAGACTGGGGCCCGAGATGTGGCTACAGCTGAGGCAGGTATCTGGAGTGCCCAGGCCTGGCTGGGGCGGGCAGCCCTTTGCCAACCCAGACCCAACAGAGCCTTGTTCTAAGGGCCCCAGGGATGAGCGGGCTGGTGCCCCCCATGGTTTCCTAATAGCCCCCACCCCAGCTACTTCTCCCAGACCTCCTCTAAGTCTCCTCTCCCCATACCAGGTGACCATCACCATTGGGCTGCGCTACCTGCACACGGCACTGGAAGGTGTGCCCAACCCCGAGGACCCTGAGTGCGTGAGTGAGGGCTGGCTTCTGGAGAAGAGTGTGCCAGAGACCTGGAAGGCCTTTCTGGAGAGCGTAAAAAAGCTGGGCAAGGGTAACCAGGTGGAAGCTGAGGGAGCAGAAGCAGGCCCGTCCCCAGAGGCTGGCTGACGGCCCCGGGACCCCCTCCCCTTCTGAACACTGAGAAGTAGTGGACTCCAGGAAATGCGGACTCCCCCCTCGTCCAATCTCAGTCTCCCAAAGAGGCCAACATCTCACAGAGACTCTTCTGGATCGTGGGATTTAAAATTTGAGGTCCCTAAAAACTTTTGTTGAATGATTTGACTCAAAATGTGAGTGAATGAGCCCCTACTCAGGCCCGCCACCCTAGGACACACCCCCATGGTGGACTCAGGGGGCCTCTCAGTGGATGACTGTTCATGGCACAAGAATTCCGTCCTACCCTGAGGCTAATGGCCACACCTGAGGGCTGCTCCCCTTTGACAAGTTGGACATTATGAGCTCCAAGTTGCTTCATTCTATATCCAAAGTGTCATGTGGTGTACAAAACACAGGATTCTGGAAAATGTCCTGGTCATGCTGTCATTTTCTTTTTAAACGCCAAGACTGACAGTCAGCCATTTATTTGTTTAGTCACAGAAGGTGTGGGATAGTTACGCTTTTCTGAGAGTAATGGTCTCTTCAAAGCACTGAGGGCTCAAAAGAGGAATTCTCAAATCATGGGGAAAGAGAACTTAGAAACAGATTGTTTCCCCCAGCAAGAACACAGCTAAAGGCCTGCTTTTATGTCACATTCACAAGTCCTCAGTCACCTAGCCAGCAGTGAGCCACGTGCTGAGGAAGTTGGCTGTTCCAGCATGTCCCACCCCTAAAGTGCCAGTGACCTTCTTTGGCTTGTCTGTGGAAACACTGGGCTAGATGGCTGCCTTTCTGTGGAAGAGAAGCAACAATCAGACAAGAGTCTACCTTCTGGAGACCAGGCCTCACCTCTGGGTGGGCCCAGGGACACCCACACAGGTGCTGTGACAGACCCCACGGACAACACTAACTGTCTACAGTGGAGGGCAGAGTCCTCTGGGAGCTTCGTCCTGTTTCTTTCCCCAGATACCCATCCTGCAAAGTGACATTTCTGGAATGCCTCCACATTAAAGAAGATTCTTTGAGACAGCTCATCTTCCCACGCTAGTAACTGTGAGAAAAGTTTTCACTTCCCTCTGAAAAAATAGAGAGAAAGGAAGCTTCTAAAGGAAGGAGAGAATGGTTTCACTGCTGTCCTAAGAGTCTTCAGTGTGAAGAAAGTAAGACTTCCGGTGCTGCCTAGGGTATGTTCTGGGGCTCTAATTCTCACAGGCTTGAGACCAGATCAAAGATGTTTGGACACTGTCAGATTTTGGTCCCCGGTTTAATTCAATTAGACTTCTGAGCACGGAGACCAAGGAGTGATGCACACAGAAAATGCTCAGGGAATCAGCCCCTCCGACGAGGGTCAGGGAGCTCTCTCCCCATCAGGAGCGCTGAGAACCATTGTGAAAATGCTGCTCTAGGCCCACAGGTGTAAAGATGATGTTGACAGCTGTACAATAGACATTAAAAGTTATATTGTATGAAAATCACTTTTGTTAAATGCCTGTCTTAAACATATGTTCTAAATGTGTGTATCACAGGACCCCCAGTTCTAGCCAGTATTTGTTAACAAAACAAAACCTGACACTGAAAGAGTGCAGTCAGTGATCAGGCCAGCTGTTTCAAGTGTGCCTATTACCTCTCCCTCTTGCTCTTCTCTGTAAGAACAGGAGCTATTTGGTTACCTAAATAATCTCAACATTTGCTAGAGTCTGGACCAGAGCTTAGTATTTTATATGTGGCATTTTAACTTAGTGATTTAAGCAAAAATTCCAAACCATATTTTTCTGTGATCACAAAACATACTTCCCCAAATGGGGAAGTGTAAGTCTCTATGGGGCCAGGTTAGAGGGCAGATGTAAGCAAACTCAGAATCTGAGGGCTGTTAGGAGGATCCAGGGTGAAACCTGGACCCTACAATAAACATCACCCACTGGTTCAGAGCAGTGTGTTGGGAGCCTGGAGCTGGTGTACTGAATTAAGCACATACAGATTATGACCTGCTGAATGAAGGGGCACAAGCCACCCACATGGAGTTGGCAGGCAGCTCCCTCAGCATCCCAGGCCCCGCTTTGGGGAAGTGAAAACCCCAGGGTTATTTTGACTAAAGGCACAGTTTCAATGCACTCATACAAAGGGAGAAAATTCACAAGGTCTATTACTTACAGATCCCAGAACAGAAAGGCTGTGCATGTGCAACAAGCCAGGGCAAAGCAGTCCTCCGTCCCAGGTCACGAGAGCAGGAGACAGAGAGCAGCGTAGCAAGCATCTATTACTTAAGAGGTGGTTGGGGTGGGAGTCACTAACTTTTCACTAGCTCCACTCTGAGTGGTTATTTAAAAAGGTGCCCTGGGAAAAGCAGTGCAGGAACCCAGGGCAGGACTTCTAAGTCCAGGTCCTTATCCAAGAGTCCTGATCAGGGTTGTCACACTGGAAAATGCTCAGGCAGAAACTCACAATAGCTATTTTCTCATCACACAAGACTTAGGGTGAGCTGCATCCTAACAGTCTGCTCAGGGAACCAGGTGTTGACAGAGAAAACTGGCCCATCTCGTTTGGTCATCTACCAGTGCTCACCAAGACTTTGGCCAGGTTCTTCCTTGTGTCTAACCTCAGTCTTTCCTGGGGCCAGTGTAATTCATTTCTCCCAAGGGACTCAGCCAGCTTTTCAAGCCCTGCCAACTTAGCCGGGGGAGGGGGTGAGAGGTAAAGACAGTGCCTTAGGTCTTCTATTTTTTAAAGCGGTTACTCCATAGTGAGAGTGTAGTAATAGCTACTTATTCCGAACATTTAGAAAGATAGGTGTCCTACAGTCTGTGGCCTCATCTCAGGAAACCATAGCCTCCCAACATTTTCAAGCCCAGGACTGAGCCACCAGCCAATAAACCCTGAGCAACCTAAATTCGGGTTAATAAGATTAGGCGCTTGCTCTGCAGTCCCCCGCCCCTCTTCGTCTGGGCACCTGTAATGCTAGGCCAGCAGGTTTGCAGCTTAGCCAGAGGCGGGGGGGGAACCACAACAATTAGGGCCTCTGACCTGCTATTAGATAAAAAAATAGCCCATGATGAGTTTGGCCAGCTAGCAGCACCGTGTGTTAAGGACTAGAAATGTCGGGGAGTAACACAGAAGTCCAGGGGGAGAAGGGATGCTTTCCTGGTCCTCAGAGAAGATGAGATTGGCTGGAAGGAAGGAAGGAAGGAAGGATCAGTCCTTAACTCGTGATGGCATTGTATCGTATCCTCCAAATCAGAGGATGCACATAAGCAGCCATGTGAAAGACAATGTTACACGAGAATGGTGTAGAGTGATTTAAGATATAAGGGACAACTAGCTATTTACCTGAGGGGAGTGAAAACAGGTCCACACAAAAACCTGTACAGGAATGTTTGTTGTGGGTTTATTCATAACTACCAAAAATGCCAAAATGTCCTTTACCTGGTGACTGCATAAACATCTGCACGATGAAATACAACTCTGCAACCAAAAGGAACACGGACAGCCCTCGAATGCATCAGTCTTCTTAGTGAGAGACGCCAGACTCAAAACGCTACATATATATTTATGACATTCTGGAAAAGGCAAGACAAAGGGACAAAAAAAGATTAGTGGTCGTCAGGGGTCAGGATGTGGGGACAAGGTGCCCACCAAGGGGCACAAGGGAACTTCTTGGGGTGATGGAACTGTTCTACTCGAGTATAGTGTCTGTTAAAACAACTGCACGCATTTGTCAAAATGCATAAAACCACCCACTAGAAAGGATGATTTTTACTACTTGGAAAATCAGCCTCAATAAACCTGACTTATAAAAAAAAAAAAAAAAGAGTAGAGACAAAGCAAGGAATGTGTCAGAGGGGCTTAATGAGTCCTGGAACTGACATCAGGACGAGGGACGGGAGTAAGGTGGTAGCAGCATGAATGACTGGGAGTCAGAGAAAGCACAATGTAACCTTGCTTTTTGTTTGATGCTTTCAAGAGGATTTTGAAAAGCACAGCAGAACTTCTGTAGAGAATGTCTCTCCTTCAATTATAGGATGTAGCTTCCTTCCTACATGTGTCTCCCTTAAGCAGAAAGTGTCTGGGGAGTGGGTAAGAATGAGGACCTGAAGATCATCAGGTAAGGATAAGCAAGAATTTAAACTTGAAAAGAGGAGTTGTAGCTGGGAGAGACTTTGAGCGCCCTGTTTTCCCAGTGGTTTGAGGTCCACGTGGTTCAGAAAGGTCATTAAGCTGTCATAGTCAATGAATATGAAACTTAATCAGCTGAGATGATGATCAAGCTTTCTTTGGAAGGTCAAGATGTTTTGGCTAACGGCCATGGTTGACACTAATAATATAAGCATCTTAAATTTCAAGCTAATACAGATGTCCCACTTTCTTTGGAGTAAGGTGACACAGGGAACATTTATATGGCATTTAACTGTGTGAAACAAAACAGAAAGAAAATGTAAGCAGACACAAAGTAATGCCAACACCTGTAGCATTTATTTGGATATCTTTAAACTTTTTACATATGATACATTCCAAATTTTACAAGTTGTCCACAGATATTAAAGTTATAGCCAACTTATTAAACAGATATGATTTTCCCTGATATGGAGAGCATTATATAAACATTTCTACAATAAACATAATACATGCGGAACAAATCATAAGACTAAGATGATTCTTTAGGTAGGGAAGACAATTAGCTTAATGATACACACACCAGAAAATAAAAGGGTGCATGTGTTGCTATTTCATGTAAATTCATCTTCTCTCAGACTCTCCGACATTCTCAGAGAATGGAATTCAGGGCCACCCTCTGCTAACAACAGGCTTCTATGAAGTCAGTCTTCAAAGCTGAAGTGTTGTTATGATTTGCTGAAGATGTTTATAATCCATCTATAGAGGGAGAAAACTGGTCTTATCATTCTAAATTTAAGCTTGGTGAACATCTGGAGAAAAGCCAAGAGGCTGGACTTAAAAGCTGAGGGAATAGGGATGTGACAGAGGCCAAAATAAACTAAAATCATGATGCCAGCCACACCCCTGGATCTTATGAATGGAAGATAGGCCAGAAAAAGGAGGCGAGCTCTGCGTTCTACTGTGGGTTTTCTTCCTGTTGGGTGAGAAGCGCCTCCTCTCAGTTGAATGAGTCAGTCCCAGGCAAGAAAGATGAAGGTCATCCTTTCAGAGAAGGGGGTTCTTCACACATCACCCTGGAGAGGAAGCAGGGAGTGTGGCTTCGGCATCCCCACTTAATTTAGCTGAAAGTCTGGATTTCTGAGCTTCCTCCTGGGTGTACTGTGTGGAGCATGCAAAGCTGAGCAGGACAGAACTTTCAGAGGCAGTTCAAAGAAAACTGAGTGAAAGTGTTACTTGCATTGGCTAAAAAAAAAAATCCAAGAGCCTCTTATTATTCATTTGTCCCTTAGCCTCACCTCAGAGACACTCCGGATTTATACCTCCACCAAATCTGCCATCACTTTCCTTGTACCCAAGCTCTCAGCACCTGTGTATCACATGAGAGTAGGGTGTAGTATGTCATGGTTATAAACTATTTTACTAAGCGGCTATCATTCTAGGAAGGCACCTCTTAGTAAGAACAATAATGTTTAAAAATAATAAAAAGCCTGGGCGCACAGGCTACCCCAGGAATATCCTAAGTGAGCCAGCAGGTAAATAGCAATTCATCTACTTCAGGAAATGCTAGAAGGGGTCGGGGTGAGGGAACTTTAAAACACTGAGTTCTCTTTTTTTTTTTTTTTTTTTGCTAGTGTTCGATTTTAGATGCATACACTCTCTCAACATAGTCTTAGAAATAAGAGAATATATCGTCTGAAAAATTAGGATACTCTTAAGTTTTCAAAAAGCCCTTTAAAGTGAGTTGTTTTTTTCCCCTCAAAGCCCAAAGTCTTGTCCAGAAAAAAAAAAAGAGGAAAAACAACCCAACCTTCTACAGCCCTGAAAATCACCCAGTATACAAAGTTATCACCTCTTCCCCTTCTTCCCACAGGCTCTTCTGGCACCAGCGCCTACAACCCCTTCACAGCCAGTGGAGACAAGGGAATGCCACTTTCAAAATCCACTGCTTTCTTAGAGGTAGGGTCCTGTCAGCTGCAGGGACAAGAACCCAGTCCCAATGTGGAGAGTCACTGAGAGGGACCAGGAAGTATGACCCCAAAAGACCAGAGACTTTGTTTCCTGCCACTGTTGAATCAGCTTCAGGCCTGGAATTCCATGTGCTCAGTAATATGACACGGCTCAGACTACTGGGAACAGTCAAATGCAGTCAGATGCCCACAAAGAGGCTGTGTCCAGAGCAGGAAAAGAAGGTCCTTGCTGGATTCTAAAACTCAAGAAGTTACATTTGAGGGACACAGCAAACGATGCAAGAAAATCTGCTGACAAAAGATGATTTTCATCAGTCCCTGGAGCCAGAAACTAAAAATAAAACTGGGAGAAAGGCTTAAGTAAAGAATTTATTTTCAAATTCAGTAGAACCTATTTCCTATTTTCTTTCTTGAAAAGCCAACTGGGTTACAAAACTCCAAGTTATGTTTTTGGTAGTGAAGTAATTATAAATGCTGCCAGTCAATGCCAACGAGTGTCTGATTTGCTTCCTGGGCATGTCCAATTTCCTCTGTGATACTGTGCTGGTGCCAGAGCTTCTGGATCTTCTTAAACCGCTCTCTGCACAAATGTAAAGGATTTCCCCGTCTAGAAAGAAGACACATGTCACTCAGGATGCATTTGGTTTATTCATCTATTATATTCCAACCTTTCCTGATTTAGGAAAAGTTACAATTTATTGGTTTTAGATCCTCCGCAAAATTTCTCTTTGGCAGGCGTCTTTGACTATTAATATGTCAGCTTTGAAGGTTTGCTAGCAGCAGCTGAAAGGGAATTAAGTGCTGAAAAGAAGAGGAAAATGAATACAAGCTACCCTTAGACTGGGGTGAGAGAATGGGAGCTGGGTTGAGCTGGAGGATCTAGGTTGATATGCTAAAACTACCCATTCATTGTCCATTTTGGTTGGCAAAATGTAAAACAGGGAGGGGGCAGGGGAAAGGATGGAAGAATTACAGGGGTAAAAAATGCTTTGCCAAGTACTGTCTTTCAGCCACAAAGTCTAAGCAAATCAGTCAAAGTGAATAATTTCGGGGTCTAATTTAACCAAAGTACAGGTATTGATGAGCTCACATGCCTGGGGCCTTGGCTCTCGGTTCAGGGCACCAGGCCTCTCACCCTCTGGCCAGGGCTCCTCCTCCTAAGAGCCCACACTTCTCAGAGTAAAGGGAAGAACCATCAACAGGGGCACATGCCCATAACCTTGCAGTCAAGAGCCTGGGGAGCCCATGTACTTATCTTGCCTTGGTTTCTGGGCCTTCAACTTCCATTCTCCAAGGCTGGAGAGTTATATCTAGGTTAAGACTTTCATCCACTTTGGGCAAAAAGAAATAGTCTGAAAGTTCTTAAATAGTGCTTGAGGGAACTGCTGTTAGCATTCTGCTTTTTATGTGATAGAATCTACCAGAAAAGAAGCGATTAAGCCTCAATTACTGTTGTATTGCTCTGCTCTATATGTTCTAAATTTTTGTCCCTCAGATTCTTATAAGCGTATCTCCTATCAATTAAGATTTGCTCTTTTACATCCCTCGAAGAACACCAGGTCTCCCACGCAAAGATGCACAAGTTACAAGGCGCTATCCCTGCAGTGCTCTGTTGCTGTGGATGCCACAGGGCAATTCAAACAGTTCTCTGGAGTGAGAAATGGAAAAAAGTGCACTCTGTCCCATTCTTTCCCCTTTCTATCCTGACAGCCCTAATGACATTCTGAGGGCTGGGAATGGGAATGCCAAACCAGACAGCCAGGGTGGCCTCCTTGGAAGAGTTCAGACAACAGCCACCAGTGCTAACCTCCTGGGTAAGATTAGCGGGCAGGCCTCAGGGCCACAAGGCTCATCCTGTTCACCTTGTGCTGAAGGCTCTAGAGGCCCAGAGTCAGCCAGCCCAGACCCCCAGGACGGGCCTTACCTGAGTCCCTGGTCAGTCTCCCCATAGTCATCAAGATAAGGAGGAGAATAAAAACAGCCTTTGGTTTTGCCAGCTAAAAATAGCACTTGACATTCCCGTACTCTGTAGAGAGACCGTTTATACATGAGTAAACAAGGTTTGGATTCAGTTCCAAATGGTCATATAAAAAATAAACAAAACCATTAGGAGTGTGGCATTAACAGATACAAACTACTATACATAAAATAGACAAGCAACAAGGATTTACTGTATAGCACAGTGAATTATACCCAGTAATTTCTAATAACCTATGATGAAACATAATCTGCAAAAAAACAAAACAAAAAACTCCCTGAATCACTATAACGTATACCTGAAACTAATGCAGTATTGTAAATCAACTATACTTCAATAAATAAATATAAACAAAACCAGAAGAGAAGCAACAGCATTTATAGCAGAGACACCTGAAAAAGCATCAATACATCTGCCTAAGTTTTAAACATAACTAAAAGGATTGTATTGTAATCAGTAATGACTGTACTATAAGTCAATATGGGGAGGGGGAAGAGTATTTAGGATTAGGATTTGATGGCTCATATAACAGTGGCATTTAAAAAATTAAGTGTGAGAAAGAAAGTTAACTTCTAAACATAAAATAGTTACTGATACATTAACCACTATCATGAGGAAATTACTCAATAAAAATATAGTACACAAACATTATGAATTAGGTTGACCTAAAACACAAAGCAACGCTCTATATGACCAAAAGAATTCTGAAATAAGCTGGACAAGGTAAAATGCTACTTTACATTTCTCTTAAGGACTATTTAATAATGTGTCTCCTGATCTCTTTGAGAGGTTTGCTGGACTTCCTGGTGTTACTAATTCAGCTCAATTCAACATTTATTAAGAACCTATCGTACCCCATTACACAAGAAATTGTTAGGCACTGGGGGATACTAAGATGACTAAGATGTGGATATGATCTAAAACCTAGAGGAACCCAGACTCACGTCACTTCCCTCCTTCAGCCCTTGTGATGACGTCCATCACTCAAAGACATCACCAGGACACACCAGGCCCACGATTCTCACCCTTGTGCTCACTACTCCAGCAGGCATCAGCCTCCTTGCTGTTTCTTTTCTTTCTTAAAATAAATTTTATTGAGGTGTAATTTTTAAATAAAATGTATCCATTTTTAGAGGAAAGTTTGATGAATTCTGTCCTTGCTGTTTCTTGAACACAGGCACACTCCTCAGCAATTCCTCACTTGCTCCTCCCTGCCTAGAATGTTCTCCCCACTTCCTCAGGTCTTTATTCAAAAGTTACCTTCCCAGGAACTTTCCTTGGTTCCTTATCTGAAATTTAACTCCCCTCTTGCCATTTCACATTCTCCTCCCTGTTTTATTTTTTTCTCCTCTGCATGGATCACTTTCTAAATTCTTATTTTATTTTCTATCTCCCTCCCTAGAGCTCCACGAAGGCAGAGATTTTCGTCTGCTTTGTGGAATACTGCATTCTCAACTCCCAGTAGACAGCAGTCACTAATAAGTATTTGTTGTATGTTGTTGAATATACACAATTATATACATCAACCTGTGGTATGTATGAATCCAAAACTATGAGGATGCAACAAAAGGGGTAATTCTGACTATGCCTGGGTAGAAAATCAAGGACAGCTGGAAGTTTCACATGAGAATGAGGCATAAAGAAAGAAGAACAGAATTGTCATGGGGATGGAAATGAAAATGGAGGAACCAGGAAAGAGTTAGCATGAGCCAAATAGGAGATGTGTGGAGACAAAGCTCCTTATTTTCCATGAACGAATTAAACAGCAGCCTCAAATTCTCTGCAATGTAGTAGTTTCTTGTGCCACCACTCAACAGGCATATACTGTGGCAGATCCAGAGTTAGAAAGCTCCTTCCAGGGCCTTACCTCAGGAAGATGCCCACCCCAGAACCACAGGAGTAGGTGTGAGCTGTGCACGCTCCTACGTCCTCGCCTTCCAGTTCTGTCTGGCAGCAGTAGCTCTGGGAGCAGAGCAGGGCTCCACACACAAGGCACAGAGTTGGGGCTCTGCTTTTATCACCACCTGATTTGGGGCACCTCCATGGGATAAAAAAAGCACAAGTCAAGGCTCTAGAGGAGTGGCTAAAGAGCTGATATTGGTAGAATCACCCTGGAAAGAAATTCTGCAATATCCAGTAGAGGTGAAAATGCATACAAGACTATGGCCCAGGAAAATTTATTTCTAGAACAGGGAACATCTCACACATACACACAAACATCATGTACTGGAAACACTCAAACAACAATCAGAGAAAAGAGAAAGAGAAATAAAATTATCAAGAGGAGAAAAAAATATGTAAATTCTGCTACTGTCACATAATGGAATACTATACAACAGTGAAAAACTGATGAATTAAAAATTACATATGCCAAATGTCTAAATAAATCTTACAAACAATGCTGAGTGAAAAAAAGCTGTAGAATATGTGCAATGCTATTTTAAAGCTTAAAATAATAACAACATATGCAAAATAATAATATATATTGCTTAGGAATATAAGCATTTGTAGTTAATGTGTCATTTAAAGTGCAAATTGTTTAGATAAGCAATAACCTCTAATGAATCAAACTTGCCTCCCATTAACCCCTTTCTTATGTCTTATTCTGAAACATGGTGGAATGACGCTTTTACAAGTTAGGTAGTATAAAGTAGTATTGATTTTATGATATCCCTACCCACCAAAGGAGAACAACAAATCCTTCAAATTCTATGTAGGGAAAGAAGTGTTTCTAGTGATAGGAACTGCTCAATAAGCTAAAATCAAAACTTACGAGAAATGAGATGCTTGATTAATGAGACTGCTATAATCCTCTGGAAGGTCTATCAGTTTGTTAGATTCTCTTGGATAGCTAAACAAAACAAAAACCACACCAAAAAACCAGTTAATACGAAAGCGTTAGGGTTCACATTTTCACTCGAAGAGCTCAGAATAAGTTATCAGGAGAGTAGACTGAACTTAGTACCTGCTCCATTAAGTGAGAATTTGGTAGCTTTGGGATGAAGGGGAGGGGCAGAGGAGGATATTCATGCCTGGGCTTCTATCATAACAACACACTAATGAGACATCCCAACCACAGAACTTGGCATAGAGAGGACAGGGGAGATATGCTTATTAGGGATGATCT
Organism: Camelus ferus; assembly: GCF_009834535.1. Lineage (NCBI taxonomy): Eukaryota > Metazoa > Chordata > Mammalia > Artiodactyla > Camelidae > Camelus > Camelus ferus. The sequence goes on along the minus strand of NC_045715.1, from coordinate 28,858,766 downwards.
AAAGGCAGAAATGAGTTGGGGGAGAGAACAGTAGAACACATAAGATTTTCTTTCAATTAGAGATACTAGGCAATGGAGATTCTGTGACAAATTAATTCAGACACAATTCAGATCCAAATTCAACTGGTATTTGAGGACCATTTCTCAGAGCCCACACCTGACCAACCTGGGCGAAGTGGTGCAACCTTTCCCAACTTCACCTATTATAGAGACAGGAGTAAACTAAAACCAAGGGGGGAGTTACTCAGACAGCAGTTCTTAAACCAGAATCACATGGGGGAAATTTTGGAGTTGGGGGCTATATACATTAGGAGCCCAATTTTAGAGAAATTAGATTTGGCATGTAGGAGCCTGAGTATTATTTAAAAGTTCCCAAAGTTATTCTGATGTATTCTTCAGGCTGTGAACTAGTGCTCCATGTAGTTTTCAGACTTCAGGGCTGACATATGAAATGGGTGATAGTCAACCATTTCTGACTTATAAGAACTGGAATTACATATGGTTCAACCCTATCGGGTGTTATTTCTAAATTTGGGACAGGATATGTATAAAAATCAAAGAATTAGAACAGATAATCTGTAGCCCTCTGATTTTTATGAAGTATTTAGCAAAACCAAAGTGATATTAACAATGAACTACTTCTGTTATCAGCTGGTATAGCATACTTTATCACAGAATCACAACAGAGCTAATGTCAAAAGGAATAAAAAAAAGATAAAAAAAAATGACTGGCCATGAGTTGATAATTACTGAAGCTAAATGATAGGTATGTGGAACCTTACTATACTATTCTTTATACTTTTGGATAGTATTAAGTTTCCTATTATAAAAGAAAAAAGATAGAGCTAAGAACAATTTAAGAAAAAGAGCTATATTTGTTTAAAGTAAACATTCCAAAGTATAAATAATTGTTATTTGCTTTCTCTGCCAAGATAATGCTCTATATTTATGCTCATAATTCTGATTCTCTTACAAACTACTATCATTAGACTAACAAGAAAAAATTATGAAGGCAAGATGTCCTACCTCTTGGGATAACTGAAGGCTTGGGAGGAACACAGCACTTACATCCTGCCTCCTCCCCACCTCCTTCCCCCAGCCAAGTCTCTGACAATCTTTAACTTACCTTACAGCATCTCTTTCACCTTCCAGGTATCTTTTAACTTCAGTGTTATGACACCAACTTTAATGTAAATGGGGGAAAAAAAACCACATTTTTACTTTTGAAGGACTAGAACTAAAATATTTTCCTCTCTAAATCTACCAAGAGAAAAACAATCTTCTTGGCTTATTATATTTATTTACCTCATCAAAAGAAGCTTGGAGATATACTGTATTTTTGCCTGTAACTTTTAAAATAAGAAGACTTTATATGAACTTTGATTTTCTAAAAGCAAGAGGCTCAATACATTAAAATTTGTGGCTACATATACTATTACCACATTAATTTGGACCCTCTGGAAAAACCAATCTGAATTAATGAGCTCTTATAGTCTAGCCTAGAACAGTCATATAAAAAATATTCTTTATTGTGGTAAAATATACATAACATAAAATTAACCATTTAAACCATTTTTAAGTGTACAGAGTTCAGTGGCATTAAGTATACGGACACTGTTAGGCAACCATCACCACCTCTGTCTCCAGAACTTTTTCACCTTTCCCAAATGAAATTCTGTTCTTGTTAAACACTAACCCATTCTTTCTCCCCACTCCACCAGCCCCTGGCAACCACATTTCTATTTTCCATCTCTATGAATCTGACTATTCTAGGTATCTCCTATAAGTAGAAACACAGTATTTGTTCTTTTGTGACTGGCTTACTTCACTTAGCCTGCCTTTGAGATTCATTCACACTGTAGCATGTGTCAGAATTTCCTTCCTTTTTAAGGCTGAATAATACTCCACTGCAGGTATATAACACATTTTATTTATCCATTCATCCGTTTATGAACATTTGGGTTGTTTCCGCCTTTTGGTTACTGTGAACAATGCTGCTATGAACAAAATTCTATGCATTCCTGCTTTCAATTCTTTTGTAATACACATCAAGAAGTGAAACAACTAGAACATACAGTAATTCTCTGTTTAACTGCCACATTGCTTTCAAGAGCAGCCGTACCATTTTCTATTCCTACCGGCAATGTACATGGATTCCAATTTCTTGACATACTCACCAATATGTTATTATTGCCTGCCTTTTTCATTATAGCAATTCTAATGTATGTGAAGTGGTATCTCGTGATTTTTATTTGCATTTCCCTGGTGACTAGTGATGATGAGCATATTTTATGTGTTTATTGGCCACGCATGTATCTCTAGACTTCAATTTTCTCAAATATAAAGTGAAGGTACTGGACTAGATAATCCTTAAGGTTTCTTTCCAAAACTTCCAAAATCCACAAAACATAGCCCTTAACAAGTAAGTTAATATGAGAAAATAAACATTTCTACCACTACTCCCCTTCCAGGCAAATCTGCTCATGCTATTCACTAGCTTGGTAAAAATCTTACCATAAAGGTAAATCCTTAACTAAGAAGACCCAATCATTACAGCTTGAATCGCATGGATTGAATTCTGCCAGGTTTATTATCTGAGAATTTTGTAAAATATGTGATAAACTGGTTTGTTTCCATACATACATATATTCCAATATAAAGCAAAGTACATAATCATTACCTTTCAATCAGTAATTTCATTATCTCCTTATTTTCTTGAAAAAGGCAAATGAGGTTGTTTGGCAGGGAAAGATAGTTACATAAATGTTCAAAATGGCTCGTTTCAGAAGCTGCAAATAGAGAAGAAAAGAGTAATGCATTTAACAACTAAGAGTAGATTCTATATGAGAGCAAGCAATAGCAGCGCTTAAAACAAACAAACAAACAAACAAACAAAACCCCAAAAACTCAAGATGAAAGAGTTCAGTTTTGCTAGGTATATAACTTATAGGAAGTTACTAAGATGGCACATGGAAGGCTTCCACAGAAAATGACACAATTCACTTTTTCAAATCTGAAGAACCCAGTTTATGAATAACTGAACATTTTTAACATCTGAAAGCAGAACATTTTTGTACATATATAAAAACACTACATTTACTGAGAGCCAAATAAAATCAGATACATAACATAAATATGCATTTTAATTCTATAATTATGTACATCACTGTAGTCAACTAGCTGTTTTCTAAACTTTTAACCAGTTTTCATTTTTACAAGTCACTTTAATTCTTAAATTGCTGAAGTGAAGTATCTCCTATATTTTGAAAGAAATTAGAAATTACCTTGAGTTTCAGATGGAGAAGGAACTCCATTTAAGTAATGGAAAAACAATGCAGAACACCTCAGGAAAGGCATGACTCCAGCTCTGACATTTCTCCACAGATGCCAACCGGAGGGTATTTCTTTCAAGGCACTAAAAAAGAGAAAATTGATATCTGGGAAATCTAATAAGAAAAGATTCTAGTTATAGTACAGCATGAAAACAGAAAACTGTTTTTTGAAATTGATGGCACACAGGCTTAAAAGAAGTGGGTAGCCCTATCACAGGATGTCAGGTATATTTGGTGATACAGCCTCCAATGCTGTTATTAAAATTTATAAAAGTAATATAGCTACATAGAGTGAAAACTTGGAAAATAAAAAAACTACCCACTACCCTACAACCTTTTATCAGCAGGTATTATTCTGGCAAGCTATTTTCATGTTCATCTGTCTTACATAGCTGTAATTGTTATGTATGAGATTTAAAATTAACATGTTTTTCAGAACACTATAAGCCATAATTTTTATTGGAATTTTGATATTCTGGATAATATCAATCATAACCTACACTAAATTCCTCCCCTGCAGGTAAACACATTGTTTTAAATTCTTTGTGAATATAAATAATCTTAGTGTACGTCTTTATAGATGTATATATATAGATTTTTCCATATGTTGGATTATTTTGTTAGTGTGGGTTCTCAGAAATAACACTCAAAGAACAAACATTATAGTTCTTGACATATACTGTTAAAAAGCTAAGTGAAACTGTTGTAACCAATCACAATGACCGCAACAATATGTGAGATTCTAAGAATGTCACTGTACTCCTGCCAGTTCTGGATATCACCTTAAAAATGTATTATATCAATTTAATTTGCATTTTCAAATTCCTAGTGAGACAACATATGTTCCAGAATAGCACTTTCTAAAGCAAGTTCCATGTTTCCACTAGTCCATGCCAGATCCTCCGAGACAAAAGGATTCTGTGGCCAAATAAACGTGGGAAGTGCTGCACATCACTCCTCTCTGAGATTCCCAATCATGTTAGCATATTAAAAGTTCAGCAGTCCTGCAGATCACTCCTCCATCTTCTTTTTTAAACATGTTAACAGGCAGCAATTTCCCTTACTTAACCAATGAAGTCCTTTTTCCTGCTGTCACTTCCTAATGTCGGGGACCTGCCCATCATGTAGAGATTGTGCTCTTACCTTCCTGTACACTGGTGAATTGTCTTATACAAAGCAAGAACTGCTAGTTCTTCCTCTCCAGCAGCATTTTCTTGATCCATGCCATTCTCTTCTGAAAGATAAGGCAGTATTAGTACTCTGCACTTTGCCCACTAAGTGGACTGATGACCGTATCTTTAAGCACTCAAATATATTTACACACTCAAATGTAATATAAAAATACTCTCACAAAACACACTGAACTTTAATCCCTCAGGTGTGAGCCTCAGGGAGAGGAAGCCAACGTGCCTCAAGGTGCCAGGCAGCAACCTGTGAGTGAAATCAGCTAAACAGTCTGCGGTACTTAGATATTACTAAACATATAAAATAAAAAGTAAGTAAAAACATTCACATTGCTAAAGGACTTTAACGGAAGGGAAGTTGTTTCAAAATTTTTCACATGAGGATAAGCAAGTTTTTACCATTTATTTTACTGTTTACTACTACAAGTAACCTAACTATAATTTATATATTGTTCTCATCCAAGAACCTTTTCCTTTAGTACTTCTTTTTTAAACTGAGAAAACTCAAGTACTTCCTTCAAGAATCTGACAAAAGGAGTTACCTGTACACGAGGTAAGTAAGATCTGTACGATGTGTGCCATAGTAACCAGATGGAAGATGTGAAGGTCCCCAGTGCCAAGGCTGATCCCTGAAAAATCCTGACACTGCAGTGCAGGGAAGGCGAGCACCAAGCCCACCTAGATACCAAATACAGAGGGTTAGACAGAGCGCCTTCCCTTTCCCAGCTGAACATGTTTCCATTTTCTTAATGTAATTCCTCTGTGAGCTCAGTCCCTCCCCTTAAGAAATCTTTGGTCTTAACTGGTACACATGTTAGGAATTCCACTAGGATTGACTAAAGAAAATTTAACTTAAAGCTGGAGGGGTCTTGATCAGTATTATTACTTCATTTACCCAGTGATTCCCCTATTTATAATTTATTGTTAATAATAAAAAAAAACCACTTGAAATATTTCTAGATAATGAGCAGTGGAAAAAGCCTGAGTTTTGGATCCACAAAGATCTAGATATGAATCCCAGAACATCTTATGAGCCTTACAGACAAGTACTCTGAGCTTCAGTTTCCCTGTTGGTAAACTGGAGATAATATATATGTGTTTTCAATACCTTAGTAGTAAGGATGTAAGGACTAAGTGAAGATGAACGTGAAAGCAGTCAGGTACACAAAAAGGGCTAGCTCTTTCGTTAGCCTCCTGATGCGTATATGGTGGTGTTAGTGGTGGTGGTTTTCCCAGGAGCAATGGGAACAATAAGAATGGCTAACATTCACTAAGGACATATTGCTTTAAGCTCTTTGCATTGATTATCATATTGAATTTTGACACAATCATATTAGGAAGATACTAACCAACTTGAAGGCACAGAATCTGATGCCCAAAGGGGTTAAGGGGGCAGCATTTGGGGCTGCTGTGCACGGTAGTACACTCGGTGTCCTGCATAAGGGGATACGATTGAAGTGGGGCTGAGGTTCAGTCATACTGCTTGGCCAGTCCTGGGTCCTGGCGCAGACTGCACTTGCTCAGGAGACACGTCTTCCGTAAATCACGTCTTCCGTAAATCCCACAAAGAGACTGTCTGTCGCTAAGTAGTGTGACCACAGGGCTGTATCTGCCCCAAAACACAGTAGGAGTTGGCAGGAACCCTTACATTACTAGTGTTATTTTTACTTCTTTATAATAAAAAGTACAGAGAGGTTACATTACTAACCTCAGTCACAAAGCAAAAATAAGAGAGCTCGGATTAGACACCCAAGTCAAGTCTCTCAACTGGATTCCTTAACATTTTCTTTTTGAGGATCCTCAGAGAAGAACTGTACTCAGAAATGGTAAGAAGAATAGATGACAATTCCTCCTGCCTGCCTCTACATTACTCATTAAGTCTAAGATAAAATTATACAGTATGATAAAGAGAATTTCAAGCACAAATTACAAGATACCCACCAATAAATGAAACATGTCGATATCTAATATGCATGGAAGGTCTCCGAAGTTGTAAACAGGCACCAATGCTAAATATTTAAAGAAAAATAAATGAGCATATTTTATAGGTTAACATTAGTATTAAATTATTTAAAAATACATATAATTTAGTTTAAATTTATTTTTTTTGCAAGCTATACATGAATTCATAAGCTAGAACTTGTATATAAGATGAACAATATCACCAAAATATTTCTTTCATGGTGGAGGGAAGTTTCACCACTAAAAACAAAACTACAGAAGATGAAAAATTACCACAACATATGGGACATATATTAATACTCACATGCAAAGAGTTTACAAAAGTGTCCCTGCACCACTGAAAGTGATGCCACTGTCCAATGTGCTGCAGCAAATCTTGTTAGTGACCTAAGACAGTCATCCTGAAACAAAGAGACGGACATAATTAACAAAGAGGCCAGTAGATTAGTAGTTCTCGTTTTTCAGGAATGCTGGTTCAAAGTACAGCTAGTTGAAGCAATGCTGAATGCACAATGAAATCTCTCTAGCTGGTATGGAACTGTATCTATGACACCTTTAATGACTTATCTCTAACGTGGAATGAATGGAATGGAAAATATCTAATTGTACACTGAATAAAATGAAGCTATCTCCTTGCCATGCTGCTGGTTCTCTACGAAAGTTAAGAAGGATACATGCATTAAGACAGACAGCAAACAACAGAATGTGATGCAGTATTTCTTTGTATTTATTCGAAAGAGATACTCTAAAATGTGGGAAATACTCCACATATTGGGGAAACTATGTGCAGGAAAATGGTTGCTCAAATCAGTGTAAACATCAAAAACTGTTATGGGGACTATGCAGCAACAGTGAGAAAACCCTTATTTAATGTAAAGAGAAGAATATAATGTGAACAAAACTACATGTAAATATCTATTATAATAAAGTATAAACATGCTAATGAAAAAAAGACAGATGGGTGATGAGCTTTTTCTTCCTGCTCAATTCTCTATTTTCCAAATTTTCTGTAATGTTGTTTAGTTTAATAAGCATTGAGGACCTACCATGTACTAGTCTTGGTTTTCAAGATCTTTAAATGAAAACTCACCCTGCTCACCCTTTCTGCTCTCAGGGAGCTCACAGCCTTGGGGGTGGGAAAGGAAAGAAACGGAGGGAGGGGACAACTAAAGGAGGCGGCATCACAGACAGTGGATACCTCACTCACAACTCAGACATTTCCCAGGGAAGGCAAAGACTGAAGAGCTTCTTAAAGAGGAGTCACCTGCTTAGGGCACTCTAGCAGAGGCAAAGCGTGGGAACTAGCACCTGAGGACCAGCAATGATTCTACAATCCAGGACCACTGCCGTGGGGATTGGCAGGAGGTGAGTGATAATGGAGAAACAACATTTAAGAGATATGATAAGGGTTACTTTTTGGAGAACCTCTCTGATAACAGGAGAGAGTGAAATTCAAGGTAGAGTTGGTTACAATAATCTAGGCAAGAAAAGATATGGGGCTGAACCAAACAAATAGAAGTAGGTATGGAAGGAACAGGACAAATACGCAGGAGAGGAATTCAACAAACTCTGCTGACCAGCTGGATACGCACATCCAGACCAAATGATGTGTCCAAAAGGACTTCCAAGTTTCTGGCTTGGTCATCTGGATGGACAGTGGTGAAATTAACTAAGACACTGAATAGAGAAGAAAAATTAATTTGGATTATGCAATTTGAGGAGCCTTTAGGAGATCCAGGTGAAAAAAATAAAGTGGGAAATGAAAGAACAGATATGGTCTGGAGATCATTTGGATATAACTGAAATCAGAGGCACAGATGGGGCTGACCAAGAAAGAGTATCAGATGACGGAGTCTTGTGCCAAACTCTGGGGTTTAAAACATTTACAGGACAAAGGAGGGACAGCAGATTGAGAAGGAGCCGCCAGAGAGTTACAGAGAAAATCAGGAATGTCACAAATCAGGAGAGAAAATGAATTTCAGAAGGAAGTAGTTAAAGGAATTAAGTAAATACAAATGTCAAATAAGGACTGAAAAATGCCCATCCACAATGATAATGAGATTATTTGGTGAACTTGGCAAAAGCTGTTTCCAAAAAGTGACAGTGTTGGCAAGGGGTGGTGGTGGTGAAGCCAAACTGCAGGGAGTTGAAAAATGAAGAGTTAGCAAAAAATTGGAGCCAGCGTATACATTATTGTCTAAAGAAGTTTTGCTGTGTATACAATTTCTTTCTCTCAAGATGTGAAATGAAATTAAAAACTGTAGGTACTGTTTATCCGTATTTAAACACTTATCACTGCATGGTGAAATAAAGGAAATATGCTTTAAAATGGCTTGTTTGGTCATAAAAAGGAAGGATAAAGCTAGGGCGCTGGAAGGAAGGAAGATAACATTGAGGGAGGGCAAGAGTAATAGCAGGAATAATGGAGCACGCTTGTGAACAGGGTAAGTGCCAGGAGGGAAAAAGGAATAATTCATGGAGGGGGATGGACTCCAGATAACAGGTGAAAGGATAAGCCACCTTACCAGGAGGTCCCTTATCCTCTGACAAAGGAAAGGTCAGTGGAGATGTGTGTAAGTCTGAAGAACAGGAGTCAAGAAAATAGGAGTTCATCCCTAGTGGCTACATACTTAAAAAAATTAAATTGAAACTTTTAAAGAAAAGGCTGCATGTTATAAGCCCTTCATAACTTTGATACCAACTCTTGACAAGAACATTACATGAAAGGAAAGAAACAGACCAATCTCTCTTAAGAACATAGAAAAAAACCTTAGATAAAGTATTAACAAATCAAATATAATAATATATGAAGCAGATACTCTACATGACCAAGTTGGGATTATTTCAGGAATGCAAGGATGGTTTAACAATTAATGTAAACTGAATACACCAAACCATATTGGCAGAAAAACAGGTGAGTTGATATTGTGCTCAAGAGGTTGTGTGAAGTTTACAGAATCAAGAAAATGTGTAAGAACTGCCTTAAAAACCAGACAAAATCAACTCCATTCTATAAATTTGTGATTGCCTTTTCATTCTCAGCATCCTTACCAACTCTTATTTACGACAGTAAAAAATATCACAGTCAACCCTGAGACTCCTGTCCTGTCCTATCCTATCCTATCTATCATATATCATAGTCAAGACTAAAGTGAACTGCCATTCTGCTGATTTACTAGATACAATTCAGAGCAGCTTTAACACCAGCGTCTACTCCTAGATATTCCAATTAGTAAGTCCCAAGTGACCCAGGTATCTGTATTTTTAAAAAGCTCCAAAGAGTTAAGTCCCTTACATCAGTGGTTCTCAATCCTGGCTTCCTGGGAAGCTTTTTAAGAAATATTAATGCCTGGGGCCCATCTCCAGAGACTGATTTAACTGACCTGAGGTAGGTCCTAGGCATTTTTAAAGCTCCCCAGGTGATTCCATGTGAATAAAATTATATAATTTTTCTCTTACAGGCACTTTCATGATTTTAAGTTTGAACAGTAAATATAATAGATGTTGCTATCTGACACTAGCTACAATGTAAAAATTAGAAGCTTTAAGTGTATATTCCTTCACTTTTCTAGGCATTAAACGTACTGCTGTGACGTTAATTTGTACTTATTTACATGTTGCTTATAAAAAGCAGTCAAATGTAGTAGTTAGAGTGTATGTTCTGTTCTCTATTTCCAATTATAGGATTAAAAATTCAAGAACACTCTGTTTTTAGTCCCAGTCTTTTCATGTGTTTAACCAAAAGAGATGAGTCTATTTAAAAGAAAAATCATGAAAAATTAAACTATAAATATTACTTCTTCAATATTGTTATAAAAAATGAGTTTTACTACAAAAGGAGTAAACCTATGATTAAATAACCACTTTAGGTCTTCAGATTAAAAAAAACAGAACCACTTAACTTCTATGTCACCATTCTGAGACTTTGAGTAAACTAATAACTTACCAGTCTGCAAGGCAAAGGACCAAACAACGGTTTATCTTCATCATTTAAAATTCTTTCTGCAGATTAAAAATGGTTAAGATGGTAAATTTTATTGCAAGTTTTAAAAAAAGTAAAAAAAATTCTTTCTGCAGAAAGCACAATATTGTCAGGTTTTAAAATCTTTAAGTCATTTCACAAGAATTAACTTTGGATGAAATAAAAATGAAAACACATTCCCTCAACTGACAACAAGCTAAAACAGAGTTCTCTGTTATTGTGGTTAATTTGTAAATTTTCAATTTAATATCTTATCAGTACACTGTATTTTCTGTTTCAAAGTCTTTATATTATTTGTTCATATTGTTGCCCACTTTAAACATCTCATTTAAATATAGGATTCTACACACAATCCATGTCAATGTATGCTTGAGACTTAAAGAAGACACAACTCTAAATCTCTTACCTATGCTTTGGATGGTGTATGCACAACTACCCCAACACATCATGGGCACACGGGGATCTTCTTCATTGGGATGAACCTTCAGTCCTACCTTGTACGTAGCAGTTCCAAAAGTTGTTAGCATTTCTTTTATGCTCTCAGAATAAGGGTTCCTAAAGTGAACATGTATAGGATTAGCTCAAAACAATGTGCTCACATCAATCAACTGGTTCAGTTTCTTAACAGCTATTTTCTATGCTGGAACTGAACCACTTAAACTATCTAAAGATAGCTGCCTGCAAAGGGGGAGTTAAAGACATGCAAACAGACCCTGCCTGAGAGGAGTTATGCTCTATTTGGCTTGGCAGTGGTGAGGCACAGGCCTGAAGACAAGGTATTAGCTGAAATTCTACATACTGAACTACGGGACCTTGGACTTCTTTCCCTATCTTGAAAACATCAGCAATGTATATCTACTGCAGAGATTTTTAGTTTCTCCAGTGAAGAGTTCTCAGGGAGAAGCCCTTTTTACACATTGACATTTGAGGACCCCAAGTGAAAGACTGGCAGGGGCCTGATGACCTCACTGTGAGGCTCACAGGTGAGCAAGCTCTATCCTGCACACCAGGTATCCAGTGAGCTTCTTTGCCTTATTCTTAAATAGTCACCCAAGGACCAATAAACATTTAAGGAAAGAGTC